>NC_067434.1:12458472-12778664 GCF_009764475.1 Pristis pectinata | reverse complement strand
GTTTTATGGTACATTGATAAAACCTAAAAAATTAGATCCATAGTTCATTCTCTTTTTCCCCCCTTTCAAAGTCATATACCTCTTTTTCTTTCTGTTTCTCTTTATATTTGAAATACCTCTTTCATTTTCTTTCCTTTTGTGCTTCTCCATTCTCTCTTATACTCTCCTTGCCTTCCTGATCCCTGCTGTCATCGTTCAATGAAATTTGTAGGTGCATGTGGAATTGAACAAAAACATGGCCAAACACTTAGTAGTTGGATATTTCTAGTCCTTCATAAACCAAGCAACTAGAAATCTCCAATTCGGGGAACAAATTTATCATGTGCTATGAAAGTGTATACAGGTTGGGAACTTGGGGCTCTCTTCATATTACACCACTGAGCTTTTCAGGAGGTCGGGGTAAATGTACTGAGTGCTGCTGCCACTCATGTTGTAGTGTACTGATTTCCTATCTGCACAGAAATTATGGAAATTCCTGGAAGTTATATGTCATAATTTTGTAAAAAAAATTAGCATATATGGGTATTTTTTTTGTCTTTGAGACTCTATCCCACAAGCTATAGAGTCACTACATATCCATACTGGGTGGCACTTGGCAACAAAGATGAGGAAGTAAAAAGCATAGGTATTTCAAAAAAAAATGCAGTTGTATTTGAGAACAGGTTTCAAAACCTGGACACATTTTTTAAACTCTGATAGTATATATTTTTGATTAATCAGGGAAATATTTTTGATTATTAAGTGAACGAACAGACACTGGGTTAGCACAGGAGAGTTGCACTGAAGTGAAAGATCAGCCATAATCTTATTCAGGGGAGGAGCAGATGTGAGTGGTCATGTGGCCATTTCTGCTTTTATTTCTTATGTTCTTGGCAAATATTGCAATTGAAGGGAAATTAAAATGGAAATTAAAACAAAAATAGACTCTAAATAAACTCTAAATATAGCAGATCAACCAACTGCTTTAATGACTGAAAGCAGGTTATAGTATTTTGGGTGTGTTCTTCCCATGAGAAACTATTTTTTTGTAGGTGCTCATTCTTCTCAGCATTTCCAAACTCTTATGTGGTGTAATTTTCCTGGAGATCCACTGCCAGCTCTATAACCAATTGTTGCACTACCTATCACTTTATAAGCTGAAGCACGAGTTCCTCAATGGTCTATGAAGTGAAATAGCTTTTACTTTCTAGCCTTTGGGGGGGAGTTAACACGATTTGCTTCCTTCCACTAGATGTTTTCCATTACGCTATGAGAGCTGAAACACATGTTTTGGATATATTTGAAGGGCAAATTTAAGAACAGAATGTTGTGATGCAATGTCCTTTAAAATTGGTGATGACAAAAAAATTTTGTTAAAGCTGTCTCGGAGTTAGGAAGCATTGCCCTAAGTGTTTTATTCACATTTTTAAAATTTCTTCACTCTGAGCTTTTTGTTTATCTTTGCAATCAATTAAACATCATCACAATTTTAAAATACATGTTTTATTGTAGTGATAAAACATGTCATTGTCATTGTTTTCTGATTAAATTCAAGTAGATTGCATTATTGACACAGAAAAATGGTTAGACATGTAGTATATGCTAAATTTTAAATATATTAATCTACGGGCATTTTATCTGCAATTTACTTCCTCTGATTTGCCATGACAGATTATTTTAAAAAATAAGCAGTTTGTCTTCTCCACCTACCACCTATTTGTGCCCTGTGGTTACAATGGAACTCAGCTGATTATTTTGTCAGTGATTTTTATTGGGACTTCACAAGTGGACACAATGTTAATAAACATGATTACATGGTTGTAAAGCAAGTTGGGATAAATATTTCCCAAAATCTGAGTCAGATGGTGTAAATAGGAATAATCTATACAGCTACAAAGAAACTCGAGCATTTTAATCAGCAAGTCTAACATCAGTGGATCATATATCTACTGTCTATAAAATGTAGCTCAGCAAAATTGAGTTGTTGATTGTTTAGGTTAGCAATCTTGCATTGACAGTGAAATGAAAAAAAAATAATGTGCAGTCCATTCTGATGGAAAAAAAAGTTCTGATTCATTTTTTTGTTGTTATCATATTGTAAGAATACTTCGGTGGTCCTCTGAGCTTATTCAGTAAACAGTAAAACCAGGTAGACAAGATCTAAGTTGTTGGCTATGGTGAGTAAGCTGATTTCATCTTTTGATCGAGCTATACAGCACGGAAAACAGGCCCTTTGGCCCAGCTTGTCCATGTTGACAAGTTGTCTAATGGAGCCATTTGCCTGTGTTTGACCCATATCCCTCCAAACCTTTCCCATCCATGTACCTGTGCAAATGTCATTCAAATGTTGCAACTGTACCTGCCTCCATCACTTCCCCTGGCAGCCAGTTCCATACACCCACCATCCCCTGCGTAAAAAAAATTGCCCCTCGGGTCCCCTTTAAATTTTTCCCTTCTCACTTTAAACCCATGCCCTCTGGTTTTGGTCTCCCCTATCCAGGGGAAAAGACTGTGTGCTATTCACCCTATCTATGCCCTAACTTAAAAACATAGAAAAAAGGAGCAGGAATAGGCCATTCAGCCTTTTGAGTCCGCTCTACCATTCACAGCGTTCGTGGCTGGTCCTGTTGTCTCAGTACCAGCTGAAGGGATAAGAGTGACACTTGGGTGGTGTTCAGCTAACAGTGCTCCCTGACTAACGGAAAATCCTTGGTCTCAGCTTTGTCCTCTATCAAAGCTGTGAAGATTTCTCAATGTTAAGAAGCACTGTAAAATAATTAAAAAGGAAATTCATTTTAACAGTTCATTTAAAGAAAATATAATCTGAAAGCACTTCGAAATAAAAACATTTCTACAAATACAAATAATTTTAAAGAAGTAACACCTTATTTTTGCCTTTATTTCTTGCAAGGTGCAGCAAGATCAGAACCATTAATTCTGTCTTCCTCAACAGCTACTACTTTACCTTCTGAACAAATCCATCACTTTTTTAAATTCCTTAAGCTTCAGAATTTTCCTCAAATCTCACCATCCTCACTATCTCTTTTACCTCCTAAGAATACTTCTTAACACCCACCTCTGAAATGGCTTGCAGCATCTTACAATATTTAAGATGCTATTCAAATGCAGGTAGTTGTTAGTCATCAGTGTGCTCAAGTTGTCACAGAGTTTCCTTCTTATTTTTATTGAAGATAGTCATAGACAATGCTGCTAGAACAATATAATCTATTGATATATTGTGAAATGTCACACACTGCAAATACTGTAATGTTCACAGAATTAACGGGCAGTCAAGAAATGAGAAAGGGTACAACTATGCATAGATATTTCCTGGCAATGAAAGTTGGGGAGCTACACACATTTCATATTCAGCATCACTTACTCAATTGAACAGCAATATTTAGCAGGTTTGATGCTTATTGGGAGATGATGGGCAGCACAGTAGTGCAATTAGTAGAGCTGTTGCCTCTCAATACCAGAGACCCAGGCTCACTACCATTGGTCTTGTCTATGTGGAGTTGGCACATTCTCCCTGTGATTGCATGGATTTCCTCTGGGTGCTCTAGTTTCCTCCCACATTAAAAAAAAATGCAGGTTAGTAGATTAATTGATTACTATAAATTGCCCCTAGTGTGTAGGTAAGGGGAAGCATCTGGGGGAAGTTGATGGGAATGCGGGGAAAATAAAAAAAAATGGAGTTATATAGGATTAATGTAAAATGGGTGCTTGATGGTTGGTGTGGATGGTGCGCCAAAGGGCCTCTTTTCATGTCGTATCTCTCTATGACTCTTTCATTCTTTCTTTGTAGTGGATGTTTATAGGCAATTCCTGTGGATGCTGGTCAACCTCACTTGTCCTTGGAAAAACTTTCATTATGCTCAAAGGTATAGATCAAAGTATCATCTGGAAGAAACGCTGCTTGTATGACTTGTCTGCATTTTTAGTCCATGCTACATTCGATGATCATCTGTTAACAAATTTAATGGTGCAGTAATTGATCATTGAGTGGAGAAAATCAGCCAAACCTTTTACCCCTGGACATTGCTGGGGGATCTTCGCTGCTCAGTGTGGACATTGAAGGGTCGGAGTAGCCACGGCACTATGTCCTCCACAGTCAAATTCATTATAGGCTTTATCGGATGATTATTATATTGCAGGCCAACATCAAAGGCATGGAACAGCATTGGTGAGGGAATTGGAGAAGAGAGCAAAAACAGAATTTCATATTACCCCTCTACCATCTTTACTTCAAACTCATCTGTATTATAGAAATAGGTGCTACGCATTAAGCCAGTTCAAAAGCTGGTGAATTACATTATGGCTTATCTTTACTGCAACTGTACACTTGCTGTTTTCCAAATATTGATATTCTTGACAGAAATGAACTTCCTTTTGTTCTGGACCTTCCAATTAGCCTCCAGAATCAACAGTTCTTGTGGGAGAAAGTTCCAGAATTCCACCACCCTTTATGGAAAAAAATTGCTTCTTGATTTCATTTGTAATTTGTTTAGGATCTGTACAGGAGCTCTCATAACTTTCTCACACTTCTATTCCAATATAGTCCTTTAATTTTCTTATTTTCATTTTTTCTGTTTGTCTTAATTCTGCTTCTGTTATTGAGTTTGCAAGTTGACATTTACTCCAGTGATTTCTGAACATTTAATCATCGCTTCATGAAATTAACATGGGTTGAAGTAATCAAGAGTTGGGTTGATTTTGATTAAATACAGAATAAAGATTTTGAGCAGGAACAATTTTTGAAAGTGAGCTGATGTTGAATTAAGAGTATATACTATATTTTAATTAATCTCTGTTAGGGTGATTCAGTCTTGATCAATTTGTGTGTCCTGTTAGGTTAAGTGTTCTGCACTCATTTCTTTTGCTTGTTTTTTTTCCCATTCCTTTGTCCTAGCTCCTTTTCCCTCAACATCTTTTCATCTTGGCATCACTGGGGGAAAAAAAAGTTTTTCTCATCATCACGTTACTTCTTGTGGAATGCAGCTGTGTGCAAATGAGCCTCTGCATTAGAGCAGTGACTATACTTCAAAGTGCTTAATTTGGTATAAAGTCCATTGGATGTCCAGAGGTTGTAAAAAATAGTTCATTAAAGCAAATATTTTGCATCTTCTCCATCAGTTGCATATATCAGTGTCTGTTTCTCAGTCTTTATTTTCTAAAACATTCTGGAAATTTGCTAAGGTGTACTTAAAGAGCAGAAGTTTTTATTTAATTTGTGTCATGAAAGCACCAATGGCATGGCCAGCATTAATAGTCCATCTCAAATTGTTCTCGAGAAGTTACTGAGTTGTTGTATCGGATCATTGCAGTTTATCTTGTGTTGGTACTTTTGGGTAGGGTTCAGATTTAGATGCTAAGATGATAAAAAAAAGTCACTATCTTTCCAAGTTAAGATGATGTGTAACTTGGAAACCTGGTAGTGGGATTCCCATGTTATCCTTGTCCTTCTAGGTGGTAGAGCTTGTCACTTTAGGAGGTGTTGTCAGAGAGGTGTAAGAAATAAATTGCTTTCAAAACTTAGGGTCATAGAGAGCTTGAACATATGTTTTACAAAAAATTACTCTGATTGAATTACTTGAGGCAATGCCAAATCAATGGCATTTGCTTTACTTTGCTATCTTAAGACTGTTTGGCCAGGTGCATAAACTGGAAAAATGCTTATGATTTTTACAAATATAGTGTGTATTCAAAGTTTTATGAGCTTTAAATAGGCATATAGCACATTCAAATAATTCTGGTGAAATATTAACTCTTATTTCCCTGCTGATGCTGCCTGACCTGATGAGTATTTCCAGTAATTCCTGTTTTTATTTCAGATATTCCATGGTATTGAACAAACTTGGTTAAAGATGTTTGATAATATTCTGCGTAGTATCAGCTCTGATTTTTAGTGATGATGCAATTGAAATTGTTTTCATTGCAAAGCATATGGGAGTACTTAATTTAATATTATGTCCATATTTTTATGGGTATTGTAAATCAATGGTTTAGTTTATTTATGTTTTGGGTGTGTGCTTAGTTTAAGATGTATGATAAGAGGCAGATGTTTCGGAAGGGGGTTCAAGATGGTGTTGCCCTGTAAATGGGTATGGGAGGAGTAGGTAAGAGCAAAGCCGTTCATTCTTTTGGATCTGTCAGTTAAAAGGTGATAAGGTATATGAAGATATTCAGGCTGTTGAGTACTGTAAATGAGGTGTGATGGTGCTGCTGGCTTTGGAACTCTGGAATCTGCAGACTGATGCGTATACAAGCAGAGGATCAGATTCTTTGAATATTGTAAGACGAACATTGAGGTTTGGAAACAGTACAGCCCAAAGGAATCAATTTTTTTTTCTTATGTGACTGCTGCAAGGAGTGCTTGTGGAGAGGTTTGTGGGATTTTGGAGTAGTGGGTGTTGGAAGTATGGCTCTGGGATGATACATCAAAGATGGTTTTGGGGGTTCAAGGGAAAAGGCAGGACAGTGAAGGGCCTACATTTTCTGTCAGCAGAAGCACAAATTTGGTTGTATTTTGATGGAAGTGTTGCACGAGAATAAAAGCAATGAGCCTTCATCATTTCCACCTCTCCATACTATCAGATTCCCATTACACAGTTGTGATCCAAATTAAAAGAACTATTTGAAATGGTGGAAGATTAGAACATAGGTGCATTGAGAATCAACTGACCAAGAAGTAGTTCCCAATAGGTTGATAATTTATTCACTGACAGATGTGGGTGTCATTGGCATTTATTGCAATTCCCTCATTGCCTTTGAGAAGATGGTGCCCAGCATTGTCTCAAACCACTGCAGTCATTCCTTTGAAAGCAACTACACTTTGTTAGATAGGAATTAGACTTAGCAATGATGAAGGGACATCAATATATTTACAAGTTATGAATCTGTGCAACTTGGAGGGGAAACTTTCAGGTATTGTCACGTGCTTGGTGCCCTCATCCTCAGCGGTAGATGAGGCAGGTTTGAAAGTTGTTGTCAAATTAGCCTAGGCGAGTAACTTTTTGTGAATGGTACATGTTGCAACCCCAGTAAATGTAAGTTTGTAAGAAGTAAATGTGGAGGTGGTAATGGGCTGCCAATCAAGCAGGTTATGTTGTCTTGAATGGTGTCAAGCATCTTAAATGTTGGAGTTGCATTCATCCTGGCAAATAAAGTATTCCTTAACACTTCTGTATATGCATTGTAGATGGGGTATCAAGAGTAAAAAGATAATGTTTCAGACTGATGAAACATCATCCTTGAAGTATTAACTCTTTCTCTCCCACAGATTCTGTCTGACCTGCTGAATATTTCCAGTATTTGTGTTTTTATTTGCTAGGGGCATATAGAGTCATAGAATAATTCAGCATGGCTCACTGACCATCAAGCACTGATTAATACTAATCCTACCCTAATTTTTTTTTGTCCTCCCCAGCAACCTCCACCCCCAAACTCTACCACTCATCTACACACTAGGGGTGATTGAAAATGGCCAATTCACTAAACACTCTACACATTTTTGTGGGAGGAAACCAAATCACTTGGAGAAAACCCACATGGTCACATGGAGAATGGGAACACTCCAAACAAATGTCATGATTGAACATGGGTAGCTCCTGCTGCTCTACCAGCTGCTATATGTTTGGTATTTGATATTTGATTTTTATGGTACTGCCATATAGAACCATTGTTTTTGGCATGATAGACCCTTTGGCTTCTGAAGTATTGTGACTAATGCCAGCTGTGCAGAAGACCTGACTACGGATTTTTTTTTATATAAATGGCAACAAACCAGAATTCCTATTCTATAGTGAAATACTTGAGGTTGAGGGATTCCAGTAGTCTTTATATAACAACTGACATTCAGATATTCTTCCCATTCTCTGTACTCCTTCCCTGCTATGTGCTAAACCTAGTGAATGCTCATGTCTGGCTGTGGTCCTTGTCATGGCTGCAGTAACTCTGGCTTAGATGTTAAATTCCACAGCTACAATCAATATAAACTCCAGAATTCCTGCTTGTACTGTTTTTGCATATTTCCCCTGCCTGCGCAAACAGTATTTCAGCTCTCTTCTCCCTTTTTCCTGATACCTGTGTCAGCTGATTGATGCAATGTTAAAAGTTAAGTGAGAGCACATTTTGAGTGAGAAAATAAGAGCTTGTAAACTTTTCAGCAATGCTTCTGCCCATACCATGTGTAAATAACTTGTGCATGTCAATATTTCTAAGAGCTTCTTCAGACAAAATTCACACATATGGAGCCTCTGTTTTACATTAGTATTGTAAAGGCTAGCCCATTGGATAAACATGTACCTTGGTGGCCAGACTTGTTAACTTCTTGCTATCACACAGCTCTTTTGCTTCTCACAGCCCACAGCCAGCATGCAAAGCTTTCTAGAAGTTTGGTCTCTCATAGCATGATGACAAGGGGAATTATAATTTACAGCTACTTCCTGAAATCGGTCACAAGCTGCACAGTCACTTGCAGAGATACTAGGGTAGATTATCTGAAGCTTTGTAGGTTTCAAGGAGCATATTAAACAAAGAATGGTAGTTAGGGAGGGAATTCCAGAACTTAAGATCTTGGCAGGTAAAGACAAGGTGGCCAATGGTAGAACAATTAAATTTGAGGATGAACAAGAAGCCAGAAATGAAGGAGTGCAAAATCTTAAAGGGTTATGGGCTTGAGGAATTAACATATAGGAAAGGATGAAACAGCAGCATTGGGTTCCATTCTAACCTCTGATGCTTTTTGTGTGGAGTTGTGTGTTCTCTCTGTTGACTGTGTAAGATTCACATGGGTACTCTGGTTTCCTCCCCCTCATAGAGACACGCTGGTTGTTAGATTAATTGCCTAATGTAATATTACCCCCGTGTGGGTTGTGGAAGGGAGAATCGGGGTTATTACTGAACACGTGCAAGAGAATAGGTTACAGGGAAATTAGTGGGAGTTGTTGGATTGATGGATATTTTGGATGTCCAGCATAGAGCTGATGGGCTGAATAGCTGTTTATGTTGTTATGAAATATGAGAGAGTGAAACCATGGAGTTTATGACACACAGAAGTCAGTGGTTTCACTCTTCCCCAGTTGGTGGCATCCTGGGTACACAGTTCAGCTGATTGAGTATTGGATGTCAGACAGCTGTTTATAGATGGTGTTGATGAGGTAAAGCTCGGTGATATCCACATATATATTGAAATTGATAACTTGTTTAAGCATAATGTTCCCAATGTACAGCATGTAGTTGAGATACAAGATGGGTTTCAGATAGATTCTTGGGATACATCAGAGGCAATGACACAGATGAAAAGAAGTCATTTCTGGTGATTTATAGGTTGCAACTGAATAGATAATAATGGAACCAGGAGTGCATTCTGATCCAGACAAAAGTAGAAGAGCAACATGGTGATAGGGAAGAAGGACATGTAGGATTAATACAGATTCTGATACTCTTATTTTGTATAAACTCTGAAGTAAACACTTTCACACATTTCCCCTTATAACACCAAAATCCTAATATTGTTTCACAGAAAAAGTAAGTACAGGATTAGTGCTTTGTGTGGTGTCTTGGCCAATATTTATCCTTGTAAAGTTCAGTGCGGGATAAATATTGGCCAGGACATGAGAGAAAATTCTGCTTCACATCCTGAGCTATGAAATAACATTAAGAGATTTTGTGATTTGGATCATTACCCAGTGACTACATCTCAAAAGTCCTTCATTGGTTGTAAATTGCTTCTAGACTTTAAAGGTGATACAGAAGTCTAGATACTACTTTCCTTAGAAGGCAGGTGCTAGAAGTGGTTGGGAAGGCAAACTGCATATTAGCCTTTATTACAAGGAGCTTGGAGTTTAGAAATAGGGAATTACTTATATAAGTACTATGAAATGAGGGCACGTATGGAGCCCTGTGCACAGTTTTGGTAATCTTAAGGAAGGATATACACTTTGGGAGGTCAAATTCTAGTAGGGGATATAGGGTAAATCGCAGGGATCTTAGGAGCATTGATGTCAAGAGACCTTGGGATGCAAGTCAATAGCTCCCTAAAAATGGCCACACAGATAGGGCAGCGAAAAAGGCATTTGATTTGATTGTCTTTGTAGGCCAAGGCATTGAGTATGAGAGTTGGGATGCCATGTTGTAGTAGTACAAAACATTGGTTAGACTGAATTTAGTGTATTGTGTATAGTTCCGGTCGCAACACTACAAGAAAGATGTGGTAGCAATAGAGAGAGTGCAGAGAGATTCAACTGGATTGTTTCCTGGAGTGGAGGGCTGTAGGTATAAGGATAGATTAGATAAGCTGGTTTATTCTTATTGGAATGGGGGAGCTGAATGGTGACATAATACAGATTTATAAAATAATGAGGGGCATAAATAGGACAGATGTTCAGAATCTTTTTTGCAAGGACAGGTGAGTTTAAAGTTAGAGGGCACAGGTTTAAGGTAAGAGAGGAGAGATTTAAACAAGATCTGAGAGGCAAGTGAATATCTGGAACAAGCTGCCAGAGGAGATAGTGGAAGCAGATACAATTACAACATGTAAAAGGCATTTGAGCAGGTACTTGAATAGGAAGGGCATAGAGGGATGCAGGCCTAATGCAGGCAAATGGGATCAGCATAGGTAGGCATCATGGTCAGCATGGACGAGATGGACTGAAAGGGCCAGCTTCTGTGCTGTATGCCTTGATGCTTCTATGATTCTGTGATGTAGCATTGGAGGTTGTCCAAAAGAGATTCACAGGGCTAATATCTGGGAAGAGAGTATTTTCCTACCATGAATGGCTAAAAAAGTTGGATCTATATTTTTTTTAAAGCTTAGAAGAATGGGGGTTGATCTTATCGAAACATATAAGATCCTAAGGGAGCAAGACAATGTAGGTATTGAAATGTTTTCACTAGTGGGAAAGCCTTGAACAAGGGATCATTTTTACAAGATAAGGGGATGGTCATTTAAACTGAGAAGTGTCAGAATTTCTTCTCACAGAAGTTAGTGAACTTCTGAATTCTCTACCCTGGAGGATTGTGGAGGTTAGACCATTGGAGGTACTTAAAGAAGAAGTAGATAAGGTTTTGAAAGATCAGGGAATGGGGAATGAGGGCTGTGGGGTACTGGCGTAGAAGAGGAATTGAGGCCTAGGACATGGCTGATATGATCATATTGAATGGTGGGGCAGATTTGAAGGGGCTGCTTCTGCTCCTGCTCCTGCTTTCATGGTTCATATAGCAAACAAAGTGAAATCTGATTAGAGAATTGGTTAAAAGACAAAATACCATCTAATGGCATGTTACAGGAGTCTGCATGGGACCTCCTCGGCTATTAAAACATATTAATCGGTCATATTATATGGTTTCTAAGCATGTTTGCTAATTATACAAAGCTAATGGGAAAATGAGTTGTTAACACAGCACCAAGAGTCTGGAAAAGAATATAGGTAGTTGAAGTGGATGTGCAAGAAAGTGACATATGGAATATAATGTGGGAAAATATGAGGTTATTGGCATTGTTAGAAAGAAAATGTGGAGATTGCACATTTAGATGGAACTCGGAAGGAAAATTGAACTGTTTTGTATTTGGAAGAAACTACAAAAGGAAAGAAGTCCTGCTGCATTTGCATAGGGCTTTGGTGAGGGT
Organism: Pristis pectinata; assembly: GCF_009764475.1. Taxonomy (NCBI): domain Eukaryota; kingdom Metazoa; phylum Chordata; class Chondrichthyes; order Rhinopristiformes; family Pristidae; genus Pristis; species Pristis pectinata. Next base: position 12,767,053 of record NC_067434.1, on the reverse strand, counting down.
ACCTGGATACTGTGTCAGTTCTGGTCTCCATTATCAAATATAGTATGTGCTTTCTTTTATAGGCAGTGCTGTGTAGAATCACTACATTGCTTGCTAGTATGATGGAGTTATCCCAGGAGAGAGAGTGAACAAGATTAGCCTATACTCAGTGGAGTTTAGAGGAAATGATGTCTGAAACACTAATGATACTGAAAATGATTAACAAGACATGTTGGAGTATCTAGAAGTGGAGGATGATTAGAGGCCAGTAATTTTGGATTGAAATGAGAAATTTCCTTATCAAAGGAATTCTTAGAATTCCCCATGCAGAGCAATATGGCTGATTAGTTGAAAAAAATGTTTAAGATTGAGATTGATGGATTTTTGAAAATAAAAGGAATTGGAGTGTATGAAATTTCACCAGAAAAGTGGAGAATCAGCTTTGAATAGTGGCATGAGGGGCTACATAACTTTTCCTGCTATTATTTCAGTTTTCTTACTGCCTTTGATGATCATTCGAATCCTTTTTTTAAGCAACAATTGCTAATGGTTTGAATAGAAAAGACATTTGGAGAAAAGCACCTTCCAAATCCCATGACCTGTACCAGCTGGAGGGACATGGGCAGCAAAAGCATTTGTAGAAAAGGTGGATTTAGGACATTGCTTTAAACTAAGTTATGAAAGCATACAATAGGTTCATACCAATAAATACAGAAAATGGTCAATGCCAAGTCCAAATTTCACCAGTAGAGCAGTTGAGGTAAAAATATGAAATGATTTAGAGAAAGGATGAGAAATATGGAAGCTGTCTGGTTGGATGGGCTTAGATGGGTAAAATGGTCTATCTTTTTCTTTTTTACTTGGAATTTTATGAAAGAATCAGGATTTTTGTTTTAATATTCATTCAAGAGATTTGGGCTTCACAGGCTGACCCCGAGAAGGTGGTGGTGAGCTGCCTTCTTGAACTGCTGCAATATTTGATGTTTGGGTATACCTACAATGAAGTTAGGGAGAGAGTTTCAGGATTTTGACCCAGTAATAGTAAAGGAATGACTATATATTACCAAGTCAGGATGCTGTGTGGCTTGGAAGGCAACTTCCAGGTGGTGGTTTTCCCATGCTTTTGCTGCCCATGTCCTTCTAGTTGGTAGAGGTTGTGGGTTTAGAAGGTGCTGTCTTACTCGTCTTGTTGAGTTGCTGCAGTGCACACAGGTACAAACTGCTGCTACTGTGTGTTGATGGTGGAGTGAGTGAATGGTTGTGGATGGGGTGCTTATCAAGTGGAATGCTATGTCCTCTGTGGTGTCGAGCTTCTTGAGTATTGTTGAAGCTGCATTCATCCAGGCAAGTGGAGAATTTTCCATCTTATTCCTGACTTGAGCCTTGTAGATGGTGGACAGGCTTTGGGGAGTTATGAGGTGAGTTACTTGCTGCAGGATTCCTAGCCTCTGACTTGCTCTTGATTGTGTATATGGCTACTCCAGTTTAGTTTTATTGATAGTGGGGGAATTAGTGATGGTAATGCCAGAGGGTGAAAGCTAGATTTTCTCTTGTTGGATATTGTCATTGCCTGGCACTTGTGTTGTATGATTATTACTTGCCACCTATCATCCCAGGCCTGGTTATTGTACAGGTCTTGCTGAATTTGGTTGCGGACTGCTTAATTATTTGAGGAGTTGTGAATGGTGCTGTTATCAGCAACCATCAGTGAGCATCCCTACTTCTAACCTTAAGGTTAAAAGGAGGTCATTGTGAAGATGGTTGGCTGAGGACACCACTATGAGGAACTTTTGCAGAGATGTCCCATCGCTGAGATGATTGGTCTCCAACCATCATAACCATCTTCCTTTGTGCTTGGTATGATTCCAACCAATGGAGGGTTTTCCTCCTGAATTCCATTGACTCCAGTTTAGCCGTGTCTCCTTGATGCCGTTCACGATCAAATGCTGCCTTGATGTCAAAGGCAGTTAGTCTCACTTTACCTCTGGAGTTCAGCTGTTTTGTCCATGCTTGGACTAAGGTTGTAATGAGGTCAGGAGCTGAGTGACTTTGGCAGAACCCAAACAGAGCTTCTGTGAGCAGGTTGTAGATAAGCAAGTGCCGCTTGATAGCACTATCCATTATCCCTTCCATCACATTTCTGATGATCAACATTAGATTAATGGGGCAATAATTGGCTGGGTTGGATTTGTCCTGCTTCTTGTGGGCAGGACGTACCTGGACAATTTTCCACATTGTCAGGTAGATGCTAGTGTTGTGGCTGTACTGGAAGACCAAGGGTGCATCAAATTCTGGAGCACAAGTCTTCAGGACTATTGCCAGAATGTTGTCAGGGCCCATAGCTTTTTCTGTATCAAGTGCCTTTAGCCATTTCTTGATATCACCTGGAGTAAATTGAATTGGCTGAAGACTAGCAACTATCATGCTGGGGACTACTGCAGGAGACTGAGATGGATCATCCACTCAGCACTTCTAGCTGAAGATTCTTGCAAATGTGTCAGCTTTCTCTTTTGCACTGATGTGCTGGGATTCCCCATCATTGAGAATGGGGGTATCTGTGGAGCTGCCTCCTCCAGTGAGATGTTTAATTGTCCACTACTGTTCATGACTGGATGTGGCTGGACTTCAGAGTTTATATTTGATTTGTTGTTTGTAGGATTGCTTAGCTCTGTCTATTGCGTGCTGCTTGTGCTGTTTGGCAACAAGTCCTGTCTTGTAGCTTTACCAGGTTGATTCCTCATTTTGAGGTATGCCTGGCGCTGTTATAGGCATGCCCTCCTGCACTTTACAATGAACTTGAGTTGATCCACTGGTTTGAATGGTGATATTAGAGCAGAGGATGTGCCAGGCTATGAGGGTGCATATTTGTGGTTTAGTACAATTCTGTTGCCGCTGATGCCCCGCAGTGCCTTATGGATGCCCAGTCCTGAGGTGTTAGATCAAACAAAAGACATTTCTTCCTTTGTCCTCCACCTGGAACAGCATCTTGAATGACTTGTAGTTATTTGTAGATGTGATGATATGAGGTTGTATATATCTTTATGTGGAGTTACTCAATGTATACTGCACACATAATGGCTGCAAGCAATAATGTACGTGTGACTCTAGAATTGTAAGCAGAAGAAGTGAAGTGCAAAAAGCTTATTTAAACCTTAATAAAATTTGGATTAGATTCTTTAAGGGGTAAGAAAGAGAGATGCGTACATGCAATGTCTTGTTTGTCTTTTTTGCTGGCAGTTTCAGGCAGTTTCATGATCCCTGAGGGCAAATGACAAGTTGTAGGTAAGTTTAGAAAATCTAAATTAGACTGAATTTGAACTGTATAAAGTTTGATCTCTAGACTTGAGACTGCATAGATTTTCTTGTCTAGGTGGCTCTGCTCAGTTCAAGAGAGCATCGATGGTATGCAAATGAGTTAATCCATTCAAAGTTTTTTGTGTTTTGCTTCATTTTACTTTATCATTTAAATTCCACTTGCTTAATTCTCTGGCAACTCGAAATATACTGCCTTAATATACCGCTCACTTTCTGTAGCACAGCGGTTATCATATTTGCTTAACACGCCAAAGGTCCCCAGTTCAATCCTGGGCAGGAACATAATTTTAAGGCAGGCATGGTAGTGTAGCAGTTAGCGTAATGCTATTACAGTGCCAGCAACCCGGGTTCAATTCTGGCCACTGTCCGTAAGGAATTTGTACGTTCTCCCCCTGTCTGCGTGGGTTTCCTCCGGGTGCTCTGGTTTCCTCCCACATTCCAAAGACCTATGGGTTAGGAAGTTGTGGGCATGTTATGTTGGTGCCAGAAACGTAGTGACACTTGCGGGCTGTCCCCAGAACACTCTATGCAAAGGATGCATTTCACCGTGTGTTTTGATGTACATGTGACTAATAAAGATATCTTAAAAATCAATAAGTAGTCAGAGGAAAATATTATTTTGAGTAAATTGCACAAGTTGTTTAATAAATTTTCTAGTTTAACAGCCTTCTATGGCAGTACATTTTGAGAATTAGCACTAATTTCTCTTATATGAGGCATAGACTTTGTCCATTCCACTTTTGTGAATGCCAGTATTTTAATTCCTGAAACCTTCAATTTAAAGCATTTGCTTTGCAAAATTGGTAACTACCCTCTGTTTATCTGTTGGGATCTGGGTGTCACTATCACAGCTTACATTTGTTGCCCATCTCTAATTGCCATTAAGGAGACGATGGTGAGCTGCTGCCTTGAACCTCATGATGTTAGGCAACCAGTTCCTATTACCATTTGACAGAAAATGATTTATTCATGATGTGGGTTTTATTTTGGACTTACTGCATCCTTGGTATAAACTCCGGAAATAAATTGGGGGCAGCTCCACCTTGTTATCCTTCGTAAATCTCTGTTGAATTTCTTGACTTGCCAAAATTAAGGAAAAATTGCAGATTATCGTTATCTTACAGTCGCTCAAAGAATTGTGATGCAAAGCAGTATTTTGTTTTAAATTTAAGAATGGAATGCCTAGAATAATTACTACTGATGACTTGCTTGTATGACCACAAAATACAATTGATAAGGTGGAGGCTTCTTTCAGTAACTCCCAGGACAGTGATTTTTGGGAAAGTGCTTTCATATAAATATTAAAGCATAGACTATTGATTGCAGGTCTGCAGTAAATATCTAAAAGCAAAAATAAAACCCAGATATTGTAAAACCAAAGTGTAAACACAACATTTGGGAAATACTCAGCAAGTTAGGCAACATCTGTTGAGAGAGAAAAACAGTTAACCTTTTAGGTCAGAAAACTTGTCAGAACTGGGAAAATTCAAGGCAACTGGCAAATTTTAAATTGAAAAGGAGAGGTTAATATAGAAATAAGTGGGACAGTTTTACCTTGTTCTTCATAAATCAAATAGAAGGTTGAGCAACTGGCTAAAACTTCAGTAACTCTCCCACTCAACCCATTCTCCCTCCACCTGTTGTCTAAACCTTCCCATTTTTGATGAAGTGTCATTAACTTTAAATATTAACTCTTTCTTTTTCCATGGGTGCTGCCTGACCTGATTAATTCAATTAAAAAAAAATTCTGCACTAAGTATACTGTAAAGGTGTGCATTTTTGAAGCAGATCTTAATTGACTAATTACTACTCATTTTGATAACATCCACAGGAAGATTAGCTGCCACCACAGAAATTATGAGATTAATTTTTCTTCAAAACATATTTACATTAATATTTATCATTAAATTTGTCACTGTTCCTCATCTTTTCTGATGTATTATCTTTACATTCGTTGAAAAATTGTCGAATAAAATTAAACTGGCAAGGAAAGGGGGAGAGAACATAGGAAACACCAGGGTATGAGATATATCAACTATTTTAGAATGCTTTAGATTGAGAGGATGAGGAATTGTTGCTGAACAAATATTAATCAGAAGTACAGAAATTGTTCACATTACTGGAAAATGAATGCTGGAAGGGTTGCAATAGGGGGAGCTGTAGCCTGTTCTTTTCAGACCTACTTCACATTAACTCCTTAACACTATGCCTGGGATGTCTGGTGTAAATAGTTTGACTTTATTCACGTAAATGGAATTGTTGGCCTTGATTGAAAGTTATGGTTTGTTTATTTTACTTTGTTTTAACTTCTAATGGCGTAAGTTATCCTAAAATAAATTAATTTCATACTGCTTTTAGATTATTTGCATTTTTGAATTGTTTTTAAATGACTCAGCTGTCAAACTGCGATGAGGGCGTTCCAGAGGCATGCCCTTGGAATCTGTAACCTTGTGCCTCGCTGTCAATGTTTGCCTCTTCCTTTTCTAAGGTAGCTGTGAGCAGCCAGGTCCTGTGCTCAATTGGAATGCAGAGTTGTAAATGGTAAGTGTTGACACAGGAACCATGTAGGTCTTAAGTGGTGGGGTTAGGGATGAAAATGGCAAGATTAGGGTCGGATAATAAATTAATAGTTAATTTATTGTGCACATCTTTAAAGAAACATAGAAATTATCAACACAGAGATGGCCATTTGGCTTGTCAAATCTGTGCTGTCCATAAATGAAGCTATTTTATTTACTACATTTCTCAGATTTTGGACTGCAGTTTTGGAGGTTACAACTCTTCAAGTGTTCCTCCAAGTGCCGCTTAAATGTAACGAGGATTTCAGCTTCCAATATCTTTTAGGGCAGTCAGTTCTAGATTCACTACTCACTTTGTCCACAATATCTTCCGATCCTTCTACCAATTAACTTCAGTCCATATCCACTAATCAGTGAAAGTAGGTTCTTTCTGTTCATCCTGTCCAGTCCTCTTATAATGTTATGCACCTCAATTAAATCTTCCTTTAGTCTTTGTTCCGAAGAAAATAACCAGAATCTAGTCAATTTCTCTGCACCTTCTCTACACTTTCATATCTTTGGTGTTGTGTGATGACCAAAACTGTATACAGTCTTCCAGCTGTGACTTCACTGGTCAGAAAAAAACAATCAAGTTTTTCAGACATGACCTCCCCCACACAATGTCATGGTGACTATCCAATCTATGCCTTTCCAGATGTGAGTAGATCCTATCTCGAAGAATCTCCTCCAGTAATTACCCTACCTTGGATGTAAGGCTCACCAGCCTATAGATTCCTGGTTTGTCTCTAAAGCAGAGGAGCAGCAACATCAGCTATTCTCTAGCTCTTTGGGACTTTGCCTGTGGCTAAAGATCTCTCTCAAGGCTCCATTAATCTCCTCTCTTACCTCTTTGAATAACCTGGGACAGATCTTATCAGGTCTTGGGTACTTAGCCACCTTAATGCTCATCAAGGGATCCAACACCATCTTCTCTTCGATATCAACATGCCCTAGAATATCAGCACTATTCTCTATGTCCTTCTCCTTGGTGAATAGCGATGCAAAGTACTCATTTAGTACCTCATGTAATTTTCTCTGGCTTGGGCATAAATACCCTTCTTTCTCCTTGAGTGGTCGTAATTGCTTCCTAGTTAGCCTCTTATTTTTAAGCAGCACTATCATATTGGCCTTCTTCCAGCCCTGCAGGACTGTGTTTACAGCCAAAAAAGAATAAAATAGTCAAGTGCTGCACTTGCTGCTTTTAGGGCCAATCAGTGCATTTTAATCAGGTCTCGTGATTTATCCAGTGCTAATGCATGACCCCTTAATGTGTCCCCTCTCTATGGATAACATTTTCATTGCTTTGCATTTTTCATCTCCAATCCCCTTCTTCTGTAACAATGTAAAGTATTCATTCAGTACTATTGAATTTTTCCAATGATTTATACTTCCCTTTGGTATCTTCTTTCTTTTAAATTAATTAGAAAAAAATGATCCTTGTCTTCCTATTTCCTTTTGTAATTTTACCCATGTACCTTCTGTATTCCAGCAGATTTTCCATAATGTTAAGCTCTTAATATTGTGTAAGCTGCTTTTTTTGCCTTATTTTCCCATGTATGTTCCTTTATCCATGGTGCTAAATTTTGGAGTTTCCCCATATCTATTCTATTGGGAGCAGACTAACTTTTGAATCTTCAGTATTTGCTCCTTGAACGCCTCCCACTTATTTACCTCCAAGTAGCCATTTGCAAACTAATTTTGTTAAATCATAATCTCAGCTCAGTTGAATTGGCCTTATCCCAATTTAAAACTTTGCATCCTGATCTATCTCTTTACCCATTTGCTTAATCTAATTGAATTATGACTGTTGCTTCCAAAATGCTCTCCTACTGCCACCCTTCCTCTTCCCCGGGTTTATTCCATAAAATGAATTCTGATATCTTGAATTCTCCTGTTGTGCTCGTTAGATAACATATTTAAAAAAAAGCTTCCATTATATGTGTTTCAAGGATTCTGTTCCTTCTAAACCTGTAAGAGGGTTGTCATTTGAGCATGCACACTGTTGATTCGTGCAGTGAAGATTCTTCCAGGACTGTAGTGATCATTGTGAAAAGATTGCTGGTGGCAGGAGAGTGTGTGTGTACATGTTGGAGGAGGGTTGGGAGGAATTTCCAAAAACATTTAGATGAGCTTCAGGGGGGATATTGACACCATTAGCAACACCATTTTAAAAGAAAGGAGAGCCAGAGGAAACAATGAACTGCAGACTAGTTAGCCTGACATCAATAGTTGGTTATACAAGTATTTTGTGTGGTTAGATAGGGGAGGTGCAGAGTTGATATTCTTCCTGAGCTGGGATATCTACAACCAGGATTCACATTCACAAAATAAGGAGTCAGCTAGTCAGTACTCTGTAGAGAAGAAACTTTACCAAAGGATAATGAGTTTTTGGAATTTGCTGCCCAAGCAGGTGTTGTGCATATTTCAAAGCTAGATTTTAAATGTGATGGAAATCAAGGGATGTGGGGTTAGTGCAGGAGAGTGGTGCAGAGGTTAATGATCAGACATTAAATGGTGGTGCAAAGCAGGCAAAAAGGGCTGGATATTAATTCCTGTGGCTTGTTTTCTTATGCTGTTGGTGATTTTAACTATCGTGAGAATTTCATTTAAAAAAGCTGTTGGTGCCTTGTTCTGGAAATGAGCATCATTGAATTGGCCATTTCAAGCAGCTTGATGCAGAACAGTGAAAGCACCATGTTGAAAATTACACCCTGGCTATGCATAAACATCAGGAATAATGTTTTATTGATTAATCTGTGTTAGGATTAATTGATGTAGTTTATGTTTTAGCTTTAATGTTCACATGTGACCTCTTGGCTTTTTGCATAATTGCATAGAAACCAAAGGATTTCCCCTCTGCGACATTGACGTTTGAGTCTTACTCCATAAATCTGAACACCAAAATGTAGGCAAACATTTATTACAGGTATGAGGAGTGCTGCACTATTTGACATTAAACTTAGGTCTCAATTAAAAACAAAAAATGTTGGAAACATTCAGCACATCAGGCAGCATGTATGGAAAGAGAAACAAAGTTAACATTTCAAGTCGAGGACCCTTTCACAAATGCTGTCTGACTGAGTGTTTCTAGAATTTTCTGATTTAATTTTAGATTTCCTGCATCTGCAGTTTTTTTTTATTAATTTAAATCTAGCCCTGGCTTTTTCAGGTGAATGTAAAAGATCTTATGCCACTATCTGATGGGACATACATAATTTGCATTCGACCAAAATCTCAAAATGTGGTTATCTGATCTTTTTCACCTTCCAGTTTATTGGAATCTGCTATACACAAATTGGTTGTTTTTTTCCAACGTTGCAACAGTGAAGATGCTTCAGAAATGATTAATTGGATGAAAATTACTTTTGAGGATCTTTGAGGTCATAATTATGCAAAGTTGTATAGGAATGCTTGTTTTTTCTTTCTTTAATGTCATGGACTTTTGAGAAAATTGTTCTTTGATAGGGAAGGGAATTTGGTTTATTTTGAAAGGGACCAACTTCCCACCCCTCCAGTGGAATTCCCCCAAATGGCCATTTTATTTGAAAGCCAGTCTGTAAGTAAAATCTGCTTTCAACCCACAACCACGAAGACCAAATGTTTTATGCATCTCTATCCTGAATTCAAGGAGCAGTAAGATCTTTGGATGTATCTGGGAAGGAATGCTGCAAGTTGTTCCAGTTCGTAACGTAAAATTCTGATGCTATGATGGATGTAGACTGGCAAGAGGAAAAGTTTCATAAATTATGCTGGATATCTCAGGTCTGCTTATGGAATTGAATTCATGAAAGCATTAGGTATTGTCTTGGATAGCCTGAAAGCAGATCCGAATGAGAATAAAATTAAATAATTCCACCATTAATGAAGGGAATTACTACAGTCTATTGGTGAAGACTAAAGAGGTCTTCCTTACAGTCAAGCAAAAGCATTTTGTGCTTAGAAAACATATGTGCTTAGAACTCTTAATACACACGACGACAGAGGATCATTCCAAAGAATCGCTGTCTCTCATCAATGGACACACATGGCATTGTATTTTGTCTATCTATTCTAAACAACTAAGCATTGAGCTTTTAGGTTGCTTGTAGAACCATCAAGAATGAATAATATTTTTTAAATTTCATATTTGTTGTGCATTTTTTACGTGCATGAGGAAAGCATTTTGCTGAACTTTGATTACTTTTTAAGCTTTGATGGTACGGTTGGTTGTGCAAGAGCACAAGATGTTACACATGAATGTCTACCTTTGTGAAATGCTGTCTCAGATTGACTTATGACAGGTGATGAGTGACACCAAGGCCATTGACTGTGGAGGCCTCTCTTCTAACCAAAGGAAATCAAACTTTTACTTCTGATGCATGTAATTCAAGTGTCAAGGGATGAATACATTGTAAAATTGTTGAAATTGTTAATTATCAACTTGACTTGGTTACAAATGGGTTCAGAATAGTTGCAGGCAGCATTTGAAGGAACAATACGCTTGTAAGGGAAATGAAGTGTAAAATATTGTGAATATTTTTGCAAGAAACATCTGAAAGTAATTGATTGATAGTACTCTGCATAAAGCTGTGGTTTGGTTCTACTGATACCATATTGTTTGATTTCAATCTTGCATGACACTGATGTTTCAGTTTTCTAATACTGTTGTCAGACTAGCCCAGACCTAGCAACATACAAAAGTGGGTAAAATGGTCCAATAGTTTTAAAAACAACTGATATATTTCCCAAAACGCAGACAGTTGATCTGCACACCAGTGATGTACTGGTTGTAATATTGGCTTGATAGTCCTCATGAAATATCAATGTTTCTTCAGTTGCTTTTTGATGGGAAGAAATAAATGCACAAAAGCCTCAAGGAACAATATGGTTGTGGAACATAGAACATAGAAAACCTACAGCACAATTCAGACCCTTCGGCCCACAAAGCTGTGCCGAACATGTCCCTACCTTAGAAATTACTAGGCTTCCAGTATTACTGGAAGGTGCAATACTGGAACTATGTCCCCTAGGAAGTGTGAAGTGTGATAAAGTGAAGCACTCTGGATGATTTTAAGCATTTATGTTCTGCTGTTCATAGATTATTTTTTCTTTATATTTTGCAGTTAAGAAAAGCTGAGCTTTGAAATTTTAACAGACTCAATGCATCATCAATGCATGCTCTCTTAAAAGTTCATTCAACAATTAATGCAAATTTGATTCTTCTCATTAGGTTGGAAGCTACAAGACTTTATTGTTAAATTTAAGATATGACTCGCAAACTGATCATGCATAAAGTAGATCTGAACATAACTGTTTATATTCTCTTCCTGTTGTGCTAGCAATGATTATTGAAGGGGAAGAAAATCAAAGTTAGTCTCAAGTGTATCTCCAAAAAGCTTTCTATACTGTGCAGGAAACTGCTCGTTTTCAAGTTTCTACATAAAGCTCAAAGCTTCGATGTTTTACATTACTGCATAATGAACTAAGTAAACTATAATAAATTAAATTGTACTTTTTTTTAGCATTAGCAACATTTTCTATTATAGCCTCTGAATTTAAAAGAAAAGTACTCACTTTGATGTTATACGTCTGTCAACCCATGTCGCAAGACCTTACTATATCTACATTGGCTCCCATTTCTCTATAACAGATACTTTATTTCAAAAATACTATAATGAATTTTGAAATGATTTGTGACATTTGAAATCATGAACAACTTAAAATAACTTTTTTCTTTCCTGAGTTCCTCTTCTCCCTTGATATGGCTGTTTATTTGCCTCAGTTGCTTCCTTAGTCTGTGAATGCTTTGTTGGAAATCTAAATTAAGACAAAATGCTCAGCAGATAAGGTAATATTTGTGGAGAGAGAAACAGAGATGATGTTTTAGTTCAGTGCCCTTTCTTCAGAGGATGTTTGTGGAAATAGTTATCAGAAAATTGTTAACCAAAAGTTGTTCAACTTTTGGTGGATGTTTATCACTAGCTCTTGTATTATGGTTGATTCAATATTCTTTCTAACATTAAGTGACAGCCTCATTCCCACCAGGACTACAGCAGTTCATGGAAAGGGGCCATGTCACCACCACAATCATTGAAAGGTAGCTTAAGATGGACAGTAAATGTAACATTGTCCGTGCCAAGGGATCAAACAAAATAAAGTCCTGAAATAGCCAAGGTTCTGAATGTCAAAACTACTGAACATAATTTGATTTTAATGAAGCATGATCCCCAGATATTCCAGGAGGTCAGATTATTCATGGAAGCAAATCTCCACTGGTTTATCTGTTTTAATGTAGTGAATTTTTCAGTACTGGCTAGCAGGATGCAGTAATACTTAAAGCATTCATTGCAGAAGCTGTCCCAGTGAAAGAGTCTGTCATCTAAATTTGGTGTGCGGTTTCTCATTAGCCATGCAGTGACTTATATCGCTTCAAAGTCAAGTATTATTTCCCATTGTTTAAAACAAGTTTGGAGGGTTTAATTAGAAGGATACACCATCAGAATTTTTGGAGTATGTATTAAGGTATAGTAAATGGATGCTGTTGCCGATATATAAAAAAAATCAGCATTTTTTATTTTCATTTCAAACATTGCAACTTGATGGTTAAGAAAGATGGGTGGAAAGAAAAGATTAGGTGAAATATCTACAATCTGCACAGTGACTCGAGAGACAATCTGTGTTATCTTGTGGCACAGTTGCCATTACATTGTGATAAATCAGGCTTTGCTTTGGGCAGCTCTGTAATTACACTTCATAGTTTATCCTATGATAATTTTGAGCAAACTCATTTTTTGACAGGAGGAAGTTCTGATAACAGTGAAGGTCACATTCACTACTAACAAATTGGTGTGCTATGTAATTCATAGTAGCATTATTAGATGATATACATGGATTAAATTGGTAGAGCTATTTGCAAGTACTGGAGATGGGATATGGGTTTATTTGTGTTGTTTTAATGCCTTCCAATTTCTGGCTTTAAGTTCTTTGGACACCGAGTCACTTTTCCATGTGAATTTTTGTTTAAACCAGAATTTTTATTCATAAGAGATCTGAACTATTGCCAGGATACCTGATGGACAAAATACTTGTTGGTCTAGAACCACCTCAGGTCTGCCACTCGCATCTCAATCTCTTGATGGTGAAGGCTTTATTTTGATTGTTTATCAAGGTTTTCTTCTGTGGAACTTGTTCACCTGTTAGCCTGTTCTCATTCAAGTGGAAAAAGACTTGGACAAGAAGTTCCTTTAGAGATTCATGCCTTCAATCTTTCAATAACAAAGTTGTAAGAGTTGGCTTGCCAAACAGCCCTCTGAGTTTGCTTCTGTCAAAGAAACTTTCACGTGTCCCTAGTTAACAGGACCCTCTTGACTGTGCTCAAAACAAATTCTGGGCAGCGTCCCAATGCACCTTACTTTGTTAAAAGTGCCTTAGAATAGGAGGTTGTTTTGACCTTTCCTCATAGTTCAATCCTTTGCATGAGGAGTTGCTTGTGGCCCTTTGTACTCATTCTGTGCCTTTCATGGTCCCTTAATGTGATTTTGCTAAACTGTAACCTGGCTGTACTGTCCAGATTTATGGTGAGGTCGTCTAACCCAGTCACTAATTTGGTTGTAAAACATTGCGTTTACTTTTATTTTACTGCTCCACCCACCATGATTTGAGTAGGTTTATGCCACTTTTAGTATCCAGATTTCTCCATGAACTATTCAATTTCGCTGCTGCTTTGTAATTCCTTGTCAAAAGAAACCATTGTGAGGAAGTTTTCAGATTGTATTGCCAGGGACCAAGTGACTTGATCAGATGCAAGCTGATAACTGTCATCTTGAATTTGGGAATGTAAAGGACTAATCAGATAAACAAATTGAAGAGGCCACGGGTATGGTCAGTAGGGGAGTATCTTTGGATGTTTTCTGGGTGTGGTCTTTGCGAGGCTATTTGACCAGCATTCACATAACAGAGTTGGATAAACTGAATATGGAATTGAAGGCAACCTTGTTATATTGGATGGTAATTTGTTCGAGATAGGATAAAGGGATAATAAAGAAGGCATATACTGATTGGCAGAATGTGATGTGATATTCTCTGGGGATCTGAACTGTGGCCTCAACTTTTCCCAGCAAGATTTTTTTGAATACACGATGAATCTATGTGAGTGTTGTATACCCAAAGTTAGGCATTTAGTAAAATGTGATTTTTAAAGACAGATAAGCCAATGAAGATTGGAATTGGAAAGCACCTTTTCACATAAAGGGTAATAAAATCCTGTAATATGCTGTACCAGATTACGGTGTATATTGGTCAGTTCAATCTTTTAGGACTTGGATTACAGTTAAGTGTTTTAAGGAATTGTTTAATGTAGGGAGAATAAGAAATGAAGAGAAGGAAATGAAATGAATGAGCAAGTTTATAGGCTTTGTTTCTTTCCCACTGCAGATAAACTTACCTGTCCAAGCTAGATTTTATTTTGTAATAAAATTCTGAGAGTGGTTTGATTGTATAACTTTATGGCATCGAATCATGAGGTATTTTAAATTGCTTATGCTCCTGCAATCAAGCCAAAAGCAGGTGAGGTGTTTAGGAGATCAAATGTAAAAGGAAAGTACACAGTTAATGGCAGGACCCTTAAAAGCATTGATGTACAGAGGGATCTTAGGTCCAAGTCCACAGCTCCCTGAAAGTGTCTGCACAAGTTGATAGGGTGGTAAAGCAGGCATATGGCATGCTTGCTTTTATTTGTTGAGGCATTGAGTTCAAGAGTCAGTAAGTTGTGTTGCAGCTCTGGTTAGGCTGCATCTGGAGTATTGCATTCAATTTTGGTCACTCCATTATGTGGAGGCTTTGGAGAGGGTGCAGAGAGCTTTACCAGATGCTGCTTGGATTAGAGGGCATATCCTATAAGAGGAGGTTGGACAAACTGAAGTTGTTTTCTCTGGAACAGCTGAGTGGTGACCTGATGGAAGTTTACAAAATTATGAGAGGCATAGATAGACAGCTGGTATCTTTTTCCCAGGGTTGAAATGTCCAATACTAGAGGGCATACATTTAAGGTGAGAGTGGGAAAGTTCAAAGGAGATGTGGAGGGCATTTTTTTTACACAGAGTGGTGGGTGCCTGGAATGCACTTCAGGGGTGCTGGTGGAGGCAGATATGATAGAGGCGTTTAAGAAGCTCTTAGATAGGCAAATGAATATGCAGAGAATGGAGGGATATGGACCATGTGCAGGCATAAGGGATTAGTGTAATTAGGCACCATTAACTTGATTAGTTCAGCACAACATCATGAGCCAAAGGGCCTGTTCCTGTGCTGTATTGTTCTAAAAGTTCTGATGCAGGGTTTTGGACCAAAATATTGACAATTCCTTTCTTCCCACAAATGCTGCTCGACTTGCTGAGTTCCTCCAGTAGACTGTTTGTTATTCCAGCATCTGCAGTCTCTGTCTCCACGTCAAAATTAGTATTGTACCTGTACTGACATAGTTGGGTTTAAATGTTCAAACAATTCAATGGTTGAGAGCTAATTACAGAACATTAACTGTTCTCAAATATCAAACTGAAGTAAACTGTAAACTGATCATATCATACATTGATCACATTTACTTAATTCCTTTATTTTTAATCTCCCACGTCAGATCAAAGATGTTGGTTAAACAAATACTTCAAAATTGTTTGGTTATGATGTGAATTTTGACAAATCTGTTGTTGGGTAAAATGTTCCTTTAAATTTTAGATGAAATTTGTAGCAGTCCATATAAAATTTTGTGCAGCTGTTTCTTCCAGAAAATGTTTCCAGAGCATGACGTTTTGCAGATGAATTTCTTGGCTACAGTCATCATTTTAATTTTTTTTCTCCAGCAGCAGCCAGTTGGAGAAAATCCTAATATTGGACTTGGTTTGCTCATCGCTATGTCTAATATTAGGCTGGCATTTTAGGTCAGATAGAAATAGGCTCTATTAATTTATTCTAAATCATTTTAAGCCACTCTCCCACCTTAGCCAAGTCCTTGCAATTCATTTTCGAAGGCTGTAAGATGAGTGAGTTGATGATAGGAACCAGCTGTGTTTCAGCCAGACGCCAGGTGCATGAGAGTGGCATTGGATTGCTTCATCTTTAATAGCTGTATTGTTATTTTCTTTTGACTTGCCCAAAATTTGGAACATGAGTGGAGTATCATGGAGCTGAACCAAAATCTGTGTTGGATTTATAGCTTGGTTGCTGCTGTCACATATTTTAGGAGTGAGAAGACTCAATCCAGATAGTAAATAATGACAGTCATTGTAATGATATTGCACTGCAAAAAAGGTAGTTTTGCGGACATAATGGGCTACAAATTCCTTTGTATTTTGCAGTGCTCTGTTGAATACTGAAAAAAATTTAAATGAAAACCAGATGGCTACATGCCATCGGGTTTGCAATGTGGGTGATCTCCTGGACTTTTGTATCTCTGCTGTGTGTATGCTTGGAGATTGCTGGATATGTGTAGTGACATTAGATGACATACAAAACATATTTTTGGTATGTGCAAATTTAATTATCAATTTGAGGCTTATGAATGTTGCAGGCCATTCACACAGAAACAGGCCACAACTTATTCCATTGCCTGACCTCCACCTCACTGCTGATATCTTTTGGTGACATCTTTGAACCCTCTGGCCTTCTCACCACACCAGACATCTCTCTTATGTGGCATCGCTGGTTTCTGTTTCGATTACTTCCCTGGCCTCTGATGGCCTGTCACTTGAAATCTTGACTTCCCCACTGTGTTTACTCTCAAACACACTGCTTCCTGACCTGTGTGTTTTCTGCAGTGGTGGGTAGAAAAGTAACCAGGAATAGGCCATTTGATCCTTTGAATCTCAATTTCACAATCCTGCTCTCTCCCAAAATCCTTTGATACCTTTTGGTATCTAGAAATCTACCCATCTCCTGAAAAACATTCTGAAACTTGGCCTGCACAACCTTCTATAGTTCAAGTTTACTTATCTGGACCCCCCAGCCAGACCAACTTCCTTCTATCTAGACATTTGAACTCTATCAAATGTTTGCATGTTCCATTGAGGTCTCTCCTTTCTCTAATCTCCAGTGAATATATGCCTAATTGTCTAACCTCTCCTCATACACCATCCCAGGAATGTGTCTGGAGAACCTAAGTTGCATTCCTTCTGTGGCAAGTATGTCCTTTAAATAAGGAGACGTAAGCTTCACATTATTCTGCAGATGTGGTCTCACCAAGCTCCTGTATAACTGTGGTTAGACATTTTTGTTCCTGTACTGAAAACCTCTTGCAATGCAGGCTTACATACCATTTGCCTTCTTAACTGTTTGCTGTACCTGTACCTTGTATGACTTGTGTACAAGAATATCCAGATCCTTGTTTTCAGCCCCTTGTTAGCTACCCCAGACTTATTCCACATCTTGATTTTCTGAAGTAATATCCTTTCATACGATTGCACTGGTTTCACCTTTCACTAAAAATGCCACTCTCACCTCCTTTGCTATTTTGCCTGTCCTTCCTAAACTAATGAGCTTACAGCCTCGGTCACCCTGTAACTGTGACAATACTATTGTATCATATACAGTGGCATGCAAAAGTTTGGGCACCCCGGTCAAAATTTCTGTTACTGTGAATAGCTAAGCGAGTAAAAGATGACCTGATTTCCAAAAGGCATAAGGTTAAAGATGACACATTTCTTTAATATTTTAAGCAAGATTACTTTTTTATTTCCATCTTTTACAGTTTCAAAATAACAAAAAAGGAAAAGGGCCTGAAGCAAAAGTTTGGGCACCCTGCATGGTCAGTATTTAGTAACACCCCCTTTGGCAAGTATCACAGCTTGTAAATGCTTTCTGTAGCCAGCTAAGAGTCTTTCAATTCTTGTTTGGGAGATTTTCGCCCATTCTTCCTTGCAAAAGGCTTCTAGTTCTGTGAGATTCTTGGGCCGTCTTGCATGCACTTCTCTTTTGAGGTCTATCCACAGATTTTTGATGATATTTAGGTTGGGGGACTGTGAGGGCCATGGCAAAACCTTCAGCTTGTGCCTCTTGAGGTAGTTCATTGTGGATTTTGAAGTGTGTTTAGGATCGTTATCCTGTTGTAGAAGCCATCCTCTTTTCATCTTCAGCTTTGTTTACAGACGGTGTGATGTTTGCTTCCAGAATTTGCTGGTATTTAATTGAATTCATTCTTCCCTCTACCAGTGAAATGTTCCCCATGCCACTGGCTGCAACACAAGCCCAAAGCATGATCGATCCACCCCCGTGCTTAACAGTTGGAGAGGTGTTCTTTTCATGAAATTCTGCACCCTTTTTTCTCCAAACATACCTTTGTTCATTGCGGCCAAAAAGTTCTATTTTAATTTCATCAGTCCACAGGATTTGTTTCCAAAATGCATCAGGCTTGTTTAGATGTTTCATTGCAAACTTCTGATGCTGAATTTTGTGGTGAGGACACAGGAAAGGTTTTCTTCTGATGACTTTTCCATAAAGGTCATATTGTGCAGGTGTCGCTGCACAGTAGAACAGTGCACCACCACTCCAGAGTCTGCTAAATCTTCCTGGTCTTTTGCAGTCAAACGGGGGTTTTGATTTGCCTTTCTAGCAATCCTACGAGCAGTTCTTTTAGAAGGTTTTCTTGATCTTCCAGACCTCAACTTGACCTCCACTGTTCCTATTAACTGCCATTTCTTAATTACATTACGAACTGAGGAAACGGCTACCTGAAAACGCTTTGCTATCTTCTTATAGCCTTCTCTTGCTTTGTGGGCATCATTTATTTTAATTTTCAGAGTGCTAGGCAGCTGCTTAGAGAAGCCCATGGCTGCTGATTGTTGGACAAGGTTTGAGGAGTCAGGGTATTTATAAAGCTTTGAAATTTACATCACCTGGCCTTTGCTACTGATGACTGTGAACAAGCCATAGCTCAAACAAGCTAATGAAGGTCTGAGACCTTGGTAAAAGTTATCTGAGAGCTCAAATCTCTTGGGGTGCCCAAACTTTTGCATGGTGCTCCTTTCCTTTTTTTCACTCTAAAATTGTACAAAACAAAAATAGTACACTAATCTTGCTTAAAATGTTGAAAAGAATGTTTCATCTTTAACTTTATGACTTTTGGAGATCAGTTCATCTTCTACTCACTTAACTATTCACAGTAACAGAAATTTTGACCGGGGTGCCCAAACTTTTGCATGCCATTGTACATCTATTTGTGTTTTAATTTCATCTACTTTATTGCAAAAACTTTGCACATTCAGATTCAGCCCCTTTTATATTTGTTTTTCTTCGGAAGCAGATGAAAAAATTTGGTGAACTTCAAGTCCTGTGCCTAATAGAACATAGTGGGAGGTACACTTGAAACCGGAATGAATCTCCTTAGTTTTGCTAGTTTAGTACCATTTTGAGACATCAAACAATTTCCAGTACAATGTTTCTTTACACAGTTATCAAGGGAATTCCCAGAACACTGAAATGTGCTTGAGCAATAAAAATTCTCAAGCTCATTGTTTAAAAAACCTTAAATGAATGGAGATTTCCAATAAGTACACTTCAAATAGCTTTCTTGGAATGATCACAATAACAAGGTTAGAGAGAATATTCAAAATGAGAACTGTTATGCTCTCACTAATTTGAGACCAGTGGAAAAGAAAGAGCTTAGTTTGAAAATCATTCACTATTATGTAGTATTAGGTGATTTGATTAAATATAACATTAACAAAGCACTGAAACTGTTTATTCTAACTAGGTGAACTCAAGTCATGAGAATGTCTCATTTCTGTGCTATTCCTCTTAGATAACACTGGTGTCACTGGAAACCCAACTTTGTTAATCTGCTTAGCAAAACTGGTAATAGTAAAATTAGGCTATATTTATAATCCTGTCACCACCTCCCAGATCCCCTATGCACACATTCACATACTCCACTCTCAAGTGCCTCCACCCCCATCTTCGCAGCTCCCGGTTCCCTACCTTTTCCCCTCCAAAACCTTTGGTCCTTGCTTTATACCCCAAGTCTTTGGCCCCCTCCTTCATGCTCTTTGTTTCCCTCATGCCCTCTCCTACATCTTCTCTGTTTACCCTCTGTCCCCCCCTCCTCTGCCCACTTTGTTGCCTCTCTCCTCCACACTCCCACCTTTGTCTTCTCAGCTTTCCCTTTTCTTGCTCAATTTCTGCTCTTTCTTCTGCTTTGCTCTTTCTTCCTCTCATCTCTTGTTTGCTTCCCCTCTTCTCTCTTTGCCAGATTGATCCTAGGATGGCAGGTTTGTTGTATGTATGAGGAGTGATTAAGCAGTCTAGATTGTACTCTCGGGAGCATGGAAGAATGTGCTATCTCATTGAAATGTGCATTATTCTTATGAGGCTTGACGTGGTTGGCCATTTAGGATGGAGCTGAGAAAAATCACTCCAGTTAGAAGAGTTAGAATCTTTGAAATTCTCTACTGAAGAGGGCCAGGGAGGTTTAGTTGCTGAGTACATTTACTGCAGAGATTGAAATCTTTTTAGATGCATTAGGGAATCAAGGTTTAGTGCAGGAAAGTGTCAGCAAGGCAAAAGATCATCCATGATCTTATTGAGTGGTGAAGCAGGCATGAGTCGAATTGATTTCCTCCTGCTTCCATTTCTTATGTTCTTTCTGCTTCTGGTTTGCCTTGTCCCCTCACCACTTCCATCTCATCACTCCTGTTCTCTACTTGCTGTATTCTGTCTTATCACTCTACCTGCATGTTCTTTCTTCCAGTATAATACCTCACTGATCTCCTCCCCCTTTTCTCACCTTTCCCCTCCTCTTTGTGTATGTCTCCATACTTGCCACTTTCTTTGGACCACACAACCTTTATGCTGGGTGGCATTAAGGTTACTATATACTTTGATTGCTTTATTTGACCACTGGTTAGTTTTACATCATTGTTCTGCATGGATCTCCACAGAGGTCTGTGACATTTTGAGATTTTTAATACTTTGTGAGAAATATACTTTTGATTTAATATGCATTAAAATATTGGTTTCAAATTATGCTCAATTCTTAAAAGTTAATTTACTGAAACACAAGCTGTCTGGAATAGTTAGGAGACATCACCAAAAGTACCCATTCTCATACTACGTACAGGGGCCATCCAACATTTTATGGAGTTGTTAATACTTTCATGTAGGGAATAGTTTTCTGACTGAGGCACCCAGGGGAATGTTTGGTTAAATAAGTAGTTCAATACATTTGTCTCAAGACAAAATCAATTGATGAGTTTGATTGCCAGTTTAATGGGCCACGTTGGAGGGAGAAGCGAGAAATCATAATTCTCGTTCTGTATTGGGGGATTTTTGATTTCCTTGATTCTTTAAGATAAGGATTTGGAGGTAAATAATGTTTGAATGTTGAGTTTTAAAGCAAAGTAAATTTGCACTGTTTTAAAAATATTTGAGGAGAGAAAAAGAGAAATATTTTTACCTAGAAAGTGTTGGTGGTTCTGAAATTGCTGTCTGAAAGGGTGGCAGCAGTTACATGTATAAAGTAATTGGCTAAACATTTAATTTGACATCATTGACGGACTATGGACCAGGTGGTTGGTTAACCTTAATAGCTTATTTTTGGTGGTATGGTTATGAAAGCCCAAATGGCTATCTTCTGTGGTGCAAATTTATATGATCTTATAACATGCTGGAAGCCAAAACCAATTTAATGATGGTCTGATGCAAAACTAATAAGACATCTATTGATATTTGCTATTTCTTGCAATGAACTATCAACACAGAGAACCTAATTGAAATTGCAAGTTGTGAAATTAAATTCAAAAATTTGAGAAAATTGAACAAGCTCTAGGAAAGGGGTGATCTGAAAAATATCTAAGGTTATGAAAGGGTTTGAAAGGGTAGATGAAGAGATTGTTTAATTTATGTAGCAGCGCAAAACTTGTGGGCCATAAATTTAGGATAAACAGTGACAAGTCCATAAGGGAATAATAGAGAAACTTACGTTTTCAGACAGTGCAGAGAGTGGAACTTGTTACCACTAGGAGTTTTTGAGATGAATACCATAATGCATTTAAAGATAATTAGATAAATTAATAAGAGAGAAAGGAAAAGAATGATGGCCTAGATTTTTGTAGACAATTTCTGTCTGTTTCCTGTGGAATTGTTGACATTTGCCAGATAAGTTCCACCAATCCATGATATCTGCATATCTGTGTGCAAACCCAAATTTGTTGGACATTCTTCGCTAGTTTTTTTCCCCAATTGCACTCCGGCATTGAACTCCAGTAGCATAGTTTAGAGGTGTACCAATTCCCCAGCACTTTAGAACCTGTGCAAATGACAGCATCTCCATTCATTTGTATGGGAAGGAAATAAGTTTCATTTTTTAATTAACTACATTTTTTTTTAAAGTTTATACTTACCATGTGGCCAGTAATACTGGCATGAAATTCTGGGTTATTAGTATCTTCGTGCAGGGCATTAACAACCAATTGGTCTGAATATTGATTTCTTTGTTGGGAATATTTCACATTGGTTTGTGACTCTGTTGATTTGGGTGCTTGGACCAAAAAATTAGCAGGAAAACTCTTTGATTGTTTACTATTCCCCAAGGGAAAGACCTTTTCATTCCAAGCTGGTCTGATCTACATGTGTTGTAAGACATTTGATAGTTGACTGTTGATGCCCTCAGGGCATATGAATGGATAATTAATATTACCTTGACTGTCGAACCCATGACTGTTACATTAAATAACAATCAACATTGCAATGCCTCATATTAGCTGATGTTCAGAAACTCTTCTGATCTTTCTTATTTTGGACAGTGCATTCTACTCTGCTGCTCCAGCAGTAATATTTAAGATGAATGTTTCCTTTCACTAATTCATAGTTTGAGCTGCTGCTTGTAAATTTCCTCTTTCCTGTGTGTTGACACTGATTTTAAATCTGTATTTGGAAACTATGTTAATTGTAGAGTAGAAAGTTGACATTTAAATATCACAACATTGAAGATGGAAACAGGACAAAAATTGATAAAGTTCTGATGTGGTTTGTTGAGTTTGCAAACTTAGGCTGAGCTGCTCCATTGAGAGAATATGAACTGCTTATACTGTAAGATGGTTGCCCTTTTAGCCCGTCTTTGAATATAAATTCCCAGTCCTGTTTTCAAGTTTATCAGAAGTGTGACATTTTGGATGCAAGATGCTGGCATAAACTGGTTTATTAGGAAGATCTAACAATTTAATTTAGAAATACCAGTGTGATCTCATTTGCTGCCCAGCTATTTTGTGCTGATATAACTTGTATGCCAAGCATACTGTACTAGCTGAGACAAAGAAAAGTACAGCTGACTACTAGTTCAAATGGTATGATGTGATTTTGCTTTGCTACTTTAAGTGCACAACAACTGAAGATATACCAATGGACAAAACTAGTGGGCAGTATTGTGCTTGACCCAGCTAGCACCTGATATTCACCATTGCAGGATCTTCATGGCCACATTAACCTTTCATAGCTTGTGCCTCAAATCAAATTTGAGGCTTTTCTGTTGTCCTGTGCAGTGGAGTGGTCTGTGAGTGGTGAATAAGCCTTTGGTGTCCTGATGAACTTTTGACAGCTTATGCCTGTTTCCAAACATCTCTGATAATGAACAAGCTATTTGCATTCAGTTACTTTTTTCTTCTAGCTTCATAACCCCATTCAAATGGCTGATGCAAAGTTCTAAGGACAGGTATGAAGTAAATCTGGACCCTCATCAGAGCTCTGCCTCTGAACTCAATGCCGGATCCAACAGCAGGTGTATAACATCTGACCTCTTGATTGTCCTGTGGTTTTATGTTGCAAGGTGCAGAGTATGGATGGGTTGTGGTCTTCATGGAACCTTTATGTCACAGTTTGTGATTGCTTTTAAAACTGTTATGGCTTGGTTGGACATTGAGAAGACACTGTGAAATTATTTGCAATAGCATTTGTTTGATCCATACTTAGATAAGACTCAAACAAAAATTCCATTCAAACTTTCAAGCCAAATTTTCACAATGTGAAATGTGCTTCTGCAGGCAGATGTCTGATATTTGATAACTTTCACTGGATTTCCAAATATTACTGACATCTAGTGGCAGAGCTCTTTTTAAAAAACTTAATCTTTTCTGTTGGAGATTGTAGGTCCAGCAGTTCCAATTAGTTTAAAATCTAATTAATATTTGTTTTGTTATAAAGTTTGGTTGGTGATCAATAAATGTGTAAATCTCTTTATTTTTTGATTGCCACACTGGCTGAATTTAACTGCTCAAGACAATGGAGTGTGGCTTAGAATGAGCTAAATAGTCATTAAAGCAGCCCAATCGAAGATAGTCATTGGTATTCATTCTGGTTAAAATTTGAAATAGTTATCTGAGAGTTATAACACTAAGATTCAAATGATAAAATGTCTTGGTGCACAGTTTAGGAAATGCTTTCTATTTTTGCCGGATTTTTAAGCGAATCAGCTTTAACTTAGTTTTAGCTTCAGCTTGGCTGAGAATATTTAAGCTCTGCTTTTTCTTGTGCTTGATATAAAAAAATATTGTTACATTTTAGAGTTTTGTCAAAAGTTGATGGTTCATAGCGATGTTATATCATTCTGGCTTCACTTTAACAAGTTCCTGCCCAACAGCTTTCTGTTTTCTCCTACTTTATTAATGATACATGAAACTGAAAAGGAGTTTTCTGATTGGTGAGGTAAGTAATTTATTTTTTGGATTCCACTCATGACTTGTTAAATTTGTAATGTGAATTATGGAGGGAAGGATGACTTGTTTTTTTCTCCTGAGATGACACTACTAATATTTTTGTTGCAGTTTTGTCCACATCACAGTGCAATCTTTAGAAGATGAAGTGCACTATGTTGTTTTTCTGCAATACCACTTTGTTTTTTGTACTACTTGTTCATGTTATAAAACATCCTTTTACATTTCTAATATTTTTAAAAACTCACGTGGATGCCAGTAAAAATGTAGACGTTAAATGAAGTAATCATGGCCCTGCTTAATAAGCTCCATACATTTTCTTCTTTTTGAGGTTAGCTTCTGCACTGCCAGCTGGCAATAGTCTTCCTCAATTTATTGAGAGGGGCTAATTTCCTGGGCATATAGGATGGAGTTGTTAGTGTACATAACAGAGGTCATCGTGATTTGAAATAGAAAATCCATTGATTAGTAATTGTCCAGACACAGCCTTTGCCTTGTTATTATATTTAGTAACAGCATTTTGTAGTTTTATATATGATTTTAGAAGAAAAAGTCATAAATGTTTACCTCGTTGAACATTTGGTACTGTGTAGAGGTTTTTAGGCATGTAATACCTTTTTACCTCTTTAATCTGTGTACACAAGTATTGAGTTTAAACAAGCATTTGGTTCA
Source organism: Pristis pectinata (assembly GCF_009764475.1). NCBI lineage: Eukaryota > Metazoa > Chordata > Chondrichthyes > Rhinopristiformes > Pristidae > Pristis > Pristis pectinata. The sequence goes on along the minus strand of NC_067434.1, from coordinate 12,741,867 downwards.
AACAAAAAGACATATTAAAAAGAACCTTCAAAATAAGTAATTTAAAAGCAATGGTATTTTATGTACATTCTGCCTTTTGGGTAAATCTATTAAATATAGGCAATTGATGATGATGTTGGGGCAAAAAAGGATTCTAAATATCACTGCATACAATAAATCAGAAAAGGTTTCTATTTTGCTTTTGGATTTCCAGCAGCAAAAAAAGAAATGTTTTTATGCAGTGGGTTATTGCTGTCTGGAATGCATTGGCATGAGTAGTAGAGGAGGTAAATTCAACTCTAGCTTTCAAAATAAAGCTGAATATGTGTCTGAATGAAAAGAATTGCACTTCAGTAAGAGAAGTCAAAAGGCAGTTATTATCTAAATGAAGAGAGATGCAGGTGAATGAAATACAAGGGATCTAGATGTTGTTGTGCATGGATCACATAAAGCTTGAGGGCAGGTCCAACAGGTCCTCCAGAAGGCAAACAGCATCTTGGCCTTCATTGCAAAGGGGTTGCAGTTTAAAAATAGAGAAGTTTTGTTACAATTGTATAGGGTGTTGGTGAGGCATCTCCAAATACTGCGTACAGTTTTGGTCCCTTATAATAACATTGGAGACAGTAGAAAGGAGATTCACTAGGCTAATTCCTGGGATAACAGGGTTATTCTACCAAGAGAGATTAAATAGTTTGAGCCTGTAGAAGAATGAAGGGTGACCTTATTAAAACATATAGGATCCGAAGGGGGTTTGACAGGGTAAATGTTGGGATGTTTCCACAAGTGGGAGAGTCTCAAACAAGAAGACATACCTACAAGGATAAGGGGCTGGTTATTTAAAACTGATGTATGTAGAAATTTCTTCCCTCGGAGGGTGGTGAATCTCTGGAATTCTCCAGCAGGTGGTGGAAGCTGGATCAGTAAAAAGTGGTTTAAAGTGGAGGTGGATTAATATTTGATAGACTGAGGAACAGAGATGTCTGGAGAATCGGCAGAGGAGAGGAGATGAGGCCAGAATAGATCAGCTATGATCACGTTGAATGGTGAGGTAGGCTTGAAGGACCTGATAGCCCGCTCCTATTTTTTTTGTGAGAATTGTTCTTGCATTGAATTTGTATGGACCTGATAGACTGAAAGGCCTCCTTCCCTACAGTAATGACTCTGCACTCTTTGATTGGGTATGGAATAGAAAGGATGTTGATATTATATGGTGACCTGTGGGTGAGACCTCGAGCTTCTGCTGAGTCCCTATTTTTGAAGGGAAAGTACTTAGTGTGACTTGCTTGGTTTACAGCAATTCAGGAAGTTAGGATTATTTAAAACTAATCTGAATTTTGTCTACGTTGTATTAAATTTACTATATGTCCCAATTCCAGGAGCTCAGGGAAATAACAGAAATTGACATTTTGAATCAAATGCCTTGTCTGCCATTACAACTAATGATTGTACCTCAGTCATTTCTTTTGACAATGCATGGCCTTGCTGTCAAATGCTATTATGCTGTTTTCATTTTGGTGGAGTCCACTCCATTACTCTGCCTTTTGCCTTTCTAAAATCTGGATGAATTATATTGATTCTCCAGGATCTCTGACCATTGTACACCTTTTATGGAATGTGCCACTTGATTCTCCACGCCTCAAAAGGCAGGCTAAACATATGCTCTTTTTGGATCAATCTCCAAACTCATAAGTCTTCACACTTAAAAAAGCAAAATTCAATAGAACCTTTTCTCTGATGCTTCTTACTGAAATGATGGATGGGCTTTAAATTCTCCAAAGCCAAAAGCAACCTTTGGTCACGCTGCTTAATGCATATTTGGAATTAGGATGCAGTCTAAATATAAAGCTTGCATTGACTGGTAGATATGTAATTGCCTTTGGAGGCTGTACGAAAACTCTCGTAACTGTTAAGCACAGATATCTCCAATTCACTACGCAGATTCATAGAATCTAAAAAAAAGCAAACTGGAAATTTCACTGCTTCTGTAATTTCATCCACACTTAATACACAAGAGGAACTTCTTTGCAGCTATGAGTTTAAATTTTGTTTTGCAAATGACAACTTGCTATTGACATTACCAAGCTTTTCTTATATCCTTGCAGTTCTTAAAGTAGCTTGATAATTTAGTGTTCTCATAACTATGAATTACCTAAATATGTAATATTCAAGGTGTTTTCACTTCCTTGCATCTGAGCGAAATTTGAAGCCCTATGATATGTTGACAGTGGCTGTCATTATATGTGTTGGACTTTTTGAGGAACCTAACATTTTAAATTCCAATTCTTGAATGTGAAGATCAATATAGAAAGCAAATCAAAGTCCTACCCTTAAGTAGCTGCATTAGCTCTTTTTGTCAGGAACCAGCTTGTATTCTATTTGTTATGTGTTTAAGTGGAAGGATTGATTAGGATGGGAGAGTGAAAAAGACACATGAACTGTACAATAAATTATTCTTCAGATTGTGAAGGGTGTACACGGTTAACTATGTAACACTGACGCAAACTTTGAAGTATGTTATTTCCTTTCTAAAATATATTTTATAACAATTCATTGAAGAGCGAAACTATTGCTACAGAGCATCAATTAGAAAGGATATGGCATGTTTTATAATTATCAGAAATTTAAGCCTGCAATGTGTCCCATGTCAAAAATTCCAAAATATTACAAATTCATCTTGCTGTTTCATTTTTTATCATTTTATTTGGAAAATAACACTGAATTATTGTCATATACTAACCTGAAGCAAACTTTCCTATATTGCCAAATTAATCAATTATGCAGCTCCAATATTTAAGTTTGGTGTTACTTCAAAAAAAAAGCAAGCAAGAGTATGCTATTCAGCCTGCTCCACAGTTCACTAAGACTTTTCACATTTTCTCAAAATGTAGAAAGAGGCCATTCAGTCCATCATGTCTATATGCTGGCTCTCCAAACAATCCCATCTGTCTCTTTCCCTCACTTATTTCCTTGTGAGTGATCGATCCCGGATTCCGGAGTTGTGAGGCAGCAGCACTATCTGCTATGCCATTGTGTCACTCACATAATACATTAAACTTGTTCTTTTCCCTGGGCTTCGCAATACTAGATTTGCCATGGAACTTTCTAAAGCAGAAGCAGTTTACACATAGACTTAGAGGTGGTCCAGTCCTTCTGCCATGAAATTCTGCAGCCCTTCTGCACAGGCACTTGGAATTGTGGTGTATGTCATGGTGCTTCATGATGATGGCAGAGGATTGCTTGAGGCTATTGCAATTCTAATCCCCTTATTTTCAACATTAGTGCATTAATAAAATAAAACTCCTTCTTATGAATGAAATACAATCTTGTTTTGATGCTGATAAGCCTCATTAACCAAAACCTCCCAGGACAAGCTAAGCATGTTATGTTATTCAAAGGTTTATATTATTTAGTTTGAAATATAATCCACTTAAAAGAAATAAGAATTCCTTACAACTAATTGAATTAATTTTAACTCTTTAATGCTTAAAAAAAAACACTTTTGTTGCAGCTCCTGATTTCTGTAAGATGCTATTGCATGTTTATAATTTTCCTGAAAATGATTGAATCAAAAATCTTAAGTTGACAGGACTTATGAAAATTTAGATTTCTCTTGTGGGTTCTCATATTAAATTGGCTTAATTTGTAGCATCTTTCCCTTAAATCTGAAGTTTGTTTTTTGCCTTCAGGTCCATTCTGGGGCTACAATACATAGTCTAAATGGACACTTTAATCCAGATGTGAAGGTGATGCTACATTTGAGAGAGATGCTGTCATTCTTACAGGGCATCTGATATAATTGAAAGCAATGCAGGAGATTTCCAAATTTTCTGTGCAACATTTTCCTCAAAATGACCACCAACAAAAATGATTGACTTCTCCTTTAGAGTAAATCTGGATTGAAAGGTGCAGTGATATTGATTTTAGCTGTTACGTGACTTGTCCACAACAATTCTCATGGTCGAATTTATAACTGCAGTGCAAATTGTGGCCTCTGCAGACTTGACCATATTGTTTGATATTCAGAAAGCTAATAATACATCTCTTGCTAATGTGGATTGAATTGAACATTTTCAACCTCATTTTCAGTTTCTGTTTGTCAACCTTTCAGAAATAGTCCATGATCTAGAGGCACCCTATGCATAATCCTCACATTTTGCCACAGCATTGGACACTGCTGGGTATGTTACCTCCTTGCATTTAAATCTGAAGCTTTTGTATGACTGTTGCATTGTCCCATAGGAATGTGCCTCAGCTGTACTTGAACCATGTCTTCCTCAAAGGTAATCCATTCTTCTGTTAGCTTTGCCTGTCAGTTTTTGGTTCCAGTTTGCCTGGGCCAGAGACACTGTCATCCCTTTGAAATTGGTCTTCCTCCAATTAATTGTTTTTACTTTGGATTATGCCTTCACCTTTTCTACAGCTAACCTAAACTTTATGATGTTATGATTACTATTTCCTAACTTTCATCCACTGAAACTTGGTGCACTTGACGTTGTGCCACCACATCATGTTCCTAGCAATTATCTGTGCCTGTAGTTCACAAACATTATTTAGCATCCTCTGCCCATTCACTTGCATGTATAAGAAACCAAGTTTAGTGGTTATATCAATTTCATCTTCACTAGCAAAATCCTTATTCTGACCTAATCTACTGTGAATGGCCTTCCTCTTTCTGCTTTTCTGTCTTTATCTTATTTTATTTTCCTCCAATCTAAGTATATGTGCTGGTGCACTCCTATGCATGTACACCATTTTATTTTCCTTTACTTCCCTAAATATTCCCTTGACTGATTCCTAATCTCCTAGTTTCACCTTGACTTTTCTCCCTTTTGATTCTGTTGTCAGGTTATAATGGTTCTGACCTTCATGTGACTTGTTGACAACATGTACAGAGCAATAGGTACAGAGGGAGCACATCTGGAGAACCAGTAGGAATGGAAATGAGGAAAGTTTTTGCACAAATTCAAAGGGTGGAATTGGGTGTTTCTTCTAAGTGCATGAAATCATGTGAAAAGTCCAGCCCTACCTTGGTTTAATGTGTTGAATTTATCAGCAGCTTAACTTGTAGGGGAGGCAGTCAGAAATCCACATTTTGACTAAATCATGATTAGGTATTGCATGTAAATTAATTTTGTACATTTCAGTTATCTAAACATTTTTGTGTTGTATTGATCTGTGAAGTACAATTTTAAAATCTTGCACAAAATAAATTTTAAAGCTGGCCTCTTTATATTGTCAAGTCCCAGGGCAAATAGGACGGCCAATTTTTAGCTCATCCAGTTTCTTACATTTATTGGATGAAGGAACATAGAACAGAACAGCACAGGAACAGGGGGCTTCAGCCCACCATATCTGCACTGACCATAATGCCAATCTAACTAATCCCATCTTCCAGCACGTGGTCCATATCCCTTTATTGCCTGTCTATTCATCTAAATGCCTCTTAAATTTTGCTATTTCATCTGCTTCTCCCACCACATCCCCCCTCCCCAGCAGCGTGTTCCAAGCACCTATCACTCTCTATCTAAAAGCTCGTCTCACACATTTCCTTTAAACTTTCCCTCTCATTTTCAACCAATGCCTTCTAGTATTTAACATTTTCATCCTTGAAGTACTCACTTCCTCTGGCCCTTGTATAAATTCCCTCCTTTGTCTTTCAAAGGACCTATCCTTTCCCTAGTTACCCTCTTGCTCGAAATATACATATAAAGTGTCTTGCGATTCTCCTTAATCCCACCTGCCAAGGACTTTTCATGGCCCTTTCAGCTCTCCTAGTTCCTTGTTCAAGTTTTTTTTCCTGCTTCTTTTATATTCTTCAAGGGCCATGTCTCATTTCATCCTCGTAAACATTAAATATGCTTCCGTTTTCTCATTGACTAAATTTGTAATATCTCTCGTCATCCAAGGTTCCCTAACCATACCATTCATATCTTTCATCCTCACTGGAACATGTTGGCCTTTAAGAGATTCCCACATGTCAGATGTTTGCTATCACTTCTATTCCATATATGTTGTATTGCATCAACTCCTGCGCAGGGATTTTTCTGGACAATTGTCCTATAATGAACTAATTATTTGACTGAGTTACTATTAAAATGTGTCTTTGTATCTATCCATACTGATTAATACTACATAGTTTTAAAAGCTACTTCACCCTCAGGACTGCAAAGCTCTGTTCTGGAAAATAGAAGTTTTGATGCACAAACTTGGTTTTCAATTATTTGTTTACATATTGTAGGTACTGATTTCTGCAGCTCCCCATGCTGCTTGTAACCTAGCTCAGAAAATGGTTACTGTTATCTGCATACTGAATAGTTGCACAACATCTGTCATTAACTGTAGCTTCCCACTTGAATAACGTGTCTTGTATAGTTTGCTTACCAAAAACTTACAATAAACTGCATACCTTTTTCTTAGATACCTATTTTTCGTTAGGTAAATCAACTTGTATTTGTAATGTACTTTTGTGTTTACTCTGCAGAAGGAATTTTGTTTAACTTAAGCTGTAATCATAGTAAACTGTGTGATTTAGTCCAAACAAAAGCGTTTATGGCAGGAATCTACATACCTAAAATATTCTAACTGAGAGTGTAATCAATTCTGAAGTAAAATATTTGAGTTTTCTCTTCATCTGTTTGTATATTAGCTAACATATTTAAATGAGAATTAAGTTGGTGTATTTGTGTGTTTTTATGTAACATGCAAACAGAAAAACTCAAATGAATGCCATTTTATTGTTAATGTGCCACATTCTTTAGAAGCTTTGTATTTTTTCTTCATGTGACTTAACATAATTGCAGTATTGGCATCTGTGTCAACATCAGAGCTAGCCCTGTGTTTGATAATCACAGTATTAAAAACAGGCTTCCTGCAATGGATGTTTACACTCCAAAGTACTATTCCTCCCAAGTTTTAATTGGAACACCTCTCCCTTAATCTGCTTGAATGCATGCAAATCTTATTTGCTTACATTATGGGTTTTGTTCTCCTTGGATTTACCCATGGTTTGACCTCGGGCTAAGTCAGTTTTATTTTTATTCCATGGTCTTTCCATGGAAGCTCAAATAGCAAAGATAAATTATCTTTTAAAAAAGACAGAAAATAGGTATCAGTCAAAGACAATTTGATTTGTGTTGATGGGCAAAAAGGTTGGCATGGATGTGGTGGGTCAAAGGGTTGTTTCTGATTACGACAATGTGCTGAAAGCTAATTTTAATGGGTGAATAAAATCTTGTACAACTCTTCTTCAGAGTAAGTTTTAGTAATATTAAATTGCTGAAATGATTTTAAAAACATTCTGGCAATTTTTTTTAAATTCCCCATGCGCTTCGATGAACTAACATATTCATATTGAAGCAACTCACAAAATGCTGGAGCGGGTCAGGCAGTATCTATGAAGGGAAATGGACAGTCGACGTTCCAGGTTGAGATCCTTCACCAGGACAGGAAAGAAAGAAGGGAGAAGCCAGTATGAAAGGGGAGTGAGATGGGGTGGAGCAAAAGCTGGTGGGTAATAGGTGAATCCAGGTGTGAGGGGGGAAGATAGGCAGGTGGGGAAAGTGGGGAGTGGGAATGAAGTAAGAAGCTGGGAGGTGATAGGTGGAAGTGACAAAGGGCTGAAGAAGATGGAATCTGATAGGAGAGGACAGTGGACCATGGAACAAAGTGAAAGAGGTGAGGACGGGAACTGGAGGGAGGAAAGGGTAGGTGATGGGTAGATCGAGAAGGCAGGGAAGGGGAAAGAGAAGGGGTAATGGGGCTGGTAGGATAAGGGAAAACAAAGGGGGGGGGACAGAGAGGAGTGGTTACCAGTAGAGAAGTTGATGTTCATGCCGTCAGGTTGGAGACTAACAAGGTGGAATATGAGGTGCTGTTCCTCTAATATGTGTCTAGCTTCAGCTTGGCAGTTGAGGAGGCCATGGACAGTCCTGTTGGTGTGGGAATGGGAAGTGGAATTAAAATGGCTGGCCACTGGGAGATCCTGGCTGTTGCGGTGGATGGAGTGAAGGTGCTCAACGAAGCGATTCCCCCAGTCTGCATTGGGTCTCACCGATGTAGAGGAGGCTGCACCAGGAGCACTGGATGCAATAAATGACACTGATGGATTCACATGTGAAGGGCTGCTTCACCTGGATGGACTGTATAGGACCCTGAATTGTGGTGAGGGAGGAAGTGTAGGGGCAGGTGTAACACTTAATGCGGTTGCAGCGATAAGTGCCTAGAGCGGGATTGATGGGGAGGGACGACCGGACAAAGAAATCACGGAGAGAGTGATCCCTGTGGAAAGCAGAGAGGGGAGGGGAACATGTGCCTGGTGGTGAGATCTGGTTAGAGATGGCAGAAGTTGTAGAGAATGATATGTTGGATATGGAGGCTTGTGGGGTGGTAGGTGATGAGGGGAACCCTATCCCTGTTATGTCTATGGGGAATGGAGTGAGGGCAGACATGTGGGAAATAAAAGAGATGCGGATGAGGGCTTCATCGATAGCAGTGGGGGAGGAACCCATTTTCTGAAAAAAAAAGGACATCTTAGATGTCCTGGAATGGAAAGGTTCATCAAGAGAACAGATGCGGCAGAGCGAAGGAATTGAGGGAAGGGAATAGCAACCAACTTGCTATTCATATTGGAGTGACATTTTCCCATTGCACTCTTGGTCAAATATTTTCAAATTCATGAAAATAACTGAAATTTACAACAAAAGGAGCACATTTAGCCCTTGGTGTCCATAGTGGTCCAAACTTTTGATCCATAGCCAGGCAGGTTATCTGTCTTCAAGTGTTTATCCAAGTACTTTTCAAATGTAGTGAGAGTTTCTGCCTCCAATATCCTAACAGTCAATGAACACTAATTGAAAGAAAAATTGTTGCTCTCCACTTTCACCTAATCCTTTTACCAATTAACTTAAACCTGTGCATGTCTAGTTCCTGATCTCTGCAAAGAGGAAGAAGTTTCTTTCTGTTAATCCTGTCCAGGCCTCTCATAATTTTATATACCTCTGTTAAATTTTGCATTAGACTTCTTTGTTTCAAAGGACCCCCTCCCCCAACCTAGATATTTTCTCCAAGCAACTATAATTCTCCAGCCATGGCAACATTCTTAGAAACACTCCACAGCATTTATTCTGTTGTATGATGACCAGAAATGTGCACCATTCTCCAGTCGTAGCCCAACTAATCTTTTATACAGTTCTCCCTATTCTTGTATTCTGCACCATGGCTATAAAGCCAAGTATCTTGTGTGCTGCCTTAACTACTGTATCTGTCTATCCTGTTGTCTGCAAGGAGTTCTGGATATGCTTTCTAAGATCGTTCTGTTCTTCTTCACATCTTACTATCCTACCATTTATAGTATGTTCCTTTTCCTTGTTTTTTTTCTTTGGAAGTATTTAACTGAACAGTAAGTATTGTTATGACTGTGAGCATTATTTATATGTTGCATGCATGTATGGGTACCTCCTACTTCCTGTATTCATAGGTATTTATTTTTTGTATTATTTATTCATGTATTTATGTTGACAATTGACATTGAGTTCACCCATGAATATAATTGCAATGGGCAATCTGTATGTTAACAATACAGATTGCCCAATACATCACAGGCACATCCCTCCCCACCATCGATAGTATCTACAGGAGGTGCTGCCTCAAGTGGGCAACATCCATCATCAAAGATCCCCACCATCTGGGTCATGCCATCTTTTTGCAGCTACTGTCAGGCAGGAGGTATGGAAGACTGAAGTCCCACATCACCAAGTTCAGGAACCACTGCTTCCCTTCAATCATTTGATTCTCGAACCAACTGGCAAAACCCTAATCCCACTATAGTTTAGCAACACTATGACCACTCTGATCACTTTGCACTAAAATGGACTTTTTTTTTGTCCTAATTGTGTTCTTTCTTGTAAAAATTGTGTATAATTTATGTTTTTCTTGTGAATGCTGCCTATATGATACTATGTGCCTGTGATGCTGCTGCAAGTAAGTTTTTCGTTGCACTTATGCATACATGTAGTTGTGCATATGATAATAACTTAGCTCAGACTTTGTGCATTCAGGTCAATAGATGGTGGCGAGGAGCATGTTGCTGAAATGTCTCAACTCTATTATCATACTGTACATTAAAATCTCATTAACTGGTTTTAGCAACTCCTCTTGCATTTTTTTGGTTTTCTGTTTGTAAAATTTAGAAAGAGGAGCAAAAACACTAAAGAGAAAATGTAGTGTTGTTTTCAAATTCCTCTTAGAGACTGGTGAGCAAAGAAACTAGCATTGAGAAGGGCTGGGATTTGTCATTATTGTTGTAAAGATGTGCTGTGAATTATAGGGGGAAATGGAATGAAACTAAAAAATAACTAAAAATGGAGGGACGGGTTTATCTTCAAAAGTACGTCCCATGCCTGCATTAATTCTCCCTCACTCCACCTACCAGATCTCATGCATAATCATTGTCAAAATATTGTAAAAGCATGAAGTGCAAATTCAACACCTTTCATGCATTTGCTGTGGATTTATTGCCACAAGGACTTGGGTTGTGATTATCCTTGACATTCAATCTCATTACTATTCACAAAATGTGCTGCAATTACTCATCCATAGCATTCCCAAATCCTTGATGAGTGCAGTGGTGGCAGGAAGCACAGTCTCTCTTGGGTTTGGAAATATATTGCCATTCTTCTGTTGTCACTGGGACTAAACCCTAGATCCCTACTGTAATGGAGTAAAGAATCACTCGCACATGACGGTTCTCAGTTCAAGCAGAAGCATATTTATTCAATTGACCTTGTACACTTACAAGAGGAAGAAGGGCCCATCAACTTTATTAGATGCAGTCCACACACGTGGCATACTTGTACACATATAAAGATAAGTACAGCATTTTCACCCACTGTACAGACATTCAGTTATCAACACTGAGCCACTCAGTGGCACGTGATCTATTGCTTCTGACCTCATTAGTCCTTCCTGCATGATCAGCTCATATGATCACTCTTTTTTTCTCTTGTGGTTTCATGACCAGGCCTCATCATTTAGGTACAGTATGTTGCTATTCTCATCCAGGCCCCTTATTACTGGGGAAATAAACTGACTGCATTCGTCTTATCTCTGCATTCGTCCTGCCCCCGAAACGTTGACCACCTGCTTTTCTCCATGGATACTGCCTGGCCTGCTGAGTTCCTCCAGCATCATAGTATTTTTCATCTAGATTCCAGCATCTGCAGTCCTTTATTTCTCTGAATTCTTCCATTGGCCGATGAAGCCTCAGGCCTGCAGGCATTGTGTAAATAGATAACACTGCTATTGTCCAAGGTCATATCATTTCCTATAACTATTGGTGCCTAAATCCTCCAATTGAATAACAATAACATTTTGTATAGGGTGCTAATAAGTAGGAGGACATCAATTGACTCAAATTGGAATCCAGGTCCTATTGAAGGAACTATTGCTTTTTAAATTGTCTGACTTGGATACCAAGATTGCTTTTTTTTTCCTTCAAATTTTAAATTCCTCAAAAAGAGTGTTTCGATGGTTATACCCTTAAATGGTGATAGATTTTTCAGAAAACAAATATGGAAATATAGAAAAGTTGGAAAACCAATACTTCTTCTTGCAAAACAAGGGTCGAGAGCTTCGGGTTCCTTGGAGTGAACATCACCTATCCTGGTCCAACCACATAGACGCCACGGCCAAGAAAGCTCACCAGCGTCTCTACTTCCTCAGGAGCCTAAAGAAATTTGACATGTCCCCTTTGATACTCAGCAACTTTTATCGATGCATCATAGAAAGCATCCTATCTGGATGCATCACAGCTTGGTATGGCAGCTACTCTGCCCAGGACTGCAAGAAACTGCAGAAAGTTGTGGACATAGCCTAGCGCATCACAGAAACCAGCCTCCTCTCCATGTACTCATTCTATACCTCTCGCTGCCTTGGTGAAGCAGCCAGTATAATCAAAGACCCCACCTGCCTGGGTCATTCTCTCTTCTCTCCTTTCCCATCAGGCAGGAGATATAGGAGCCTGAGGTCACATACCACCGGGCTCAAGGACAGTTTCTGTTCCACAGTGATAAGACTATTGAACAGTTCCCTTATACAATGAGATGAACTCTTGACCTCACAATCTATCTTGATTGACCTTGCACCTTCTTGTCTACCTGCAATGCACTTCCTTGCAGTTGTGACACTTTATTCTGTTATTGTTTTTACCCTGTACTACTACAATGCACTCTATAGTACCTCAATGCTCTGTGTAATGAATTGATCTGTACGAATGGTATGCAAGACAAGTTTTTTTTCACTGTACCTCAGTACAAGTGACAATAATATACCAATGCATTGAAGTAGGCTTCCTCTGAAAATCCAGGGAATGCATAGACAGTGCCAGTAACTACATCAACTGAAAAATGGCCTTGGAGTTATAGGAATTCAGCTGTGTTAACTTGTATTCCATTTGTCATTGGCTGGTATAATTGAAGGCTTTTATTAGACTATTGTTTGGAGGAGTTGAAAAGAGCATGGTAGATTCTTCATCAATACATCCATCATGTGCTCCTTTTCCTCCTCCTCTGTTGTAGTGACAATCTGCAAAATTCTTTTGAGGCGTTCGCCTGAACAACTTTCTCATGTAAATTTAACTCAATTCAGATTGGATTTGATTAATGTTAAATCTCCTTCAAGTGTCTGGGCCAGTGCAATTTCCACGGAGATAGAGAAATTGAAAGTATGGACTCCATTCTCTCCTTTATCCTCCCCAGTAATTGGTGTAATGTGCCAGTGGGGCCACTGATGTTGCTATTGAACAACTCCTCTATTCCTACTGTATTCTGTCACTGAATCTCCAAGTTAACCACATACCATGGTTCCAGAACCAGTTTAATAGAACTGCATCTCCAACCTGCATGACTTTCAACATATCCATTATACTAGTCATTGATATTTTGTTCTCCTAGAACAGAAGTGCATTGAACTTTATAAGACACTTAGTAAGATAAGATATCTTTATTAGTCACATGTACATCGAAACACACAGTGAAATGCATCTTTTGCGTAGAGTGTTCTGGGGGTAGCCCGCAAGTGTCGCCACTCTTCCGGCGCCAACATAGCATGCCCACAACTTCCTAGCCTGTACATCTTTGGAATGTGGGAGGAAACCGGAACACCCAGAGGAAACCCATACAGACACTGGGAAAACTTACAAACTCCTTACAGGCAGCAGCTGGATTTGAACCCGGGTCACTGGCGCTGTAAGGCATTACACTAACCGCTACACCTCCCAGAGCATGAAGTACTAAATGCCTTGCTATAATGGAGCATGTTTCAATGCTTGAAAAGATTATTGTGCATTTATTCATTAACATTTTCACCTTCCTTACAAAATATGTGTAGTTTTGGAATGTTACATAATCCTCTTCTGGATGATAAAAATTAAGGCACATCAGTGTTAAGCTGTAAATAGTTTTGGATGTCTTTTTAAGCAAACTCACTGTATAACTGAAACAACGTTGTTCATAAACTTTTTTGAGAGACCTGAGTATGATAGCAATCAAAATGAGAAACTGTAATATATTTAATATCCTGAACTCCAGTGCTCAGTGTCTGATTCATCTACCATTTCATCTGAATTAAAAGCAGAAAGTGCTGGAAATACACAGTAGGTCAGGCAACATCTATGGAGAGAGAAAAACAAAGTTGAACTTTTATGTCAAAAACTCTTCCTTAGATCTGGAAAAAGGAGAAAAACAAGTTTGTTTTAAATTGAAGAGGGGAAGTGGTGGAGACAACAATAGGACTGTCTACATTGGGCTGGAGAGTACAGTTATCCGTTTTGTTGCTGTCTGGTTAAAATGTGAATAAGTAGTTAGAGTGAGAGAGAGAGAAAAACAAAAAGATATGTTGGAATCATGAGATGCAGAATATAGCAGTTGGTGGAAATCTAAAACATAACAGAATGCTAGAAATACCCAGCAGATCAAGCAGTATCTGTGGAGAAAGAAAGAAGTTTTTAACATCAGAACTGGTCAGTTTTGACGCAAATGAAGAGGGCTGGTTTATTGAAACTATTGAATTTGATATTGATTCTCAAGTGCCTTGGTGGAAGGTGAGCTGCTGCTTCTCAAGCTTTCTTTAGATGTCATTGGACTAGTGCAGGAGACCAGAAATGGAGAGATCATTGACATGGAGAATTAAAGTGACAGGCAGCTGGAAGCTTAGGGCCACCTTTATATATGGAGGTGGTCTACAAAGCTCTCACTCAGTATATATTTGATTTCTCCATTGTAGAGCGGATCACATTGTGAGTACCCATTGCAGTATACTAAGTTGGAAGAAATGCAAGTGAATCACTGCTTCACCTGGAAGACCTACCACCAGGCACACCTTTCCTTACTCACCTTTCAGTATTCTGAAGGGACTGTTGAATGGTAGGGATTTGTTGTGTCAAGGGGCCTGTTTCCCTGCAATATGACTTTATGACTCTCAGGTTTGGTCTACCATTTCCACTTCTCAGGGACTTTCCTTTTCAGCTACAGGATATCCAACAGGTGCTCCTTTACCTTTCCACCATCCAAGGCACTCATTTTCCTTCCAGGTGAAGCAATTTGCACTTTTTCTAATTTCCCTGGCCTGTGATGAATCAAAATGCAGGACATCTGAGGTACCACAGAAGTTTCTTCAAGACCAGGCAGAAGCTCAGAAGGCAAGTGGAGTGGGTCTTCTTCTATACTACCCAGCAAGCGGTACTCTCCAGTCAAGCACTTCCTACTCCATCTGTGACAGAGTCTGCAGATCCCACAGTGGCCTTATCAGCAATGTCAGAGTCCACAGAACAGAACCAGATCATTCTTAATCTGAAGATTGGCTACAAAGAAGGTCATTTCATAAATAATATCTATTTCTACTTTGAGGTACAGCTCAAGTTGTAGTGTTAGCAGTGAAACCATTCAGTATGGCTATTGCAAGTATCCACATGTATAAGTTACTCTCTGCTTTCCAGTAAAACCATTCGATGTCAAGATGACGTGGTATATTTTCTGGAGTTGTTTTGGTTTAATCCAGTCAAGGTAATTCAGAAGCCTTTGTTGGGCAAGTCCAAAGGTTTTGTTCTACATCTAAAGGGGTGTTTAGAGATGGGTGGGAATCTGCTATTCCAAACATCATGTTTGCATATGTACTGTGTACCCAATGAGTTGTCACTGGAGTAAAATTCAGAACATTTTAGATAATGTCAAGATTGGAGGAGTCATTTGTTATCATACACCTTTATATTTATTCCCAAAATCATTCTTCTCCTGCACAGCAGGGATCTATGGTAAAGTTTCAAAGAGACATTAGATAAAGTATTGAATGCAGTGGGCTATTTAATGGATATCTTTATTGTTAACCATTCAAGAAAGTCTTTACTAGAGATTAATTATTCCTGTTTTCAAGAAACTGAATACTTACACATGGTAAAAGAGCTTGGATAAATTCCCTATATATCGGAAGATAATGGTCACAAATAAATGTGTGCCAAAATTGGTTTGTATCATTAAATGCAAAAGTGTTCCGTGAGTAAGGCTTTTGTACTTTCTTTTAAAATAGTTTATTGATGAGGGTCATTATATTAATTGCATCTACTCCAAATGTGAATTCTGCAAGTCTGTGAAAATCAAATGGACTACTTTTGGATAATGCAATAAGTGTACAGATGGATGCAACCAGAGTTCCTGACATTTTACCACGTGTTTCAGTTAGATATTTGTGTATGGGCATTTATCATGCAATGACTGACTGGTATTAGTAGAAGTCGCAAGTCTCCAATGCTGGAGCATGCCTCCACTTTAGCATTCAAGGTCAGGAATGTGGAAAAAGTTGGTTATTGCCTCAAAATAGAAGTACATGTTGCAAATATTTTTGCATATGTTAAAAAAGATGGTGTATAGCACATCCTCTGGCTTGGAATATGTTAAGTTAATAACATGGGAGACTGCTGATGCCAACAGCTGGTTGTAATGTTGTGAATTACCATAAACACATAAATATTTATATTAGTGCTGTGAATTAATTTTATAACTTTGAAATTGGAAACCTATGCATTTTTGGTCAAGTTGTTTTGTTTTAATATTAATCTCTACTGGGCACAAA
Organism: Pristis pectinata; assembly: GCF_009764475.1. NCBI lineage: Eukaryota > Metazoa > Chordata > Chondrichthyes > Rhinopristiformes > Pristidae > Pristis > Pristis pectinata. The sequence continues at coordinate 12,725,769 of NC_067434.1, read as the reverse complement.
TTGAACCTGTTATGCCAGTTGAGGCATGTGTATCTTCACCATGTTGGCTTTTGGCCAAGTGCTGGACAGTGATTAAGCAGCCTTAACAAACTTGGGTGGATGGTTACTTGTGGGAGGATTAGTGAGAACCCTGATAAAGAAAATATCATCAAAAGGCAGGTGAACTTATCAATCATAAACTGAAAATCATGTAGTAGCAGTAAGTCAAAGACAGAGCAGATATGGGCACTCTGAAAAGCTGTACCATGGTCAATGCCTCTAGGAATTGTCATCACATTATGATGAATGGAGATGCAGAGAATATTCTCGGAGCTATAGTTATAATCGACTGATGGTAATCATTGTATTTTTTTTGTAGAGATTGAATTTCTTTATTTTTGTTGTGAAGAATACCAATCGAGCTGTAGCCACAATTTGTGATTGAGGACATGATATAAAGTAAGCAGTCGGGCAGAAAGAATGAAATATAACAACTCAATGAGAAATGAAGCAAAGTATTGCTATGAGAATAGCAGAGTATTGTGATCAAGCACAACCAGTGAATAAAATGTATTTACGTCAAAGAAGATTGGCAGAAAGCTCTTCTGTAAAGTACTTCAACTGAGAAGAAAAACAAATACACTGATGTTTTTGAGAGAAATTCAATTTGTCTTCCACCCAGCTGTGGCAAAAGGAAGGATTTGTGGAGTGTGGAATGGCTATTGGTGCAAGACTATCAAGTATCATTCTCAGTGTATCTAATTATGTTCATTCCATTACTTATTGTGGCTAGCAGAGATCAGTCACATTCAAATTGAATGGTGGGGCTGGTTTGAGGGATCTGGTGCCTACTCCTATTTTCTTGTATTCTTATGTTCTTGTGTATGAAGTGTAAACAGCCACAAGTTTTGTACTCCTCTGCAGACAATGCATTTACATCATCATTAATGTAGGTTCTATCATATCAGATTGAGTCCATTAGCTTAGTGAGATAGTGAGCATCTCCATACCAAGCATGTGCATTGACAGAAGTTGTAGAAGATGGGCTGAGGTTCACAGACGTGGAAGAGAACACAAAAATGGCTGCTTCATGAAGAGGGAAAAAAGCAATATATTATTACACGTAAATTTCTTAAGGTATTCAATATGTAATTTCCCTAGTAATTCAGCTGGCCCAACAATGGTGTATGGAAAGGAGGAACATTAAAAACGCAATTAGCAGGAAGAAAATAAATGTTCAGTCCTTGAACCTCCAATTACTTTAAGAGCCATAGAAATTTACAACACAGATAAAGACTATACAGATCATTATGTCTATGTAGAATAAAAAAGAACTATCACATTTTCTTGCTCTTGGCCCGTGGTCCTGTTAATTATAGCACATCAGATAGTTTTTAGATGTTCTTCCACTCTTCCACTCTTCCAATCATTGAGTTTCTGATCTCCATCCCCCAGGTGGGGAAAGAAAAAAAATCCTCATAAATCTTCTTTGTATCCTTTCCAGTGCTGCCACATCATTCCTGTGAGTGACTGCAACTGTATGCAGTACATTTGGTGTAGCCTAACTGGTGTTGATGTCATCCGAGTATCACCTCCTTCCACTTCTATGCCTTGTCCAGTGAAGGAAAGTATCTTGTACTGTGTTTTAGGAATGGGTAACAAATGCTGTCTTTGCCTATGATGTCCATATTCCCATGAATGAATAATTTAAAAATCTTATCCATCTTCCTTGTGCTCTTCAAGAATCTGTGACCTTGAACTCCAAGTCCCTCTTTTTCTTTCAGAATCATATTATTTATTGTACATTCCCTTGTGTTTACATTTTCCAAATGCATTTCCTCAGTATTCTCCAAACTCTATTTGTCACTTGGCTGCCAGATTGACTGCATCATAAATTTCCTGCAGTCTATTGCTTGCTTTCCTCGTTATCAACCACATAGATAGCAAACAACTAAATCACAGTTCATAACCTCAAATTATTTTTGAGGTTGCCCTGTGATAACTGCACTCTAGCCATCGACTCCGGTATAACTGTGTGATGCAGTACAGCATAAGGGCTGTCTCAGCACAAGTAGCCAGCTGTACTGTTAGAATGGCTTTGAGAGTTGGTGAGGTCCTGTCAACCCTAGCTCACTGGCTGTCAGAATTGTTACTGTTATTGAACGTTTGTGAAAAGTTGGCATTCACAAACATGTAAAATCACTTGGGAATCTAAAAGCTGTTGGCAATCCAAAAAAAAGACAGAAAATATTGGAAACATTCAGCCCTATCCTGGGAGAGAGAAACTTGAGTTAACGTTTTATCAGAATGAGGAAATGTTAGAAAACAGGCAGGTTTTGAGTCGCAGAGAAGAGGGACTGTGGAGGGAATAAAGGGGAGAGTTCTCTATTCCTTCCTTTTTACTTAAAAACATCTTTGTTTCCTAACATTTCCTAATTCTGAAGAAAAGTCAGCAGAAGAGGAGAAAGGGCAATATATATTATTGTGCATAAATTTCTTCATGTGTACAGTATGCAATTTCCCTGTTAATTCAGCTGGCCGGGCTATAATGTATGATAAGGAGAAACATAAAGAAAATAAATGTTCAATCCTTAAATCTCCAATTACTTTAGGAATCATAGAAATTTACAGCACATGACGACCATTCAGATCATTATGTCTATATGGACTGTAAAATAACTATCACATTTTCCGGCTCTTGGTCCATGGTCCTGTTAATTACAGCACATCAGATTCTTTTTAAATGTTTATCCTCCACTCTTCCAGACATTGGGTTTCTGATCGCTAGTTGGAACAAAAAATCCTCCTAAATCTTTATACTCTCTCCAGTGCCTCCTGACCTGCTGAGTATTTCTAGAAATTCCTGTTTTTATCTAAAATCACCTGGGACCTGTTTTCTAAAAAAAAAACAAAATAAATGTTGAATAACTTTAAAAGACCCAAAATACACCCAGATAAAAATAATTAAAAACATTAAATTAAAAATAAATCATTTATCTTTCTGTGGGCAGTTGATTTCTTCCATTCAGTTGAGCAGGATTGCTGTATTTTTGATGGATTTAATCTGGTGCAAACCCAGTAGGTAAATTTCTTCACCTGAGAGCTGGAAATTCAGTGGAAATTTGTACTACCTTTTCTGAATCCATGAGGACAGAATATTCTGGTGCATCTTGGGGGCAGATACTGCTGCTGGCTTGACTTCATAAGTGCTGGGCATTAGGACTTCTACTGAGGAATGTGGGTAAAGCTCAGTGTAAGTACTAGTGTCAAAGCAAATCTGTCTCAATGGTCATCTCAAAATAGAAATAGACTTAGGACTGAGTGTTTCTTGCTTATGTCCTTGAATTAAGACAACACACAAAATGCTGGAGGAACTCAGTGGGTCAGGCAGCATCTCTCCATAAATGCTGCCTGATCTGCTGAGTTCCTCCAGCATTTTGTATTTTGCTCCAGATTCCAGCATCTGTAGTCTCTTGTGCCTTCAATTAAGACTTGCATGCTGATTCCTCTTGGTTCAGATGTGCTTTTTAGATGAGTTGTGCTGTCCCACTGAATTACTTCTAATAATTTAGTCTGACTGTCCTGAAATTATTTGGTGCAATTATTTGGTGCAATTATTTGGCCTACATCTTTAATCTACCACAGTTGTGGCCAAAGAGAATTGGTCATAATCCTTGCTATTTCATACCATGGTTCTCTTAAGAACTCAAGAGTAAATTCATTTGCAAAAATTATTTGTTCCTCAATATTTCTCCTTCATGTTCATCTTAGCTAATGTTTCTCAAATATTCCTTAACTATAATGTCTCCATCACCCTCCTCTTTTATGAAGATGGATGCAAAGTGTTCATTTTGAACCATGATCTTGCCTTTTACCTCCATCCATGGGTTACCTTTTTGTTTGCAAATGGGCCCTACGCCTTCATTTGTTATCCTCTTATTATTTATAAAACCTTTATGTTTTCCTTGATCTTACAGCACATATTTTTACATGGCCTTTAGTCTTCCTAATTTCCTATTTAATGTTCCCTTGCACTTTCTGTGTGTTTTCTGTTGTATAGAGCTTTTTGTCTCTGATATTAGCTCTTTTTTTTCATTGTCCTAACTCGTAAGTTCTGTGACATCCCTGGGAGTGTTGAGGTTTGAGATTCCCACTCTTTTTAATCGAAACTGATTTGTTCTGAGCTCTTATTTTCTTTTCCTTGAAAGTCTCTCTCTATTTTTAGCTGCTTAATCTCTTTTCAATATTCTGCAGCCACATGGTGTTTCTTTTTTACCCTGACACCAGAGAAGCAATGTGCAATCCCAGAATTGATTCCTGGTGAAGCAAATGACATCTGTCCTGATAACTATTGGAATCCCTTGTCACTATCACTTTCTTGGCTTCCTTCTCCAGCCTTGTATAGCTGAGCCGTCCATGGTAATTTGGCTCTGGCTGTGTTTTCCCGCTGAGTCTTGAAAGCTGCATTCAGAATTCAATAAACAATTTCCATTTGGTGATTTAATGGCCTGTAGCCACTCATCCTTCCAAGTAGTTTTATTATTGTTGACCTAGTAAATTCAAGTGTTGGCATATTGCTCAGTGCCACTATTGGGCAAGTAAAATGGGTGGGTGAGCTTGGGCCCATTTTAGAGTCAGTTGACATTTGCACCTTACAAAGTATTTTTTTGTTAAAATACTTGAACCATTTCCAAATCTCTTCAGATTGTTGATTACTGTGATTAAATGCAAACCTGTAAGTAGTTCTTCAATCAATATTTTACAGTGATCTTTCAAAAAAAAATGTATGGTTAAAACTGACAAAACTCAAGTAATATAATATTCCTTTTGGGAACTAAAGCCAAATGTGTTGAGGACTGTAAATCTGTTAAGAGAGAGCTGTGGGGGGAGGGATACAATCAAATACAAGTTTTGAAATGAATTTCAATAGTTGTGATTGTTGATCAGAAGTGTTTGTATTTTGTAATATACAAATATTGGCTGATTGCAGCCTTGAACAAGAGGAAACACACAAGAGTATATGTAGGAAATGTCACATTACCAGTTACACATCTGCTTTGGAAAATTGTGATATTTGCACTATGTTCTAAGGCTCCCAGTTTCTTTACCTCCACTTACCCATCAGTTCACCTTATATGAATAACTTCAAACTCATTTTTGTTCAAATATTCAGTCACTTCTTACTGTAACCCCACAGTTCAATATCCATTTCTTTATATTTTATTTGGGATTCTGTTTTTCCACCTCTGCTCAGATTTTAGGATTCTTTTCATTGTTAAAAGTGGAAATTTGTACAGGGAAAAACACACCCATTTTAGATTTTTGAAACTTATTTTTCTCTAAATCACCTACACAGAAGAAAAGATGGACAGCAAAAATGTAGGCAGGAAACACGGCTGATACATTGGCATCTTTAAGCATGAAATACTTCATGATAAAGGTCATTCAGTTCAATAGCATGTTCTTTGCTTAAAGTAGGGGAATAATTTACAATTTTCTATTTCTGAATTCTCAATGAACTGCTCTTGAAATTGTAGCCTCTGTTGCAATATATCCAATTTGCACAGAGTAATGTCCCACCAGTAGCAATCAGATAAATACCCATTTATCCATTTTGGATATTGTTTGAAGGAGAAATGTTGGTCAGGACATCAGGATCGATCCTTAAACTTGAAATAGTGCCTTAGGATCTTATAATTCCACCTGGACTGGCATATGTAATCTTCACTGTCATTCAGAAGAAAAATCAACCATTTGTGTTTTTGTCATCTCTGTCTCATCTATTTCTCTCATTCGATTATATTACTTCAATGGTATTGCTTTTTTCGAAAAACACTTTTGTATTTTTAATGTCAGGACAAAAGCTTTCCTTTCATTTAATGCTTTATTTGCAGTACTTTTAACTAGGTTGCAGCCTGTCTCCATTACACTATAAACACTTACTTGAAGTAAGCCTCTTCCTTTTGTGGAGCTTGGATCTAATGTGCATATAATAATTGTTTGTTCTAATATGGTGCTTTGCTTGAGAGTCACACTTCAGCTTTCAACTTGATCTCTCTGAGTTTAACTCAAAGAGCCCCTAAAGATTTTTGTACTTCAAAATGACATACATCTGTGGGTCTGTATAAACGGTATGTGCAGATGGAAGTGCAACAAGAGCCTGCTATAGGCTTCCCACAATCATCATTGTCTCCATCTAGTCTAGGAAATTTAACTGGGTGGAGAGGAATCAACAGGTGTGTGTGTGTGTGTGTGTGTGTGGGGTGGTGAGTGAGAGGGAGGTAATGAAGCCAAGGAAGGTAGGTCTAGTAGTGTAATGGTCAGTGATTGAATTAGAGGTCTGGATTAATTGTCTGGAGAACAATGAAATTAATTCCTCTGCTAAATTGTGTAAGTATTGGATTGTGAACTAGCATTATAGGTAAGCTTTTTGATCTGTCTGTCTCAAGGAAAGACAGCAACATTTTGTAGTCTGCAGGATCGACTTTTTAAGTACTCCAAACATTTATGAAAGTTGACAGTTTAAATTTGCTTGAACAGTCATTTCTTCTGCTGGTTTCATGTTTATGTGTTAAGTCTGTCAGGTTTTTTTGCATGTCTCCTTGGTATATAGGAAGCAATGGAAGCACAATTTTATCTATTTTAAATAATGAAGTGAGTCCAAATGATATCCCTAAGCAGTACAAACTTGCAGAATTTACAAAATATCTATGCTACGATACAATCTGACCTGTAAAGCTCTCTTGGTATTATTTAACACCTTGGTATTTATACATTCTGCTTTGAATTAATTAGGCTAATTCTACATCTATACGAAGTAGATATGGTTCTGAAATTGCTGCCAACCCCAGTTATCTGTGACTTTACTATTGGAGGTTCATCTATGGAGCTTATTTATACTTTGCAAAAAGTTGATTTATTATGCTTAGCTCTTGAATTTTTCAGTTTCAAAGAAGCTTGAAAATATACCACCAAAAAAAACATTGAATGAATGTCTGTGCACAGATTCTGCATGCTACATGGTAAAAATGTTGTGACTTGAGATCTACTTGCCCTAATTTTAGATGAATGCACCTAGGGAACTCCTGATACTTTTTAAATCAACGATGAAGATTGGGTTTAACTCTTTTAACGAAGCAGTGGCTATTTTTTTTCTTTATTCATGCTGGTTCTTTACTCAAAATACATCAAAGCTGATGTGAGCCAAAAATGAAGTTAGTTTAAACCTGATTATTCAGTTGCAATGTCTTATTGATTTTGCTTATTCAAAACTGTTATCTATTTGCTTACTGAAGGCCAAGAAAACTGCGGATGATGGAAATCTCAAACAAAAACCAAAAATGCTGGAAATACTCAGCAGGTCAGGCCTCATCTGTGGGAAGTTTGCCTCTAAAATTTCTGCTAAGCAATAGCCCTCATCCACTACAACTGGATCATTTCTGAAGAAATAAGGTGCTTTCTGTTTTGCTAGGTTACATTTGTAATTCCTTGGAATAAATTAATCAGAGCCCTAGAAAGTGAAGCTACTTGTGTTCATCAGGTTTAGATCATACTTGAAGAGAAAACTAAAACTGTACAAACAAAAATCTAAAGAAAGTTTTCATGATTTTGGGCCTGAAACCCTAAAAAAAGGTTTGAAGCTCCTTTCAGCAGGCCAGTTAGACTAAGCACTACAATTTTATTTTGCGGGGGCGGGGGGTGGGGGGGGGGGGGGCGGGTGGATGGAGGAGCTGAGCAGGAGAATGATTCATTTTGGGTTAATGTGAGTTTTTGAATGTAGCCATAAAGCCTAGTAACCTTTAATTACAATTTAGTCTTTAACTGTTTTACAAGGAAAGAAAATCAAAGTATTCAGCAGTTATAATGATAAAGCTTTTAAATTGGCAGGACTTGGGAGGTGATTTACCAGCTGCCTAAGTCTTTCATAGGCAGGGCTTCCTCTTTGCATTGCCAGAGCCCCAAACCTCATCCAAACTATGCCTTTGGAGTTCAGGATGTTGCAGATCAGCAAGGTGTTCCCTCTGCATCAAGACTAGGTCAAGACCAGGATATGGGGACACAGAGAATGGTGCTGTCTGGTCGATATCCGAGCTATTGTGCCTGGCCCAAAAGCTGAAGGAACACAGCATGCGATTTGGAATATGATGTCTTGAATGCGAATACCACACTTGAAATATTTATATAAAAACTTTGAAGGGATCTGATGCCAGAATTTCAGCAACATGTTAAAGGTTTATTCCTTCATTTTTGAGATTTTTTTATTACATATTTTTACAGAAAAAAAGATGTATTCATGCTCATTTGTCTCATTCTAGTTGTATTGATTGCTCTTTAAAATTTTCACCAGTGTCCTTCTCTAAAACTTGTTTGCCTATTTTTCATTTGCTGTTTTTTAATTGTTCCATTGGCATTACCATTCCCAAACCCCACTCCATCAGCATCAGGAGGACTGACCTGAAATTAAATTGGACTAGTGAAAAAATATAACAGCAGCAAGATCAGCTCAGAACCTGGCTATTCTCCAGAAACTGCTTCTCTCCCTGGGAAAGTGTGTATACTTTTCATTTGTCTGGATGAGTGTTGCTTGAAGACGATTCAAAGCTTGACACCATCTATGAGAAAGTAGCTAACTTTATTGCTCTCCCCCTCCACTACTGGTGCAGTGTGATTCCATATTTAAAATTATTTCATTAATTGTTTTCTAGAATATGAGCATTATTGGCATAATTGATTGCACATCCTGATTGTCTTTAAAAAGGTAGGGTGAGCTGCTTTCTTGAACAGCTGCAGTCTTTCTTGTGAAGGTACTCCCCCAATGCTGTTGGGAAGAGAGTTTCCAGAATTTAGATCCAGCAACAATGAAGGAACAATAATATTTCTAATCAAACTGGTGAATGACTTGGGTACCCACTGTGGTGATCACCCAGAGGTCTGATGCTTTGTCTTTTCTCATTGGTAGAGATCACAGATTAGGAAGGTGGTGTCAAAGGAGTCTAAGCAAGTTCATTTTGTAAATATTACAAATTGCAGTCATGACACATAGGTGGAGTCCCAGTCAAGTGGGCTGCTTTGCCCTGAATGGTATTGATCTGTTTGAGTATTGTTAGAGCCTTGCTGTTGACGGAGAATATTCTTGGGTGATAATTAGCAGAGTACTTCATCCTTGTGTTCATGAGATGTTTTTGGAGCCATCTCCTCCCATTAGCTATTTAATTGCCAACATCATTTGTGACTCAGTTTGGCAAAGCAGTTAAGTTTTTCTCTGATCCATTTGTTGTGGGATTGCTAGTAGTGTTCATTACTGCTGTTCATGGTCCACAGCATCTCAGTAATGCCCAGTTTCATCTACCAGATTTGTTCTGAGACTATTCCACTTAGCACAATTGTACAAACACAGACACAGTCTTTGATTTTGAAAGTGTGACATTGTCTCCACAAGGATAATACATTGATTGGGAATGCTGTCATGGATAGATGTGTCAACCACAGGATAAAGTTGAGAAAGTTTATCCCTTATGTTGGTTTGCTCACTAGCTGCTGTAGACCTGTTCTGGCAGATACTTCCTTCAGGACTCGTGCAGCTCGGTCAGTGATGATGCTACTAAGCTACTCCTAATGATGAACATTGAAGTCCTCCATCCCGATTATAGTCTGTACCCTTTTTAATTGTTTCTAAACTGGAGAAAAACTGGTTCATCAGCTTGGAGAGAACAGTATGTGGTAATTGGGAAGAGTGCTGCCTATGTCAGATTGTTGCTTGGCTAACCTGTTGGCAGCTCTCTAATTAAGGCACATGTGTCACTTTTGTAAAAAGACCTTTGCAAACAATGCACTACAGCAGCATGCCAAGGCTCAATCAAGAGTTCTTATCACTTACTTTCATTTAGAAAGCCAAGAGTAACTGATGTATGGGCCTGCCACCATCTGCAAGTTCTCCTTCAAGTTGCACACCATCATCATTTTAAAAATTTACTTGTTAATTAAAATCCTGGAACTCTAACTGACTGATACTGTAGGAGAACCTGCCTCCTGCAGACTGCAGCTGTAGAAAGCAGCAACAACAGCTCCTCGAGCACAATTGGAGATGGTCATTAAATGTTGGCCTTGTCATTGCTCCCATTGAGAGTAGATTTTAAAAAACCCAGAGGCTGAAAATTTGTTTTGTTTAACTTCCAGGGGAAGATGATTCTGAAAGGCTCCACCTGCTGTGATTTGATTTCTCATAAAACTTGGTTCACTTTTTCTCTGGTAAAAATATACTGTTTGAATGATTAAATAGATACTTCCCAAAACTGCACTATTAATTTAAACTTTACTACTATAAAAGTAAACATTGGATATGCACTTGAAGATCCATGACTTGCCAATCTAAAGGCCTAATATTAGAAAGTGGCATGAGGATTGAGAAGTCTTCTTTGACCAGCATGGTCATAATGGATCAAATGTGTTGTAAATTTTCTGATTCCAAGTTACAGTAGCATGCCTCTATCTGCAAATAAGTCCATAAATGATTCCATTCATTGTTTTCAATTGTTCCACCTGAGGTCCATTGGTGTTAAAAGATTTAACTTTTGATGGATCCTGAGTAGCTATTTCTCCTTTTACTGGTTTCTGGCTCTGGAGGGAGCAACTCGGCAGCAAAATGAAATCATTGAATAAAACAACACTATAATTTGGCAAAAAAAAATGGCCGGACTAAATAAAAACAATGTAGCAAAAATTTATATTATCCATGCAGTACACACATTTTATAGTTGACATTCTCTCTCATTGATGGCAATTACAAAATATTTATTTTGTAATAACAGAATAAAGCTTTCAGACATTCAAGTCTATTAAGTAGAACTGGTGAACTTATGTCTCTGCCTTGCTCTTGCTGACACAAACATTTGCTGCTATAACTGATTACCAAAAGTGGCAGTAATATTTATTTCTTCAGTATTGATGTCCTCACTGAATGTAAAGATTAATCAAGTATCTTTTGAAATTGTGAAAGCTGATTGAACATAGGATTTTCTAAATTGACATTCACTTCAACCTTAAACTGAAGAACTATTGTGCATTGGCATTCAAACCAGATTAACAAAGGATAGACTTCAATTTTTTGAAAGGATTACATGTCGTCAAATTCTGAATTGATCAAGGTGCCATCAAAAAAAACATTTGTTATTTCTGCAGTTGTCCAACATAACCATTGTGACAGTATTCAAATGTTATTAAAAATATGCAAACTAAAGACACATTTGGCAAAAGACAGAGTCATCCAATTGAAGAAAAATCCATTTTTTTACAACTCAATCAACATTATTTGGAGAGGAATAGATTTTTCAGACTTGACAGAGCAGATTTGGCTTGACCTTGAGTTGAAAGACAGAAAAATTAGAAGAATTGTTTAAGATTAATCATAGATGTTTGTAATGGTAAAGACGGTGTTTGGAGCATCACCGTCTAGGATAGATTAATAGGCCTCATACATTTAAAATAAGCCTGTTAATCAGTTAATATCAGTGATTCAAATATAGCTGTCAGAAATGATTGTGGGAAGATGTAGGTATTAAAAACGGAGCATTGTTCTCGTGCATTTCTCTATCCTTAATCCACTATGGCAGCTGATATCATGGCAGATTTTCCCCCTTAATTTTGTTTGTGTGCATTTGATGGATCCTAAATTTATGTGAACATTCACATTTTAATTGGAAAACCAAGTGTTGGGAATATTGAGCATTTGTTAAGTTTCTGTACTGAGTGTTAACTAATCTATTTCTAGAAAATTGAAATTGTCAAAAAACTACAGTAGGTATTGTGAGAAGTGGACTCTAAACTTTTCAAAGCAAAATGTCTTCTGGAAGATGGAGGTTTGTACATTATTGTAACCAGGAAAAAAGTGACATGCCACTGACTTCTTCCCCAGCTTTGTGAACTCAATAACACCCACTGTTAGTGAAGCCACTTACTACAGCATTCATAGGCCGTTGGTAGTTAAATGCATGGGCTATAAGTAAAGTGATGAAAATCCTTTCTCTGTAGGAATTTTGAAGCTTCACAGTAGATGCAGAAATCTACTATCAGAGCTCGATAGCCATGCTGCAGCACTCTACGAGCAAGGCACTGATGGACATGTAATGTTTGCTGCAGCCAATGGCTACATTTATAGTGAGTATTGTTGAGTTACAAGACTTGGGGAGAAACCATCTACTGGGGTTAATTTCCCAAAAGGTGCAGAGGACCTTGTAAACCTGTACTGAAGTTTGTATAACTGGTTTATTGTAAAATGTCTGCAATTCTTCATTAAGATTTGTTTTAGTCAAACGATAACTCAAGAGTTATGGTTTAGTGGAGGGAGATACAGGCACTAGCGCTCATCCTCAGTCAAGTTTAAATCCGTTGCTGCAACTTCAATGTACATCCTTTGGGTGAGTTATAACTGTTACTTTGTATTACCCAAATGAATTGTTTGATATAGTAAAAAAATTCTAACCATCTTGTATAGTCTGAATCCCAAAAGTGAAAGCAAACAAAATCTAAATAAAATTCATCAGAATTAGGGTGGTGAATAAGTGAAATACCTACTATGACTAAATCCATTTACTATGGCAACCATTACATGTCCATCAGAGCCTTGCATATATAGTGCTGCAGCATGGCCATTGAGCTCTGAATAAGTGGAAAATGCTATCCACAGGAATAGTGGTGACATATGATACTTGAAAGTTGAGAATGAAGGTGCATTTATTGGCATTTGAGGAGTCCAGATTGAGTCCTTTGGGTTGGTCAGATTGACCAGCTTTCTCTAATCTAGTACGTTCTATTCAATCCTGCCCTGTCCTTATAATTTAATTATTTATCTTCTTGAGTCTTCGAAACGTACAAAACGTGTTAAGGGGCTTGAGAGAGATTCCGAAGGTGATTATTCTGAATTATGTTATATACTTGACAAATTAGTTATGCTTTATAATTAACTGTGTTTATGTCAATGCTGAGAATCTGAATGTAACACAAGGGTAAATAAATGGTTGGGTAATTTTCTATCTAAGGGAGATGTACAATCCATAAAACTCTATATCTCTCAAAAGAACCAGTGATCACAGTTTCAAAATAAAGGAGTTGGTCATTCAGGACCAAGATGAACAAAGGAATTAGTGAATCTTAGGAATTTATTCCGCGAGATGGTTGAGGATGCCTAGTGCTGAACATATTCAAGACAGGAATTGATAAATGTTTAAATATTATCAAAAGATGTGTAGTTAATATGAGAAAGCAACACTGGATAAAAGATCAGCAATAATCTTACTGAATGGCAGGTGAGACATCTTTGGGCCATGTGGCCTATTCCTGCTTCTATTTCTCATGCTTTTATGTTCATGAACTTTTTTTCTAGGCAACTATTGATTTGATGTTTATCATATATATTAGTATTTGTTGCATAGTTTTGTTTCAAAGTAGGAATAAAACATAATTTTTTCCAGATATATGGACAGTGGTATTTTAAAGTGCATGTCATTTAAAAATTGGAATGAAGAAACCAATGCATTTGGTCACATTATCAGAGTTTGATGAGTTGTCGTATTCATTTGATCTGAAAGTACAATAAAGAAAATATTACTTCAGGTAAAGTCTCTGTTTAGTTGTTGAAGCTTTATTTTACTTACAGGGTGGTACATGTTATAATTCAGATACAACTCAGATGAATACATTTGACGTTTATATAGCACCAGTGCAGGTCATGATTTGAAGTGTTATCTACCAAGCTTAGAACTTGAACATTTTGTATGGCTGATAAAATCAGTGTACATCAGTTTCAGTATGGCAGTTCTATTGCACAATAAAAGATTGCATGCTCTTTGTTGGACCTCTAGTTTGTGGGGGGAGGGGGGTGGAGGGAAGTTGCTTAAATTCAGTGCAAGTTTAGCATTATAATTACTTATATTCCTGCAGTAAGTAGATGATTTAAAGTCATCCTCATATTATAATGTATTTTAAGCACTGCTTAATTTTGAATTAATAATAGACATTTATCATGAATAAAAACTCAACAAAGGCTGTTTGAATTCATTGTTTAAATTAGATTATTGGTAGGGGTGTGTTTGTGGTAATAATTTGTTCTTACAAAATGATATTTTGTATAATTTTTCTCATTAATTTGCCTTCTGTTACTCTCTTAAGGATAACTGCACAGTGATCCTTGAATCAAATTAATTTGTACACTAATAATAGCTCATGATAAACGTCCAACATCAGTGCCAGAATATATTCTTTTTAGTGAGTTTGTCAATCCAGTTTAAATGAAGCATGCATTCTTCCTTCAAAGGATTTTAACATCTTACTGAATCTTAGTATTTAGAATTGCAGGTTGTCCTGGAGGAAAATCTTTCATTAGTATTTAAAATCTTAGTGAATGACAACAGATGAGTTTAACTAGGTCAAAAGCAAGAGGCCATGTTGGAGAAGACAGTGACTCAGCCAGAGTGAATAAGTGGTTGTACAGACTGGCTTTGTTGAGTAAAGGTCTATGGCTTAAGATTTTGGGACCCCTTAAAGCTGGAAGACTAGTTGTTTATCGTACGAGTTGTTTACTGTATAAGGCAATTTTTTTTTTTGCTTTTCACTTATTCTCTGTTTGTTCATTTGGTCATTCAGTGAAACAGTTAAAATTGTTGCAAGTTTAGGAGTAATGTTATTTCAGAATGTTTGTGAAAGTTTTCTATTCGTGATCGAAGGGTACAAGTGGTATGATTTGTCTCATCTTCATTATTTCCCTATTTGAAGTCTTTATGCATAATTGTTTTTAAAATGTTGCCTCTTCACCAGTACAAACTTAATTGAATAGGCCATATTTAATGTTCCAAGCACAGTTTTTGGAACCAAAGTTTCTTGCTTTTGGCGACTTATCCTGGTAGAAAATCCCCAAAGCCCAAAGAACAGCATCCCTTCTAAGATTAAAGATTTTTAATTTCCTGATGCTCCAGTTTAGTCAGATCTCATTATTGTCCTCTTTTTTTTAAATGTATGCTTCTAACTTAGAAATTTGCTCTAAACTTAATACATTGGAAATATGTTAGCTAGTAAACAGTAAGAGTAGTACAAATAAGACCACCTAATTAGTCTGAACTGAATGCCATTTTAAAATTAATGCTGAGTTCACTCACAGTGAATAATCTAAGCCCTGCTACAACCTGATTTTCCTTGAAAATAACATCCTTGGCTTTTGCCCAAAGAAAGAATCAGAATTCCGTGCAAAGTAAATCGTATTCTGTTTTGTACAAAGTTCATAATGTTCACAATGTGGAGTGAATGTTGACGTTGTTTATGTTCAAGGAAAGCTTAGAAATATTTCATGTACTTAAATGATTGCATGGGACCAACCCTGTTAAATAAATCTATGCATTGTCACTGTGGAAAATGTTGGGTCTGAATTTTATACAGGTAATTGAGTCATATGATTTCACTATGGGTGAAAGATGGAAAAGTGGTGATTCTATGATGCCTGGCAAATCAAACTTGAATTGCAAATCATTTTTGCATTGTCAAATGAGAGCACTTATGTCTGGAAAGTATAAAAAGATGTCGACTTGGAAACTGCATGAGAAAATACTACAAATTGGATTTCAGCAAATCACTGAATAAGAAACAGGATTGGTTCAAAAATAGAATTTTGAAACAGATACCAAAGGTGATTATTCTGAATTATGTTATATACTTGACAAATTTATTACACTTTACAATTCATTGTGTTTATGTAAATACTGAGAGCCTCAATGTAACACAAGGGTAGATAAATGTTTGGTAAGTCTTCTATTTAAGGGAGATATACAATCCATTAAATCTAAATCTCTCAAAATAATGTTTTCAGGCAACCATTGGTCGCTGCAATCCTTGGGATAAAATTTGAACATAAAAGTATTAATTCTGCTAATAACTAACAATTTTCTCTCAGGGACTTCCACGGCAACTATTAGCACAGTACTGGAGACCTCCCAATGCTAGCACAACACTGTCTGGCCCACTACCTGCCACCTTGGAAACCTCAAAGTATTGGTTTATTGTATTGGCCATACACTTAAAATGCCTGTAATATTCTGGATCAGGCAACAGACACAGGGATGATAAATATAGTGGATAATGAGAGCTCCATAATTTGGAAACTCATTGAAAAACAAATGGAGCTTAGATGTCCGTGGTAAATGGAGAGGAAGGATGCAATAACACTGAATGTTTTTACAGGGGCAGTTGTGGATGCAGTTTTGAGAAAGGGAAAGACACCCAAAAACTGAAATATTTCCAATCAAAACAGAAAATGATGTTTCTGTTTTTGCTGCAGATTTCCAATATTTGCAGTTTTTTAATTTTCACGAACTATTTCCAATGCCTGGAAAGCATTATATTGCATATAAAACATGGCAGAAAGCTAATGGTCCAACTAGTCTCTGCTGGTGTTTATGTTGTACAAATCATCAGAGAGCTGGAGATGTGTCTCTTGGAAGCAGCAGAGTGATGGCTGGTGGTGACAACTGACAGTTTTGTTCATGATCTCCAGCTTGGTGGTCAAGATATCTAGCATTTCGTTCAACTTGATATGAGGGAGAATTTGGATAAATGATTTTGTTTGCACATGATGAGGCAAAAGCTCCATAGATGATGATGCTGTATATATTTAGAACCTGCATGGAAAAAATGGGTTAAGGGGTTTTGAGGAACAAAAATAAATCTATTTTGATCGGAATATTGCTACTGCAGAGCTAAATAAATTGTCCTCATAAGTGAATATAATCTCTTTGCACAAATTATTTTCTAATGATTTTCCAAAGCTTTCCAGATCATTTAAGTGAATTGCATCACCCATTTAACTAAATTAATATATTGCCAAATGCAGCTGAGCTGGCCACTAAACCCTACCTGGATGCTGTAATCTCAACAATAACTGAATACAGTTTTCAATAGAACAGCTAAGTGAACAGTTGATCAGTCCCATTGCTTTTCTCCATTACCCCTTCTGTATGGCTCTTAAAACTAGAGCATCATCCGATGTGATGCTCCGTGGATGTGTTCATGTGACTGCAAGCTCTATGCAGACATTTCATCTATCCTGCTCTTCTTTTAGCTACCAAGTCTGGATGCTCAGTCTCTCTAACCCAGCCCAAGAAGTGGTATTTTAAGAGTTTAATAGTCTTGTTCCATTTATATGGTGGTTTTAGGTTTAATTTATATTTTATAACTAAAGTTCAAAAGAAGTCGGAGGCAGAGAGCTTTAGGGAGTGTGCTCAAAAACTTGTCAAAACCAAATGTCAGCAGACTTGTATCACATCTGTTTCAGTAAATCAGAATTTGCAGTGTTAGCATTAACTATCATGAATATCCTGAATAACGGAGATTCTCAGCAGATGAGGCAGCATCTATGGAGAGAAGCTGAGTTATTGTTTTAGATTGATAATCCTTCGTCTGAATTGGCAGAGGTTGGGAGGGAAAGAAGGATCAAAAAGGAAGGTCTGTGATTAGATGTAATTCAGGAGAGAAGAAATGACTAAAGGGAATGATAATGGTATAAGAAACAAAAGACTGACCTTGAACAGCAAAGTCACCAATGCCTACTAACTGGAAAAGGCAACTGTTATGATCTAAAATTATTTGAAGAATCAAGTGTCGTTAACCGTAAAGTGCCTAACTGAAAAATGAGACTCTTCTGGATATTGTTAAGCTTCACTGGAATAGTATAAGAAATCAAGGACAGAGTAGAATTGTGTGGAGAATCGAAGTGACAGGACTTGTGAACTACATGGACAGGTCCTGCAACGCACAATCTAAGTACGGTCTGAGTAAATTACTTATTTTAAGAAACAGGTTGTATCTTGTTTATTTACATTTTGACTATATATGCAAAGGACACAACCCAAATGAACATGTGAAATGTAAATGCAATAAGGCTGGTCTGTAATAGCCCTGCATAGAAACTGCTTTGGAAGAACTAAAGCAGTCTTTTGAGAACTGGCTATTAGCAAAGCAAATTTTAGTTATATCATACACAAAAAGTGCTGGAGGAACTCAGCAGGTCAGGCAGCATCTATGGAGGGAAATAAACAGTGGATGTTTCGGGCCAAGACCCTTCATCAGGACTGGAAAGGAAGAGGGCAGAAGCCAGAATAAGAAAGTAGGGGGAGGGGGAGGAGTACATGCGGGCAGGTGATAGGTGAGTTCAGGTGATAGGCAGAAGGTAGTGGGATGGGGAGAAGATGTAATAAGCTGAGAGTTGATAGGTAGAAGAGGCAAAGGGTTGAAGAAGAAGGAATCCGACAGGAGAGGGCAGTGGATCATGGAATAAAGGATGGCGTAGGAGAGGAGATGGGCAGGTATAAAGGTGGAGGAAGGGAGCCATAGGAACAAGGGAAGACAAAGGAGTGGGAGGAAAAGAAAAAGGAGGGGTGGAGTTACCGAAAGTTAAAGAAATCGATGTTAAGGCCATCAGTTTGGAGACTCCCAAGGCGGAATATGAGGTGTTGTTCCTCCAACCTGTGCCTGGCCTCAACGTGGCAGTAGAGGAGGCCATGGATAGACATGTCAGTATTGGAATGGGATGTGGAATTGAAGTGGGTGGCTACTGGGGAGATGCTGGCTGTTGCGGCGGACGGAGCGAAGGCACTCAACGAAGCGGTCACCCAATCTGCGTCGGGTCTCACCGATGTACAGGAGGCCACACCGGATGCAATAAGTGACACCCTCGGACTCACAGGAGAAGCCCCACCTCACTTGGCAGGATTGTCTGGGACCCTGAATGGTGGTGAGGGAGGAGGTGTAGGGACAGGTGTAACACTTGGTGCAGTTGCAGGCAAAAGTGCCAGGGGGGTTATTGGTGGGGAGGGACGAGTGGACAAAGGAGTTGCGGAGAGAGCGGTCCCTTCAGAAAGTGGAGAGAAGGGGTGAAGGGAAGATGTGCCTGGTGGTAGGCCTCCTCTACTGCCAGGTGCAGATTGGAGGAACAACACCTCATGTTCTGCCTTGGGAGTTCCAACCTGATGGCCTTAACATCGATTTCTCTAACTTCCAGTAACCCCACCCCTTCTTTTTCTCCCCCCCCCCCCCCACCCCACTCCTTTGTCTTCCCTTATTCCTATGGCTCCCTTCCCCTGCCCTGATGACCTGTCCATCTCCTTTCCTCGCTTCCCCCATCCTTTATTCCACAGTCCATTGCCCTCTCCGACCAGATTCCTCCTCCTTCAGCCCTTTGCCTCTTCTACCTAATACCTCTCAGCTTATTACATCTTCTCCCCCTCCCCCACCCACTACCTTCCCCTCTCACGTGGACTCGCCTATCATCTGAACTCACCTATCACCTGCCTGCGTGTACTCCTTCCCCTCCCCCCACCACCTTATTCTGGCTCCTGCTCTCTTCCTTTCCAGTCCTGATGAAGGGTCTTGCCCGAAACATCAACTGTTTATTTCCCTCCATAGATGCTGCCTGACCTGCTGAGTTCCTCCAGCACTTTTTGTGTATTGCTCCAGATTCCAGCTTCTGCAGAATTTCTTGTGTCTCTTTAGTTATATCATTGTGTATCATTTTCAATATCTTTAATGTATAAATGTAACCTGGAAATTAAAAGCCAGCTTTTCATCTGTTCAAACAATCAAAGTTGGCAGAACTGCAATACTTGTTCAATGCTGCCTTTTCAGTAATTTTGAGGTCAGGTTTCCAGGCAACTTAATAATTGAATACATGAATACAAGTCACAATCAGTATTAGGAAAAATACATAAAGGGTAGCTCAACTGGATCCGTATAATGTAGTCAGTGGGAAACAATATTAATGCATTTACTTCACTCACAGTTGCTAAATTATTAACTCACTCATTTCATTAGTAATACAAAATGGCAAACTGCTCTTGATCTGGAATCAAAGAGCTTTTCAGTCTCTTGATCAGGAGTCATTGTTTCAACTTAATTAAAATCAAAATGATCACAGGCAACATATTTGTAGCAGCATGTTTAGTATGAGTATACTTATTAATTTATTGACATTTCCTGTCTACATAGTGCATGAATTATATAGATAGAAAATAGTATTGAGTATTCATGTGGAGTCTGGACAAACTTGTTCCTTTGAACAGGTTAGACTAATACCTTAAAACCCAGCATATGGGAATGTTGATGAATAACTGGGATTAATCTCGCTGTAAAGGGACTAATCATTGCTGAAGTACTTTGTGAAAGATACATCATGTTTGACTAATTTAAACTCTTGATGTTAAAACATTTGATCAATGTGTATCTCTGTGAAAAATAGTTACAAATGAATTATTTTTTTGTGCAACATATTCAAAATGCTGAAAGTGAAATTGTTTACAATATTAAAGAAGTTATTTCCTGGGTTTTAACCAAAAAGTGTGCAGCAGAATATTGTTAATAATCAATGAGCTTGTTACTAGAGTGTTATTTCAGTTAAATATTACACATATTCTTTCACCAACTGTTTCCTTCATTCCATAATTTATTAAGAGCAATCAAAGTCAAGTTACACTAATTGATAGTATTTTCTAAATAAACAATTGAAATTTGTATGAAATTCATTAAGAAAGTTCACTCAATTCAGTCATCTCATGGGCTAAGTAGATATAAGTAAATTCATCCTTGATTTCATCAGATTTAGGGGTTTTGTATGTGTAAGTGGAGAACAATCCCTCAAATTCACTGACCTGTGCTGAATTGTGTAGACTTTGAATTCCTTCAGGATTTAAATTATCCACTTTCACCTTTTGTTCCTCTGCATAACTACACTGTTCCAATGCAGCTTATCCCTATATCAGAAGCATAACTATATTTAGATCTTTGACCAAAGTTGTGGGAAACTTTTAGGCATAAATGATAAACTAATTATTAGTGAAGATATCTTCCATCAATAAGAATATTGCAAATGTCTATGTACACTTCAACCAATGGACCCATGTTGTTTAATTTAACGATCATTGTGATCATTACTCTAGTGTGTTTATGCTCTTGCTCGAAGCCATTGGCTTTTCTTTGAATAAGGTGACATTCAGCAACTTGTTGCAGGTAAATTTTCATCGAGTTTCCGGATTCTAATCGCATTTGCTTTGAAGAGGTGAATCAAAAAAAGGGAAATATTTACTTCCATAAAAGCTCTAGTGATCTCAGGCAGTTGAATTACTGTATACCTCCATTTTGTTGGCCTTTTCTTTGAGGAGTATCATACCTCTATCCCCATCCAGTTGGGATTCGTGAGTTGATTTGTTGGAATTTTTTCACTTTTGGTAGTTGTGATGGCTAAGCTGGATTTCCTGTCTTTTTTCTTATACATTTGGTAGAATTACGCAAAGCTTATGTGGGAGAATTTTCAGTTTCAGAGAAGTGATTACTGATGTACACTGGTTTTAAGCATAGATTCTTTAGAAGGTGAAGTTGTGTTTGTATCATTTGATTTCTGGTAATATTCATTTGCCAGAAGAGATTTTTATAAGATGACCCAACACTGCTCTTTATATTTGGAAGAACCCTAAATAATAAAACCATATCCAAAAAACCCTCTCTTAATTGGACTCCTTTCACAAACCCAGCAATACATATTGATTTGATGGGTAATGTTTTTATCAGTAGTTTATTTAGCAAACTGTAGGAACTAATATTAGGTGATACTGATTATGCCATTAAGAGTTTAGGATGTTCAAAGTGATTATTGTTGAGAAAGTAAATTTTACCATCATTCAAATTAATGAGTTCTCTGCGAGGAAGCTTTTAGGTATCAAATAAATAAGACAATGAGGCATTCCAATTCACTGTAGTCCCTCTTTTGGAACCCTGTAATGAGCATTCTAGTTAATGGCCTATTTTGTGTTTTGTTTTATATTTTATCCTCTATTAGTGACATTTAGCTATAAAATGGTGTATGAACAAAGAGGATTTCTGTGATATCATGTTATACCCAAAAATATGTTATTGTTGGCAAATTTGAATATATGAAAATTATGTCTGTGTTTCATTGATATTTATTTGGATGAAATCAATTTAAAATTGCAACTCAAGCAAACTTTTATTGAGGATTTAGAGTTGAATATTGAAACAACTCAGGTCTTCAGACAAATACATATTAAATTAGCAGCTTAATCATGAAATAGAGTCATAGAGCTATATATAACACAGAAAACAAGCCCTTCGGCCCAACTTGTCTACACTGATCAAGTTGCCTAACTGAGCTAGTCCCACTTGCCTGTGTTTGGCCCATATCCCTCTAAATATTTCCTATCCATGTAGTTGTCCTCTGAGTGGAAAAAGTTACCCCTCAGGTCCCTTTTAAAGTTTTTCCCTCTCACTTTAAGCCTATGCCCTCTAGTTTTGGACTCCTCCACCATGGCAAAAGACTGTGGCTATTCACCTTACCTATGCCCCTCATAATTTTATAAACCAATACAAGGTTACCCCTCAGCCTCCAATACTCCAGGGGAAAAGTTCCAGCCTATCGAGCCTCCTTATTGCTCAGCACCTTCAGTCCTGGTAACATCCTTGTAAATCTTATGTGTACTCTTTCCAGTCTAGTAACATCCTTCCCATAGCAGGGTGACTGGAACTGTACACAGTACTCCAAATGTGACCTTACCAATTCTTGTACGGCTGTAACATGACATCCCAATTCCTGTACTCAGTACCCTGACCGATAAAGGCAAGCAAGCCAAACACCTTCTTCGCCATCCTGTCTACTTGTGTCATCACTTTCAAGGAATAATGTACCTGCACCTCTAGCTTTCTCTGTTCTAAACATTGCCCAGGTCCCTACCATTTACTGTGCAAGTCCTGCCCTGGTTTGTCTTATCAAAATGCAACACCTCTCATTTATCTAAATTAAACTCTATCTGCCCCTCCTTGGCCCACGGGCCCAGTTGACCACAATCCCATTGTAATCTCAGATAACCTTCTTCACTGTCCACTGTACCACCAATTTTAGTGTCATCTACAAGCTTACTAAACATGCCACCTACATTCTCATCCAAATTGTTAATATAAATGATGTGCTTGCATTTCATAGCACAGTTCACATTGCAAGAAAAGTTTTCAAAGCAGTTAACATTAGGAAGGAAATACAAAACTTGAACAAGAAGGAATAAGGGAGCAGAAGTGACTGAATAAATAACTCCTTATGGGTGAGACGTAAAAGGAACAATTCGCTGTTGGATAAGTAAAAGGCAGTGATCCAAACTGGAAATCATTAAGGCAGGGCTGGGTACTGCCTTGGCTGTGTTTGAAAGCAGGTTTGGAATCCTCTGAAATTTGAAGAAAAAGATCTTTGGAAATATTGGGGTGACTGCTGTGTTTTTAATGACTTAAACTTGTGAAAGAATTGGATTCCTGTGACTATAGAAACGTTAACAATGATCTTCAGGAATTTTTAAAATTATTTTGATCTTACTGTTAGATGAGCAATGTGAGAAAATCACCACAGCCTTTGGATTGATGGGAGGAGGAACATATTTAGGGATGTGTTTTTATCAGTTACATCTGGTAGGCAGATCCCAGCTTCTGGCATGTTGCTATCAAATTGCAAACCAGTGATTAAAAGTGGTTCGAGGGCTAAGGATCAACTACCACTGGACACTGTGGCTGTACACATGGAGAAACTTCCAAAGACAATAATGTTCTTGTTCAAGATGGGAGCAAAGCCAGGGGAAAGCAGTGGCACAAAGTTCGGAAAGAAATTAATGGATTAGTGATGGCAGAAATGCCCAGGAAAAAAAAAACTCAAGTCCATCAAATAGTATGTAATTTATGACTAATTGATGTCATTCTCATCCTGTAGATGCAATGGGAAGGATATAATTGTGGGCTATGATTTATGTTTCCTCTAATGTAGTGGTAAAACTATGTATTGTTCCCAGCATAAAGAAATTATGACTATAATTCCCACAGGCACTAAGAAGAATTGAGGACATATCTTAGTTGCATAATAACTGTATAAATTGACATTCGATCAACAGATTAAACTTTCTTGGTTATTATTTTGGTTATCTTGAATAAAGTGTCATTCCTTATTGGCTTTAATCAGTTATAAGAAATCTGTGGTGTGGAAGACATTAATATGGCTCAGTGTAATCAGTATTCAGCTAATTGAATTGTTTATGTTGTGATCTTCAACAATCATTAATATACAAGAGATTAGTTGATTTTTTTTGTACTGTTGTATATAACTCCAGACTGAGTGCATGCAACTGAAATCTCTGGTATTTCTAAAACTCTCTCTGGTGGAAATAAATCCCTCAATGAGAAACTGACCTTTGAGTAGCAGCAGTAGATTAAAAAGATGTTATTTTGGAGCATCTTTTAAAGGAGGTGAGTGGCAGCAGGATGGAGTGGTTTATTTGGAGAGTTCCAAAGATTCATGCTAGTAAGGCTGAAGACCACATCTTGGCAGTGCTGAGAGAGGTGTGGGAGCCCAGAATCTGAGAAGGTGGGATCTGGCTTTGATTATAGAGGGAAGTAGTTTTGAAGAAGACAGTTTAGTAACCTGGCCAGGATAGTAGCTGAGTGGCAGAAGAGAGAACAGAGATAATTGGTAGAGATGCAAATTGGTAGGATCTTGGGGGTCTAGATAATTACATAGAAATGTGTTAATAGGATGTAAACAAGCATCTTTCCAAAAAACTTTGTGCATTAGAAGATCAAGATACTGCTTATTTTTTTTAGAATACTTTTCCTAGAACCGTGCTCTTCTCATCACTTGCAAAATTCCATCAGTAATAATGGATTTCTGATAATTCACTGCATATTTAGGGCTCTGTCAATAGTGGTTCCTTTAAGTGTGTTCTTCAAACTTTTGATGCCTTTCTTAAACAGAAGTTAATTTTATAACTGTTCTAACAGTGCAGATGAACAAGGTCTGAATTTATTTTAACTCATAGTTATGGCATCATTCTTAGTTAATCCTTGGTTTAATTTTTGCTGATCAGTCGCCCTAAAATGTGTTAACTGCAGAATGAAACATGTTTTATATATCTATTTCAGCATGGAGAGAAATTCTGAAGAATATAATGGTAACACAGAAAATAATGGTATTTTGTCATAGAATAGCATTGTGTGATACATAGAAAGTATCTTTCATTGTTACATGTTGTGGAAAGAAATGCAGTAAGAGTTTCAAATTCTCATGCAAAGGCATTAACATCACAGAGAAAAGACAGGTAAAGATGGAAAGGAGTTGCTAAACAAATAAACATTGTGGAATTCTAAGAAGATACCCTCTTTAGAAGAGATGCAGAGGGAAGCAAGGGATGATGCATAGTCAGTGTTGACATTTATGTAGATTGCAAGCTATGTTTAAGTTCGTCACTGTATAGCTTTTCTTCAACCTTCTTGCATATAAAGACTACTTTTCTGCTGATCTTCACAATGCCTCGAAAGCCGACAATTTTCCAATAGCGCTGTTTGTCCTAATCTGGACCAGGGTTAGAGCATACACCTTTCTACCAAAAACTGCTGTCATTTGTTTGTATTTTCATTAATTCTTGGAATTAGATATTACTATCTGTATTTGTTCTGAGAAGGTGGACTTGAACTGGTAGCACCAGTTGGATATAACCAAGTGATGTGACAGGACAGATTAGAAGGTTGTTGAGAATGAATCATACTGATGTGTGATTGGATTCATACACAAACTAGATTGCATAAAATAGTAGACTTCCCTCCTTAAAAGATATTGGTGAATCAGTGTATTTTTTTACAACAATTTAATAACTTTATTGTTATGTTTTAAGTTTTCCATATTTTTTTAAAAACTGAATTTGAATTCTGTTGCCAGAGTTACATTTAGATAGGTGCCTAGGAATTGGATAATGTAGCACTGATTTTAAGTACGATGTAATGGAAAATAAGGCGTATGAGAAAATCACAAATGGGGTTAATTTCCGAGGATTGCCTAGTTCAGTAATTTGATAGCACTTCCTGTTCTGATAAGCAATTATACTAACTAATTTTTATTCTTACAATACAAATTGTTAAATTATAATTTAGTTTGTAAAGTAGTGAATACTAAAATCAAAGACGAGATGCTTCTAAGACCTGACTTTTTTTTGTTTTTGACAACTAATAAAGGCCGTAAATGATTTTGAACATATTTTGCTGTCTACAGCAAAAAAACACAAGACATTCCCTACATTTTAAATCAGGAAACCCTGGTTAGGTTGGTTGTTTGATCATAATGTCAACCCAGATTAGACAATTAATAGACTCTCTGGTATTTGTCTTCAACTAAAAATATTGAGTCAGGCTTTGACTTGTTGCCTGAACTCATAGCCCACGATGCCTTCTTGCCAGCGCTAACCTGTTCCAAAAATGGAGGTCTGATCGAACTTCCCCCCTGTACTCCAGAATAGTCCAGCAAAGTAGAGCAGGTTGTGAATGTCATCTTGCCTCAGGTGTCAGATCCAGAGGCCCCACCCTCACAGTGCTCTGATGACTGGTTGACAACTCATCAGTTGCAAAAGCCTTTGAACTGTTCATTAAGTCTTTGACAGAGAGCTCCATGACTATTCAAATTAACTTAAATGGTTAATAAAAATTACCAAGAAAAGGACAGAAATGAAATGAATTAAAAACAAAAAATGAAATGAATTAAAAACATTAAGATAAAGTAAAATAAGGAAGCTACTTAACTATTTACTTTGTTGTCACAACTATCCCTGTTATAAATCTGAGGTGTCAGATGCACTTGTAACCAGCCCCTCTGTTTAAAGCATGTCTGCTAAGTTCAGCAGCACTGTAAATAATGGGTCACAAGGTCTGTTTTGTACTACATGTCTATGACTCTAAAATCCCTTGATAATATGAAATATGTATTAATAGGTTACCTTAAGTAATACTTTTAATGTGTGCTGCAAAACATGAAAGGGAAGGTTTTCCTAGGTTTTCATCCAGGCTTTACTGGATTGTCCAGGTACAGTGAATGCTGGGAAAGTTGGCAGTTTCCTTCCCAGGTGTCTCCTCAAAACCACCTGAATTCTTAATGACACCTGGGTGATCCATTGTGCCTGCCTGTAGGCCCAGGAAAATCTGCCTTGCAATATTTTGGACAGTTATTTAACTGAGTATTCCCATTATGCTACTAATCCTGAATGTGTGTGAATGATTCACTGCCTTTTTTCTCTTTAGATAACATTAATGTTAAACATCAGGGTAGCATAGTATCAGGGTAGCATGGTAGCATAGCGGTTAGCGCGATGCTTTTACAGCACCAGCGATCGGGGTTTGATTCCCGTCGCTGTCTGTAAGGAGATAATACATTCTCCCGTGTCTGCAAGGGTTTCCTGCGGGTGCTCTGGTTTCCTCCCACATTGCAAAGACGTACAGGTAGGTTAATTTGGGTTTAAAATGGGCAGCGCGGACTCGTTGGGCTGGAAGGGCCTGTTACCACGCTGTAAATAAAATTTAAAAAATTTAAATTTAGATAATTCTCTGAGTGTCGATCAGCAGTGGCATTGAAAAAAACAAAAGACTTTTTTCTCAATGTAAGTGAATCAGAAGGTAGCATTCTTTGAAAGAAAATGTCACAAAACTTCACTTTAAATGCTTGTCTTTTGGCAAGATTTTCCAGCATTTGTACATGTAGCACTGATTGTGTTTAAGGTGCAAGTTCGACATTTATTACGGTAAGGCATAAAAAAAGACACCAGTAATAGGGAAAATGTTGGAATCTATTATAAACGTGGTGATAGCCGTGCACAAAAATATTTCAGGACTGGGCAAGGTCGGTAAGGATTTATGTAAGGGAAGTCACATTTGAAAAATTTGTTAGAGTTTTTGAGATTGTAATAAGCAGAATTGATAAGGACAAACCAGTGGATATGGTGTATTTTGACTTTCAGAAGACCTTCAATGAACTTCCAGGTGAGATTATTAAAAAAAAGCGGAGTACATGGAATTTGGAGTTACATACAGGTCCTCCCCAGCTTAAGAACGCCTGACTTATGTACAGCCTGTACATATGAACAAGTGTTTGGGAGACCGGTGGTATGGATTTACTGGCTGCTGTGGGACCGCCGGCATGTCCTGCTCTGTGGGAACTCAGTTCTCAGCCACTTTTCTAACTTGCGAACTGTTCAAGTTACAAACAGTTGACAGGAATGGAATCCTGCCGTAACCTGAGGAGGACCTTTACTAGTGTAGACAGAAGGTTAATTAATGGGCAGAGATCAGAAGAATTAACAGACAATTTTGGGTTGTGGGAGCTTCAAGTAGTGTAGTGCAATAAGGATCAGTGCTGCATACCAGCTATTCACAATCTATTATCAGTGATTTGGATGAGGGGAATAGGTGTAACATATCCATGTTTGCTTCTGATTCAAAATGGTGCAATGTGAGCAGTGAGAGTTGTGAGGAAGATGCAGAGAGGCATCCAGGGGAAGTGAATGGGTGAGAACATGGCTAATAGAACATAATGTGAAAAGATGTGAAGTCATCTATTTTGTATATATAAAGGAAAGCAGAAGTATTTTTTTAGATTATGGATGTCTAGAACCAGAACTCAGTTTCAAAATATAAAATCAGCATCCAGGACTGAGACAAGCAGGTTACATTCCCAAGTAAAATCATTTTTCTTGGAATACAATTGAACTACAGATTGCTGCTGAAGGTGTTGTGCACCGACAAAATCAATGCTTTCCAATTACACAAGTGCAAAGTAGCTTGTTAACTTTAGCCATTGGTTCTCAGAGAGGGTGAAGATCTCCGCATGGCGTATATGGATTTCCAAAAGGCATTTGATAAGACACTACATGAAAGAGTTATTACATCCAGTGGAATAAAATGGCTGTTACAGCATGATTAAACATTTGGACAACTAACTAACATAGAGTATTATTGAAAGGTTGTTTTTGGGACTGAAGGGAATTGGACCACTGCTTTTCTTAGTGTATACTAATGACTTGATTTAGTGTACAGGGTGCACTTTCCATATTTGCAGATAATACAAAGCTTGGATACACAGTGAACTGCAAGGAGTAGTAACAGGTATCAAGGAGATATAGACAGATTCTTGGAACAAGCATTAAATTGTCAGATGAAATTTAATGCTGGAAGATGTGAAGTGTTGCATTTTGGTTAGGAGGAAAAAAGGCAATTGAAACTTCATGGCATAATGTTTAAAAGATGTGCAAAACAATGAGGACGGGATACATGATAGGTGTCCATAGTTCGTTAAAAGTGTCAGGGCAGATTGAGGAAGTGTTTCTAAAAATAAATTCAGGATCCTGGGTTTTATAAACAGAGGCAAACAATGAAGTCATGATGAACCTTTATAAAATATTTGGTTCAGTCAAAAGGCGAGAAGTAAAGACTTCACTAAGGGTGCAAAGGAGGTGAACTAAAATGATTCCAGGGATGAGAGTCTATAATTATATCGCTGGACTGGAGAAGGTGGGGTTCTTGGTGCACAGAGGATTATGGGGGGGTGGGGGGGTCTGATACAAATAGTTAAAATTATGAAGAGTGTAGGCAGAGTAGAGAGAGATAAAAACCAGATGGCATGGAATGAAGGCGATTGTGGAAAAAAAATGTTTTGTGAATGATTGGGATCTGGAATTCACAGGTGGGTAGTGGAGGCAGATTCAATCGTGGCATTCAAAAGTGAGGTAGATATGTATTTGAAAGGAAAAATTGCAGGTCTTTGGGGATAAGATGAGGAGTGGGACAAGCTGGTCTGCTATTGCTAAATACCAGCATGGGCTCAATCGGCCAAATGTCCTCCAACCAGGTGATGATATTGTGAAATGTCAGTATATTCTGACCATTATTATTACAATTATACAGGGTTTTGATGGGGCCACACCTGGGGTACTGTGCATAGTTTTGGTCCTCTTGTTTTCAAATAGATATAGTAGCATTGGAGGTAATCCAAAAAAGATTCAACAGCATAATTCCTGCGATGAGAGAATTTTCCTGTCACAAGAGGCTAATGAAGTTGGGTCTGTGTTATTCAGAGTTTAGTAGAATGAGGAGTGGTCTTATTTTAACACACGTTCCTAAGAGGGATGGCGAGGTGGATATTAAGATGCTTCCCCTCGTGGGAGAGTCTCGAAAGAGGGGCAAAGACACAAAATAAGGGAGCAATCATTTAAGACTGAGGAGCTTCAAGATTTCTTCTCACAGTGGATGGTGAATCTCTGGAATTTTCCACTCCAGAGGGTTATGGAGGTTAGATCATCGGGGGTATTCAAAGAGGAAATAGATATATTTTTGAATGATTGGGAAATTGAGAACTATGGGGAACTGACACAGAAGGGGAGATGAAGCCTGGCACAGATCAGTCATGAGGCTCGAGGATCCAGGTGGCATATTCTTCTAATTTTCCTGTGTTTTTATGTTCTTCTATGGTACAAAAATTATTTAGTTGTAGGGAATGACTATTAGGGCCAAATCATGAAGCATTCTCAGAAAAGTTCCAAAGCACTTCGAATGCAACAAATTAGTATAGTACGTTCAGTTCAGATGAAGGCTCTCAACCTGAAATGTCTACTGTCCATTTCCCTCCACAGATGCTGTTTGACCCACTGAGTTCCTCCAGCATCTTGTTTCTTGCTCTAGATACCAGCATCTGCAGTCTATTGCGTCTCTGGTATAATATGCGGTTACTTTTAATTGGAGGAATAGGTAGCAATTTTGTACATTGTGAAATCCCACAATGACTGTTGAGATAACTATCCAATCATTTTGGTTTTTAAGCATTGTTTGAATGTGGGGAATGTTGCAAAGGACAGCAGGAAATCTTTCTCTTTCAACAGGGTCATGGAAAGTTTTATGCCCAACTTATCCTGACAGTTAGTATTGGCAGATGGGGCACTAACTTCTCATTTCATCAGTGGGCAACAGCTTCATCAGTGCTACATAGGTTCAGTTCTATACTGAAATGACAGCTGATTTTGTACAAGTCAGGATGAGAGGCTTAAAGCAGTAACCTGACTGAGAGGCAAGTATGTCACCAATAGAACTTATTTGACTCAGACTAATGAAACTCTTTATTCTTGACAGTTGTCATTGGTTTTATTCTAATAATCTGTCATTCTCCAGGAATACGTTGGCATATTTATGTAGTTCTGAAGTGTGTTGCTTTACTGCAGTTCGTTGAAATCATCATGACAGCTGCTCCCTCCACACCCTCCCCACCCCAAATAGCAGTACGTAATCTACAAAGAAACGAAAAATTTACTGTGGACCATTTAATCATTATGTGCCCTGAAGAAGGGTCCTGACCTGAAATGTTGACCGCCTGCTCTTTTCCACAGATGCTGCCTGGCCTGCTGAGTTCTTCCAGTGTCATCATGTTTTTCATCTAGATTCCAGCATCTGCAGTCCTTTGTTTCTCTCATTTAATCACTAGCTCATTTGCTAAAAATCATATTGTTAATCTCAGTCTTTTTTCCAAAGCTTGTTATGATATGCAGAGCTTTGGCAGAAGCAAGCCCACCTCACTCCCTTGAACTCTTTCCAAAAGAAGCACTTCAGAAAACAAATTTCTTAACTGGTGAACAATATAAAGTAAATTGGAAAAAAAAACATAATTCTAAAAATCAGAACATAAACAGGAAATGTTGGAATGGCACAACATTAAACTGCAACTTTTATTTTAAATCTCAGATTTTATTTCTGGGAAATCTATTTTGGTTCAAGTATTTGCGGTATTTTGCTTTTGCCCTGAACATATGGATTAAAATGCATTTATTCCTACTCACAACATAAATTATTCACTTCAGTGCACTTGAAATACTGATATGTCCTTGAAGGCAAACTATCTCTAACAGAAAGCACTGAAGACTTGTTAAACTCCAAATGATGGTAAATAATTTTGTCTATAAATTAGTCAATGTACTTTTGTTATAAAAAGCTACAGAAAAGCTTGGTAAAAATCATTTTGTCTCTTGAGGAATCTGCATTGAACTGCATGATACTGAACAAAAACAGATGAAAATTCTCCTGCTATTGCATGTACAGAACAGGATAAATGAGTTTTATATAGTGCACAAATGGAATGTAAATTCCATTGTCACTTAGGATACATTTAAGTGCTTTTCTTTCCGGTACTCTGCAGAGATTGCAGTGCACCTTTTGAACACTGTTGGGCCTATTAATGTTACAGCAAGGTGCTCATTGGACTAGTTTGTTCCTATCCAATGGAGAAAAACTTATTTATACAGCAAATTCAGAATGTCCCAAAGTGCTTTCCAGCCAATAAAATTCTGCTGCTGCTGCTACTTCATCTGTCCATTGAGATGCTTCCACACCTGTTCTGTGGGAGATGAGGCCAATGTGGGACCAGTTCATTCTGCCACATATCTATAGGTCCCACTTTGGTGCTTGACAGGCTGGGTAAGTAGTATAGGAAGTGGTTGCTTCTTCTGGTTATCATGCTGGTTCTCTTTGTGCTCCAATTGCATGGATTTGAGATTCTCAATGGCATTCTGAATGCTGGTCTTCCATTTAGCGCAATCAAGAACTAAGGAATCAGTGGATGGTAAACACTTTGAGAGAGGCTTTGAGAACGTCTTTGAATATTTGCTTCATTCTATCTGATGATCTCTTGCCATAACACAGCTCAGAAAAGATAATGTATATCAGGAATCTAGTATTAGCATGTGGATAACACAGTCTAATCCGATGAGTTGCCTGAGTTTAATTGAGGCCTTTATGATGGTGATTTTGGCATGGGACTAATGCTTTTCTGACCACTGGCTATGGAAGATTTTGCATCAGTATTGGTGGTAGCTCTCCAATGCTTTAAACTACCTGCTACAGATAATCCATGTCTTGGGTGTATATAGGAGGGCAAGCTGCTACTGCATAATAGACCATCTGCTTAATGTCAAGTTTGAAGCCTTGATCTTCAAACACTTTTTTTTGCCCCTGTGATGGTGAACTGAATGGTGGTGAAGCTATGGTGAATATCATCACTAATGTATGGCTTCGTCGAGGAGTTGTTCCTGAGATGCAGGAAGTTGTCTATGTTTTCCAGGGTCTCATCATATACCATTTTTGCCAGCGCATTGTTGTACAGTTGGGGTTTGTTAGTAGAAGACCTTTGTTTAGTTTTTGTTAAGTTATAGGGTTGATTCTCATGTCATTTGACAATGACTTGCAATGCAGCCTCAGAACATGAAAATCATTTGCATATTGCAGCTCAATAATGGAACTTGAGGTGACTTTGGCTCTGGAGTGGAGGTGACACAGGTTAGATAGTTTCCGATTGGTCCTGCAAATCAGTTTCATTTCAGCACAAAGCTTGCTGGAGATTAGGTGCTGCGTTGTGACAAGTAAGATTGAAAAAATGGTGATAACGCAGCCTTATTTGACGCCACTCTAAACTGAGACAGGTCTTGTAGTGAATCCATTGGTTAAGATCATACCTTGTGCACCATCATGAAGGATATGTGAGATGAAGATCAATTTCTCAGAATGGCCAAATTTGAGAAATATATTTCACAGCCTAAAAATTGACATGAGCTTCAAAAAGGGTATGTACAGTGGTGATACTGCTCTCTGTATTGCTCTTGGATTAGTTGTGTGGTGAAGATCATGTCCATTGTGCCTCAGCTTGGCTGGATTCCACACCATGATTCAGGGAACTGCTCTTTATCCACAGGGAGAATGAAGTTGAGGAGCATCTTGGCAATGAATTTGTTTTTCAATCAGTTGGAAAACCTAGGAAAGACAGATTGCAGATGGTGGAATCTGGAGCAACAAACAATCTGCTGGAGGAACTCAGTGAGTCGAGTGCTGCTTGACCTGCTGAGTTCTTTCAGCAGATTGCTTGTAGCTGGGAAAACCTTGCTCTACTGTCCATTTGGTAGCTGGTATGCAATGGTTATCCCTTTGTTAAATCATGCACAAGCACTTGTATGTCTCAAAAAGAAATTTGGGACCTAGAATTTAGAACCCCCATGGACAGCCCCAGCCGTGACAGACCTGAAGAAGATTTTCAAAGCATCCAAGTTCAAAAAAACTGCAGAGCTGGAATTCTAAAATAATATCAGAAAATACTGGAAATGCTCAGCCAATTGGGCAACATCTCTGGAAAGATAAACTGAGTTAATGTCTCAACTTGAAGACCCTTTGTCAACTAAGATGCTTTATTTTGATTTTACTGTCCCAGATGGGTCAAGAAATGTGGGAGATGGCCAGCTCAAAAAGAAAGCTGAAGGGTACATCTTTTGAAAGGGCAAATTAGAAGATAGATGCTGATTTCATGGAGTGGATTTCATCATCAAGAATGAGCTAATCTGATGTACAAATAACTGCTGAATTGACCACTTTTTAATTTGCTCCCTTTTCGCCGTCATCATTTTGGGATTAGGCTGATGGCTATCGAGATGTTGCCAGAAGAAAATCAACATTGCAGAGTTCAGAGGCCCCACTAACATGGCTCTTAAACGGCTACTTTCAGATAGTCTGAAGACTCCCAGCCAACAGGACTGCCCTGAAGTCCAGCATTATTAGCACTTGTGAAGACTCTCTTGGTTTCTCTACCAAAAAAACACCAGGGTATCTGGAAAGAGAATATTGTCTCTTCAGGAAAAGTTTGACAGGTTGGACTTGTATCTATTACAATTTTAGAAGACAGGTGACTAGTGAATGATATAAGACCCTGAGGGGTCTTGACTAGTGTGGATATGGAGAAAATGTTCCTCATGGGAGAATCTAGAACTAAGGGGCACTATTTAAAAATGAGGGGTAGATTTTTCTCTTGGGTCATGAATTCTTAGAAGTCTCCTCTTCAAAAGGTGGTGGAATTAAAGTCTTTGAATATTTTTAAGGCAGAAAGTGATGTATTCTAATGGGATAGGTGGGATTTTGGAGTTGAGGTTGCAGTCGGATCAGCCATGATTTTATTGAATGATGGCAAAGCCTTGAGGGGCTTTCTTTTGTTCCAAATTCATTTGTTCCTTTGTAGGATGGTTTGATGAGAATGATGAGTAGTTCCAGGATTTATCAAGTGCAAGGTATTCCTGGTTTGGAAGGTCCAACGCCCCAAGGGAGAAGAAGCTTTAAGAGCATCTGAAAGCTGATGTTCAGCAGAAAAGCAGTAAACTAATGATTAGAGAGGGGGTAAGAGGAGCACAAAAGGCCCAGCAACCTGCTGATAACAAGATGTGCATGGATAGTTCAGCGCTTTTAAGGTCACCTAAAGCCCAAACAACAATGGGTCAAGAAATGTGAATTTAAACGATAGAGAGGCGGTCAGCGCCTGCTGGAAGACCATTTCAAAGTACTCAGCTGTGGCCCTGTCTTTGATGTAATCATCCTTGACTCCATACCACATCTGGTCCAGCCTTGCTTCCACCCCTAATCAACAAGAAGCTGCAAAGGCAAAGTACCAACTGAAAAACAGCAAGGCCTTGTGGTCAGACAGTATCCTTGATACACTTTCAAAATATGGCACTGGAACTTCAGTCATAAATTCACAATCTCATCTCCCAGATTTGGAAAGAGGAAGATATGTCAGGGATCTCAGAGGCACTCATGACCACCTTTGTGAAAGGAGACCAATCTAATTGCAGTCACTACAGCCAATAAGATACTTTTGAAATGTAGTTATTATCGTAATGTAAGAAATACAGTAGTCAATTTGCAAACTCTGAGCTCCCAAAACATTCAATATGGTTTCAGATTTTAGACCGGGCCTATCTGTTTTCTTTTTTTTGATGTTGAGCAAAGAATAAAAATTAGCCAGGCCACCAGGCATGACTCTTCTGCTCTTTTCAAACAGTATCATGTGATCTCTTACATCAGTCTGAGAAAGCAGCCATGACATTTGAAAGATGACACTTGTGACAGCTGATATATTGTTCAGTCTACTATTTTCTGTGATCAAAGCAATGCTGCAAAAACTCAGTAGATCTGGTAGCACCTGTGGAGAGAGAAACAGAATTAATGTTTTATTAGAATAGGAAAAATTAGAAAGTGAGCATGTTTTAAGTTGCAGAGAAAGTGGTTGGGTGGGAGATTCAAGGATGTTCTCAAAGCCTCTCTGAAAATGTATAACATCTCACCAGCACACAATAGTCTCTAGAAACCCCTTTTTTTTTCTCTCCTTACCTTTGACCCATCCCCCTGTGGATCTGCTCTCCCCTCCTCCCCTGCACCTACTTATCACTATCTCTTACCTGCATCTACCTATCATGACCTTGTGCCCACCCCGCTGCCCCTTTTTGTCCACCTATCACTGCTGTGCCTTTCCCTCCTATATATTGGACTTCCCCTTTTCCTATCTTCAGTCCTGAAGAAGGGTCCGACCTGTCCTGGCGGGTCCCGGAACGTTGACCGCTCGCTTTTCTTCACGGATGCTGCCTGGCCTGCTGAGTTCCTCCAGTGTCATAGTGTTTTTCACACAATAGTCTTTGGTCTATGACCGTACAAAATGGAGGAGCAGCATTCAGGATGGCATTGAGGATCTCATTTCCATGCACTGAGAGCACAAGATAGCCAACCTAAACAGCACAAGTGGACCACCTCCTCAACTACTCACCAACCCTGTCAAACACCTTGTGCACCACCTGTGGCAGATTCCGCAGGTACTACATTGGTCTCATCTCCGACACAACTGGAGTAGAAGATGGGAGGGAAAAATTGCTTGGAAAGCCAGATCAACAGTATTTCTGCCAAAGATTTGTGTGTCATAATTTTTAGTTATATAGTGCAACTGCATGTGTTATTTTCCCTAATGTTCATGCATAGAAAACCAGCTCTGTAGTAGTGAGGTTTATGATATGCTTTATCTTTCATTGATTATTTTGCATCTGTTACTTTTGATATAGGAGTGTCTTTGATTTAGCAAGTGTTGATTATCAGTGCTTGATACAGCCTTAACTTAGAACCCAAGCTAAAGTGGAAACTGCTAGAAGCACTCTGCAGGTCAGATCGTGTCTATGGAGAGAGAAGCATTTTACATTTCATGTCAAAAGATCTTTCATCAGAATTTCCTGAGAATGTTCTTGGTGAGTTGTTATTCCTGAATGAGAATTATTCCTGATATTCCTGAGTCATTGACCTGAAACATTAACTCCATTTTCTCTTTTCTCAGATGTTGCCTGACCTCTAAGTATTTCCAGCAAATAACAGAATGTTAGAGTAACTCAATGGATCAAGCAGCAACTGTGGAGGCAAAAGGTGTATGACACTTTGGGTTGAGATCCTGCATCAGGACTGAGACGGAAGAGGAAAGATTGCCAGGATATTATAGTATGAGGGAGGGATGGGACAGAGGCTGGCAGGTGATACCTGGAACCAGATTGGCAGAATGGATAATGGGCAGTTGGGGGATGGGATGGGAAAGATAAACAAAAGGAGAAGTAACCTAGGTGGACAGGTGAATGCGTGTGGGGTGAGAGCACCAAGGGTATGGATTACCAGAAATGGGAAAATTCAATGTACATACCTTTGTATTGTAAACGGAATATGAGATGTTCTTCCAAATTCCATTTAGCCTGACTGTAGCAATGGAGAAGGCTAAAGTCAGGTTAATGTGAGAGTGGGAAGCAGATTTAAAATTATGTGCAACTGGAAGCTTAGGATGGTCATTGTGGACAGAGCACAGGTGCAGTGCAAAACAGTTGCCTAGCCTATGCTTGGTTTCTCCAATGCAGAGTAGGCCAAATCTGAAAGTTGGCCCCTCTGGCAGATAACCTACACCTCTGGTATTCTCCTCCCACACAAACTCACCTGACCACCTAGTTTGTTCACCTTTCAGTTCCTATCTCCCCTTCCCCTCCCCAGTCTGGTTCCACCTTTCACCTACCATCCTCTGTCACAGCCCTCCCTTGTATTGTTTATATACTGGCAATCTTTCCTCTTCCCTCTCTGTTCTGATGTAGTATCTTGACCCGAAACATCAACATAAACCTTTTGTCTCCACAGATGCTGCTTGATGTGCTCAGTTCTTCCAGTGTTCTGTTTTTTGTTCCATATTCAAGCATCTGCAGTCTCTTTTATCTTCAAGTATTTCCAGCACTTTATTTTACTTCAGATTTCTAGGTCTTTTCTTGATTCCAGATAATTTAGTACCCATTTAACCATCAAAGTGAAGAGACCTTTACTTTGTGAGATTTGATTGGAGTAAATGCAATGACAAAGATAGATATTTTACATCATCCATAAATTGTCTTTGAACCATATTTGACATTGGGATTGCTTCCATGAACACAGTAAAATGGATTAGCACTGCTAAATTCAAAGCATTATGCTTATCAGTCCTGCACAGAATGGATCAAATTGCTTGGTCACATTGAAAGGTCTTAAAATATTTTGGATATACTTCAGTACAATAACCATATATTGTTGAGGCTCTGATGTGCTTGTGATGCACTTCTGAAGATGAACAGGTGACCCCTACCACCCCTTGAATATGTGGTCTACAGCTAATTTGAATCTCCAGCATGGAGGACTTTTAACTCTACTGAGTCAGAGGGTTAATCAATTTGTAGTCATAGTGGGCATACAATTCAGTTAAATAAAAGTCATTGCTATAGTTGATTTGCTTAGTCGGCATTCTAATTAAGTCACAAAGATCCATTTAATTAAGACTGTGAATTTTGTCCATATTGGCTCCCTTGAGAGTAGCTAGTTATCTGGAGGAATCACGAGGAAGGAAAGCTGACATGTCATCATTAGTGCATTATGCTGCTTAATTAAGGCTGCATACATACATTGGTGCAGAAAATGAGAAAGATACAGTATGCAATGTGTAATGTCATATTTGTCATAACTTAAAAAACCAAGGTTAATCAAGCACAGATTAATAAGCTTTGACTGCAATATTATATTAAAATGCCTTTAAACTAGTAGCATGTAAGAGTGCATCAAAATACACAATGTCGACATGAAATTTCTATTAACAAAAAAAACATATTTCTTATGCATTTTCTCTCTTTATGCACTGTCAAACATATTCATTTTTCAGATGATGTTTTCTACTTGGTATTGCATTGAAAAATATGTGGAATAGAAGGGATTACAAAACAATATTTAGACAGTTTAGCAACAAGTGATAATACTATGATAAGATTGTGCGATGATTAATGCTGTGTTCACTTTTTGAAGGTAAACAGTTCTTAAAGTAAAGGTTCTCTAGGAAAAGAAAACATTGAGCACATTTTATAAATCAGTTTTTACCTGGTTAGTAGCTATCATTGGGTCTGTATAGCCACATTAAAAAAAAGGATTTTGATTTAAATAGCAGGAGGTTGCAACACACTTTACAGCTGTTGAAATCAATTTGCACACAGCAAGCTCCTTCAACCAGTTGTGTGATAATGTTTTAATGATGATGATTTAGAGGAAAAATATTTTTTAATCCATCTACAAGAGCAGATAGTACTCACCATCAAATATGAAATTTAGTCCCTCTGGCAGAGTTGCCGCCCCTTGGTTCTATACAGGAGTAACAGCTTAGATCTTTGTGGTCATGTCTCTGTATCTTGAACATACAACCGTTTGACTCA
Organism: Pristis pectinata; assembly: GCF_009764475.1. Classification (NCBI taxonomy): domain Eukaryota; kingdom Metazoa; phylum Chordata; class Chondrichthyes; order Rhinopristiformes; family Pristidae; genus Pristis; species Pristis pectinata. The sequence continues at coordinate 12,686,326 of NC_067434.1, read as the reverse complement.
GGCGATTATCCACTGACAAACAAACATTAAGTATGGTCAAGGTTCTCCAAAAACTGCATTTGTTTTAGGATCAAATTGAAAAGTAAATATAACCCACAGTTTTTTTTATTATAACATGCCCCCAAATGTCCCTTTCCCTAATTCCTTTATCCTTAACACCAATACCATGCAAGGAATTTATGGCAGAGGTTGAAACCAACTATTTATTTCCTGCAGCTGATAAATATATTCCAAAACCAACATTTAGGGATCTCTACTGCCTGAACTTAACTTTCCCACCTCCCTCGTGCCTTCTGAACTCATTTTATGTGACCTACTTTCTTTCATGACCCTATTCCTACATCCTGGCTAATCACTGAATTTCACATCCTGGATCTATTCCTCCTAACATTTTATCTGTTCTGAGGTTGTAAAAGCTACTGAATTAGTCAGTCTTTCTTTTATGTTTAGTCATGATGAAAGCTATACTGCTAAATGGCATGAACCTTTTTTGTCTCACTTGAGAAATATGATTGACCTGGTCTACTGCCAGATCCTTTGTATCTTCAGTTATTTTATTATGGGTCAGACAAGCCATTTGACAGGCATCAATATGTTGTATTGCCTGAATTTTAATCTGTCAGGCTTAATTTATAAGTTGAAAGTATCAAAGTATATTTAATAAAACACCCAATTACTTTGTAAAACAGGAAAATACAGATAAATGATTATTGAGCTGAAGTGGAAACAATTTTTTTGTCACAGATGCTGCCAGATCTGCATATTTCCAGGGCTTCTGTTTTAATGCAGTTATTTTGTGTTGATTTTGATTCACATTGATGACTTGACCTGCCTCTGATGGTCAGAAGTTGTATATTTACAGCAGCTGCTGATACTTCTTTGGCAATTTAAGTTAAACATCACTGTCTCACAGTCATATTCCAGATTACTGAGGAGCAATGCCACAGCAAATCAGCCAGTCACTTGAACTAATTCGCAGACAAAATACATCTGTGGTTTAAGCTCTGCTCATTGTATATTGAGCCAAATTTGTTCAAATAAATAATCTTACGATATCTCTGCATATGAAATGTGTCTCACAATTGTTTTAGCATTCTTTAATCAGACAGTGTGAATAGGTGGTGCTTATAAGAAAAGTGAAGGGTATGGGGAAATTGCTTAAAAGTAATGATTTGTGATTAAAACTATTAAGGACACACAAGGACCTTTTTTTTCCGAACACACCTGTTATTCTGCAGACTGTTCTTTTTGTGGTGTTGTTCCAGAAGACTGATGGCCATGGCAGTCATGCTGATTGTTGTATGCGTGGAAACCAGTTACTAATCTGCTCCTGTCCATCTGCCAGGCAGATACTAATGGCCATAACAAATACTTAGGATCTCAGAATTTTGGTTCTTACATTATTGTGTAAATACCTGGTGTTACACTGTCTGTTATGCTGACATATAGTCACACATCAGTAACGTTAGATACTGTAATTTTAATATCATAGATTTGATAATATTTAAAGATCTGGTGCAATAGCAAAAGAATAAATAAAAATTATGCTTTTTACTGATTCCAATCTCACTGCCATGTGATTTCCACATGTCATGGGACACATAGTGAAGAATTAGGAAAAATAGCATTTAATGAATAGCAGGTGTCTGAAATACCCAAATGCTGAAAATCTGCAATAGCTCCATTGATGGCAGTTACGAGGCAAGATTGATTCATATCTTGGATGGAGATTTTTTATCAGCAGAATTAATCCCCAGTTAAAATTCCGTGGAATCCATTGAGCACAATTCATTAATTGGAAAAGAAGGAATCTACAGTGATGTCTTGATGCTGACAGGATTGACTTCCATCATCCAGCCAGTGGACATATTTCCCCATTGACCTTCATTGACTTCAGACTTACTAGACCTCCTTGTTCAAATTCTGCCTTTCTGTAAAGGAATTTAGCTATGGGCAGATCACTGAAAGTACATTTGAGAATATAAACTATTGTATTGTGTCTTGTAATATAGTTAAATTGTTTCTTACCTTGTCCTTGTTATAAAGTCTTGTTATAATTCAGACAAGTTAGAGGTTGTAGTTACTGAGAGAAGATATTTGAATGTTCAAATACAAGTAAATGAGAATGCCATCAAGCCCATCACTAATCATATTGTTAAGTATAACCTCATGGGTTATCCTCTCTGACACTGGTAATTACAGTTTCTGGGAATGATATAAAGAAAAAGAACTGAACCAGTTTCAAGAAAAGATCTGGGAGATATTCACCTATTCCTTAAGGCAGAAGAAACCAACAAGAAGTTGCAAACTTCTTATGATCATAATTGTTAACTTCCTTGTCTACTTAGTTGTGACTTGATGCCACTTCATAAATTTATTGCTTGAGATGTTCAGGAACCTGTATAATATTTTTAGATGTGGTAATGTTTATCACATTCAAACTTTATCTACAAATCCCTCCAGATGGCATTGCTCAGGGTAGGCAGGTGATAACGCTTAATAGAGCTGATGTTTAGTGTGAACATTAGGAAATAGTCAGAAATTTGGAATTTGTTCTCCAGAAAATTTGTGCCTTTTCCCCTTAAATCTTCCAACATCTTGGGGTAGATTTCATATGCACGTCTACTTTATGATACGTCGACATCATGTGGGAAAATAAACCACATTTAGCTGAACTGAGAGACGACTGTACTGGTGAATCAAGTATGTTGTGGAATTTATTAACAAAATGCTTTTTAAGTAGGTGACTGTGTGCAATGCCTTGACATTGAGTCATTTTCCCCATCTGGTTTTGGAGCCAGGATACATTATTTTTTCTCTATGGGAACTTGTAGCTTGATGGCATTTGATTAGTTTAAATGATTCACTTAAATTATTATTTAAAAAAAACAAAAAGATTGTGTAGTTAAATATGGCCCTCTAGGACTCTTCAGTGAATCACTGGCTCACCTGGTAGTTAATGAGTTTGAAGCTCTCTAGCTTATTTGGAAGTTATTTAGTAAAAGGTAGTTAGAAATCCTAATTTAGGAGTAGCTTCGGGTCTGTGATGCGGGGAGAGGATGGAAGTTGAACAGGATGACAGAGCAACATTTCAGGACCAGAATATCATCTAAACTCAGAGCTTCTGAGTGAGGCTTGGACAACCAATGTTACTGAAGGCATTTGCTTTAATCATGTTATTCTTCTCAACCTGTAGGCTGGCAGATGAAGGAAACAATGATGGACATAAAATGCTTTAAATTATGTTTCCAGTGATATGATTGGACTGATTATACCCCTTGCTAATAAATTGGCATATGCCTAAATTATAGTTAATAAACTGGAACAAATTTATTTTGAGTGTGAATAAATTTACACATTAGGCTCTCTTTGGCAAGGAAATTGTATGGAATAATTTGAATAAAAAAGTTTAAAGAATTATCTCCTGGCATTACTGGTATATCAAATTTCAGTTTATATCCCATTAACAGGGTGATGCTTATGGATAAAGTGGATCATCATATAAATGTTAGCTGCTAAGATGAATTGATTGGAGTTTTTAAGGCACTACTAAGTTATTCACTGTGGGGAAGTGACCACCTCATCTCATTCCTCATTCAGCTTATTTTCAAAACAACTGTTACATTAGCTTTTGCAGAATAGTCAAAGCTTGTAAATCTCTATCTTTCATCCTATGAAGAAGCTAATTTAATGAAGCTTAGAAAAAACTGAACATAACTAGCTCTTTTCTTTCAGTTACTTGTGGTTCTTTGAGATGTAATATATAGAATATGAGAGGATGTAACTGGCAGAATAGATAAGGGATATGGTGTATTTGGATTTTCAGAAGACCTTTGATAAAATCCCACATAAAAGGTTAATCTACAAAATTAAAGCACATGAAATTAGATTAATATACTAGCTGGGATTGAAGATTGGTTGATAAACAGGAAAGAGAGCATGAATAAAGGGGCTTTTTCAGGGTGAAGACTAGATGGGTACTTTGGGGATTTGTGCTTAGGCTCCAGTTATTCACAAGATTTGGATGAAGGATCCATATGTAGCATTTCAAAGTTTTTCGATAACATGAAACTGAATGAGAGGCTTGAAGGTGATTTAGACAAGTTGAGTAAGTGGGCAAATATACAGCAGAAATAGTACGATGTGGATAAATGTGAAGTTATCCACTTTTGTAGGAAAAAAAAGGGCAGAGTATTATTTCAGTGGTGAAGGCTTGGGGAAATAGTTTCTGTGTGTCCTTGTATACCAGTCACCAAAAGCAAACATGTAGGTACAGCAAGCAGTTAAAAAGGCAAATGGTATGTTAGACTTCATTGCAAGGGGTTTTGAATATAGAAGCAAGTATGTCTTACAGAATTCTTACTATATTGTGTGTAGTTTCAGTCTCCTGACCTTTGAAAGGATGTACTTGCCGTAGAGGGAGTACGGCAAAGGTTCACCAGACTGATTCCTGGGATGAGAGGACTGTTGCTAGAGGAGAGATTGGTTTGACTAGATGTGAGGAGGATGTTTTCCTTGACAGGGGTGTCTAAGAACGAGGGATTGCAGTCTCAGCATATGAAGTAAGAAATTTAGGCTGAGATGAATGGAAATGCCTTCACTCAGAATTTGGTGAACCAGTGGAATTCTCTGGTGCAGAATGTTACGGAGGTCAAGTTGCTGAACATATTTAAGAAGAAGATAGAAAAATTGTTTTCTTTAAATTGTAAGCACTAAACTGCATACAAAAAAGCAGTTAAAAACATTGAAATTGACTTGCATTATAAACAAAATCTTACTTTTCTTCTAGCAGCTGATTACAATTCATTTGAATGGGGTCTGCTATTATCAGGTTTAACCTGGGCGGATTCATCAGACAGGCTTCCCAACCTGACAGCTAGGAAGTTTGCAGGATATCACGGTTTCCTATTGCAGCAAATAGCAAGGGTGGAAGATGCCACCATTGTCTTAAGCTGATACCAGTGCAGGAAATGAAGGCTTTAGAATTCCCAGTTTGAGTTGGAATTGAGGTGGTGGATCTGTTGCAATGTTAAACATTATCAATTTTGTAAATTAACAATGTAGCTCATGGCTGTCCTTAAAGGATCAGGAATTGCTTGTTTTAAAACCATTTTGGATCTTAAGGGAAGTTGTTGATAAAATTCAAGACCTTTTACAATTTAAATTTTAAATTATATTCTTTTGATATCTCTGCATAGTTTCTCTTTAGGGTCATAGTAAGCCCTTGATCCTACAGCTGAAACAGTCTACTTGAAGAGTAGTGGAAAGTTATAGAAGAAACAAAAGTAACTTGTTACAATGTTATAATTTTAATTGAAAGGTAGGGAGTGGGGTATTGCAGCATGAATAATGAATGCACTTCAGTTTCATCTTGGTCACACATCTTGTTCTTTCACTGAGGTTTTTCTTTGGTGAATCAGGTAAAATCCAACCATATATCTCGCTGACATTAAAATGGTTCAGGGTTTGAAATGTTTTTGGTGTGACATGGATCAGTATTTTTTATAGCTGAATGAAAGCATTTTCTTAAATTATTTGGGTTTACTGTATGTGAATATCAATTATAGTTGGTAGATTGGCTGGTCATCAGAAATTGCCAAAGGAACGCATTCAGACTACATCAAAGTTTTTTGTCATTTTAAGAAATATCAAGCAGACGGTAATCTATTCTTAGTTATTGATGAACATGTATGCATTGATTACTTCCACCATTCTGAGATTTTTCATTTTTTCTGCTTGTACATATGGTAATTTGTTTGAAGTGTATGTTTTGGGAAGCCCCAGGGACGTAATTCAGCTTTCCATCTCACAGAATGAATAAAAGTGCTAGAGATTTCCAGTTTAAAATATATTTAATGTCTTTAAAGTTAAAGCTTTTATTCAAATACTCATAATGTTTTGCAGTGACCTTTTTTGGCAAGGAGTTTTCTCATCCTGCTGTTCACATTGATGGCTCCATAAATCATTCTAATGCACGACCCTCCTTATAAAGTTACCTTTCAGTTGTGAACATGCGGCAGAGATTTATCACTGCCCTCTGCTTACAATTCACTTAGCTCAGCTGAAGGAGAATGGGAGTTTAAACTGTGCATTTCAGCTACATGATATATGATGTGTCTACAGAGGTACTCTTGGCATTGATGTTATGCGCTTCACCTGTCATAATACCAATCATGGGTTGTAGTGATCTGTGGCAAGGGACAAAATTATCTCCTTGTTACGAATCAAAAGCCACAAAAGGTGTCTGGCATGAGCTTCTCTGCTTTCCTGATATCAGTCTTGTACTTGCCCTGTAGTCTTAGAGTAGAGCAGGACCTACACTAAAATAAAGTGCAATTCTTGCCAAATTCTTGTGAAGTGCCTCAGTGTTTGAGGTATGTAATGAGAAATTATATAAACATTGTTTAATTACTCTTCGTTACTTTTATGATATTAATCCAGCTGCAGTAATTTCAGGACAAATGAGAAAATTATCTCCCTCCATCGAATGTAAAGGGAGCTTGCCATATGAAATAAGATGTATTATTCTTCAATTATAAAAAAAAGTTTTGAGCTTTCGTAGTTAGGAGGCAAGCTTTCTGATCATCCCACTCCATTACAAATATTTGGAAAGTAAAAGGAAAAACTGAATTTCTTCTAAAAGAAATTTCTGAAGGAATGCTGCCTTGCTTGGTAGTGACAAGGGAACACTACTGTGGGAGGGACAATACTGAGGGATTACTGATCTGTTAGAGGGCAGAACTGGGGAAGCATTATGCCGAAGAAAAGCTATACGAGGATAAGTTATCTAGTGATGTCCCATCTGTAATGGGGACTGTTGTCCAGTTGGAGGAGCAGTATTGAGTATATGCTGTTCTGTTAGAGAGGCATACAGAGGGCATGTTGTACTTTGAGAGGGGCAGTACTGGGGTGTAGTAGTGAGGGAACTGTTGTACTGTTACATTTGCCATCTTTCAAATGGGGCACTGAATTAAAACTACATTTATGCTCTCATATTAATGTAAAAAAAATCCTCCTGCACTGTTTGAAAAGGAGTGTAAGAGTTATCTTTCTCCTGAAAGGTCCATATGTACCCTCAATCACATCATCAAAATGGATGATTTGATCAGCAGTATTTTGGCTTCCATTTTTTTTTGCTCCATTACAGTGGTAACTCCAATTCAAAAATACTTTATAGGATGGTCTGGCTTTAGAGCCATTATTCTTTCATAGTATTTCTGTAATTATGATTGCGTACTATGAATTTTGTCAGCCATGACATACTATTGGCTTAAATCAACCAAAGCAATTGTACTGATAAATAACTTAATTCAAGAAAATCATTGTACCACTGCATCCAAATTTAATACCTTTAATAATTATAATCATCATGTAAATACTTAAATCCATAGGAGTTCCATGTCCAGTATGCTTGCAGCATTTGAGTAAAGTGCAAGCAATAAGCACTAAACCCTTTAAATATTTGTACCACATATGTAAATTGAAGGTTAAGTGATGAAAATTGCATTTAAGCAATTATCAACACTCTTCAAGTCATTGCAATATTTTAGTGGTTTGCTATCTAACATAACACATCCAAAATTTATTTTAAGTATAATTAACAAATATTAATTTCAAGTTTTAAGTGTGCTTGTCCACAGCTTGTTGGATAGATGCTGTGAATTTTAATAATATGCAGTCTCCAGGAACCTTAAATATTCAAGTGAAAACATTTGGCTGCATACTGTCCTTGCACTGAAAATCCTGGAATATTAAGAGGGCAGCAAATCCCTTTTTCCCAATTCGTGTTGGCTTAGTTGTGTGCAGTTTAGCCATGCTCTTGTTTTAATTCTTACAAAGTAGAACAGGGACATCAATAAAATCAACTTGTAGAAGGATAAAGACTTCTTTAAGAATGTTCAATGTCAATATATGCGATAGCTATAAAAATTTTCATATTTTCTTAAAATGAAAAGGACACTCCTGCACTGGAAATATAAGAGCAAACTAAATGCTGGTAATATGTGATAAAGGCCAAGAATTACCCTTAACCCCTTCAATTGGGGTGAGATGCAACCTATTTCACCTAAACCCCAGGGGTAGTTTGGGGAATTGATGGTGCAGAGGACAGTGGATATAAGCCCAGCCTGTTCATTTCATGTTGCTGTTTATGCTTCTCTACTTTCATTACTGTAACTAGGAATTTACTAATGTACATTAACAATTTGTATTTACATTAAGCTTTTAATGTCACAAAACATCCCAAGGAACTTGACAGAAGTGATATCAAAGAAAGTTTGAAGCCATGTATGCAGAAATAAGGGTAGATAACCAAGATCTCCGTGAAGCATGCCTGCAATCTAATTCGTATTCTTTAAAGGTGGGACCGATATCCTATCTGCATTTTGATCTGACCTTATTTCACAAAAGTCATCTGCAGTCATTAGAGGCAAATCATTCTATTCCTCCAATTGTGATATTGTGTTGACACTTGATGCTGATTGGCATGTGTCCAGTTAAGACATGATTTTGTTGGTTTGGTGATCTCAGCTGAACCTGATAGTCAGTTTATCAGATTATGTTCAGAACCACATTTTGATGTGTCCTTCATCAAAGTAGTTTGAGATGTATTTTATGGATTAATGGATTTCAATGATGTTTAAAAAGCAACAATTGAAATACTGGCAATTTTCACCATCATTAGATCAGGAAAAAAAAGGAAGTGTAGGCAATAAGATTATCCGATCTTTTTTTCTTTTCTAATATTTCATTAGGAATAGTGTTTGTTTTTGATATAAAAGATGAGAGAAAACAAAAGGAATCAGAATCAGGTTTGTTATCATTGACATATGTCATGAAATTTGTTGCTTTGTGGCAGCAGTATAGTGCAAGACATAAAAATTACTATAAGTTACAAAAATAAATAAATAGTGCAAAAGAGGAATAAGGAGGTAGTGTTCATGGACCTACAGAAATCTGATGGCGGGGGGGGCAAGAAGCTGTTCCTGAAATGTTGAGTGTGGGTCTTCTGTACCTCCTCCCTGATGGTAGTAACGTGAAGAGAGCATGTCCCGGGTGGTGAGGGTCCTTAATGATAAAAGGATGACAAAAATAAAGCAGTACAATCCAACTACATCTATTTTTGTTGCGCTCAGTGCTGTTACTGCAAATGTAGTGATGTGTAAGTGATTGGCACTTTATATTGATTGAAATGTGCAATTCAAAATGTGAAATTGAGTCATGTGCTGAAGCAGCAAACTAAAATGATCATTAGTTCATATGCAAATGTAGTAAAACAATAGGGGTCCGTTACTTCATCAGGATGTTTTAAAGTAGGGATTATACAGTGGTGCAGCAGTATGGTTTATATTCTGCAATATAAAATGATTATCTTTGTACATTTTGAAACAGAGGAGCAGATGAGATCTTGCTGGCTAAGAGAGCAATGGAAGTTACAGCTTACTGAACAAATTAAAGAGAGATGGCATGAAATCGACCTTTGGTAAACTTTTCAGAGTGCTCAAGTTCTATAAAAGAAGATTTAACTTGAGTGATGGATATAAATACCTGGCAGCTTTTGCGGCAGGCAAATTGTATCACCAATGTGTGCTGTTTGCTGATTTCTCAAAAATGGTTCTTTCTTTTTATTTTAAATGTTTACAAAAGTGTCTATTACTGAGGGCTTCTAAATTAATTTTACAATTCTATCCAGTGTTCTGGAGCAACTTTCCATCTTATGTTTGCTCTTGGAATGTGAAAGATGGTCATGAGTGCATTTGTTCTTCATCCCCGGTGATCCTGAAAAAGTGGAAGCCTTGTCCTCAAAGCAATGTAATCCACTGATGATGGTGCTCCCACAGTGTTGTTAAATAGAAAATTCCATGATACTGCTTAGGTGGTAAGTGTAGGTCCGTGATATCAGCTAATCAGCAGGATATAGATCAGTTGGTAATTTGGACAGAGAAATGGCAGATGGAGTTTAATCTAGACAAGTATGAGGTGATACATTTTGCGAGGTCAAATGTAAAAGGAAAGTATACAGTAATTGGCTGGACCCTTTGGATCATTGATGAGCAGAGGGATCTTGGCGTAGAAGTTCATAGCTCCCTGAAAGTAGCAATACAAGTAGTTAAGGTGTTAAAGGAGGTGTGTGGCATGCCTTCATCGGTCAGGGCATTGAGTATAAAAGTTGGGAAGTCATGATGTAGCTGTATAAAAATTTGGTTAGGCCAAATTAGAATTGAGTACAGTTCTAGTTGCCACCCTATAGGAAGGACGTGGAGGCTTTGGAGAGGGTGCAGAAGAGGCAACATACTGGTGAGCCTGGATTGGAGTGTATTAGCTATAAGGAGAGCTGGACAAACTTGGATTGTTTAATCTGAAGTATCAGAGGCTGAGGGACAACCTGATAGAAGTATATAAATTAGATATATAAGTAGATAGAGGCATAGATAGGGTATATAGTCAGAGTCTTTTTTCCCCAGGGTGAAAATATCAAACACTAGAAGGCATAGGTTTAAAGTGAGACAAGGAAAATTTAAAGAAGATTAACAAGGCTTTTTTTTTTACAGAGGGAGTGTTAGATGCTTGGATCGTGCTGCCAGGGGAGGTGATAGAAGCAGATATGATAACTACATTTAAGGGCCATTTAGACAGACACATGAACAGGCAGGGAAAAGAGGAACACACACCATGTGCAGGCAGATGCAATCTGTTTAGATTGGTATCATGGTCGGTGTAGACACGGTGGGCTGATTCATTATTCCTGTGCTGTACTGTTCTATGTTGTATATTCTATATCAAGATAATAGGATTGTATAAGCTGATAGAGTTCTGAGAACATTGCACCTAGCTTCCTGTATGATTGAGATCCAAAGACTGAGATCCAATTCTATCTCCCTGCTAGCCCCCCCGGTATAATTCTGGCGAATCTGTCACTGGAACCTCTCTGAGCTAGTCTACTGTCTCTGATTTATTGCACTGTGGATATACAATACCGGAGAGACAAAAATCATCAACAGCTGATTATGGAGAATGTTGAAGCTATTGGGCAGGAATTGTTGTCAGTTGTTGTTCTCAATGTGAGAAATAAACTTTGTGTTCAGCAAGGTGATTCTGTGGATCAGATAGGATGTGGATGAAAAAGGCCTGCTCATGTCTAATATGCAAATAAGAGGTGACATGTAGCACGATTCAGGGGAGTGCTGAGCATATTTCTTATTTTACTTACTAAAACACAGCTCATGCTGACTTGCACAATTTCCTGGGTGAATGGATTTTGCTGATATCTATCACAGAACTCTAAAGTAAATACGGTTCTTCCCCAACACCTGTCCACTGAAATCTCTCACTGAGTAAAAGACCCCATTCCCTCCTGAGGCTTCATTCAGCCTGAGACCTCCCACTACAAAGTTGTCCACATGTGCCAGCCAATGCAAAGGCCATCAAGTGGTTGAGGGACTGCAAGTGGTTGATTCGAAGACCATTGGTGAGTTAAGTGACTCTGCTGGTCCAGCCACCTGAATCAGAGAGAGTGGAATAACATCACTTTTTGTATCTTCAACATTGATAATAGGCAGTGAGGTGAACATTGGTACACAATGTCTTTACTTTGTGTGAGAGGTGAGTGCTGCTGAAGGCTGTGTTGGCAGTGAGGATGGAGAGCCTGGGTCAATGATTGGTACCCAATGTACTATGACTTAGTTCAGATTGGCTTACCATCTTCAAGTATCCCAAATCAGTAATCAGCCTGAAAATGTTTTCATAGTTCTCTCTTGGTTAAAAATGTCATCAGAGATTATTAGTTTCAAGATGACCTTTCACATGCATCACTTCTTGTCATTAAATAACAGCCATTTTAAGCTGTAATTGCTTCTGCTCTATACTCCAAGTCACAGACTGATTCCGAGACCATGTTCGTTTCCAGGGCCTCAGTCAACTAGAGGTCTCCTGACTCCAACCCACCATTATTTACCTGACCCTCTCTCCACCCATTTGTTCATTTGCCTGAATCACCCACTCAGCCAATTCTCTTGATCCCCCTCTTGCCACTTTCCAAACTCAAGAGAAAGTAAGTAGCAGCAATTGCATCAGTCATTGCTAACTGGCAAGTTAGATGTCTCAGCCCATAAATGGGAATAGAAGATTACAGACAAAGTTGAGTGCATGAAGATATCAAATATGATATTATTGGCCAAAAGGCTGTGTTTGCTCCCTGCTTTGACACTGAGTGGGCCTTGTCTTTGTGTGTAGGATTAATTGTGCTGTAGTATCCTTTGGGGATTATGAACTTACAGGTCTAGTAGAAGTGTAGACATTAATGTATACTTGACACATTCTAGACAAAAAAAAAGGACTTTCAGCTCCCATGGAAGATTGAACAGATTAATTTTATCAACAAAACAGGAGGCATTATTAAAAACTTTGCTGAAATAAAACAATATCTAAACCTTATTAAAAAGACTTGATGAATCAGGATATGATTAAAGTTAATTATTGATTTTAACACATTATAGCATTCTGGGCATTAAGGATTATAAATTAGATTATGAACGTAACAAAATGTTTTATAAAATTGCAATGGTAGAACTCATAGTGAGAACATTTTTATTCCAGCATTCCTTAATGATGTAGGAAAATCAACTGTCAGATATCTACTATCAAACTGAAGAACAACTTTTTGTCTGATGCCTTTAATGCCTGCATTGTCAGCTGGTCTGAAGGTTGGTGTGGTGACTTCCCTCAAGTGTTGATGAAACCAGCAAGGTTTAAGATTAGTTTGGCAAAGTTGATGAGGCTCCCTGCCACCATTCCTATCTCCTGAAGCTTTTTGAAGTTGAACCAACTCATTTGCAATCTCGGTGTTTTTTTTTAACACAACTGAATTTCTGCCATCAAGACCGTCTATTCCCAGTTTCATAATATTCTTTGATTCTATTCTGCCTCAGCTCACCTCCTGCTGAAACCTTCACCCTGCTGTTATTGGGTTGAATCATACTCAATCCAGCTCACTGCTTGTTGTATCTGCTTATCTCCACCAACTGGATGCAGAGAGCTGACATGACAGTGACATCCCTCTTCTTCCAAGAGACCAGCTATGAAGTGGAGTGGATGACTTGGCAACCAGACCTCTAATGCCAGATTCCTTGCCCTTGCCCTTGAATACCATGATAGTTTGCTACTGTCAAAGGCCCTTGAACTGCATTTAAATGTATTTGGTAATCATTGACAAATACTGCAAGTTGCATTAAGTTTTTTTTGAGGAAACTAATATATTTAATTAAAAAACTTTGAATTACTCAAAATTAAAAGAATAGTACACCACTTACCTTTCTAATCAGGGCAAATAACCCATTCAGTTGAATGTGATAATGCTGTTGACATAGAACTGAGGGGCCAGATGTGGATTGTATCCAGCCACTCATCTCAGCATGTTGGTTCTCTCCACTGGATACAACAGTGAGTCCATCAACAGAGCAGGATATCAAGTGTGCTGGCATTTGGCTTCCAGCACATCTTGGGCTTTCACGTTGCAATGTACAGGCACAGAACTCAGACCTGCTGACCAGTGAGGAGGACATAGCTGGCAGTTGACCATGGAGAGAAAGAGTAAACTGCATGTATTTCTGGTCAACATGCTATGGAAAGGATGTGATACCACAGGAAAGGATGCAGAGGAGATTCACCAGGATGTTGCTTGGGATAGAGCGGTTCGGTTATGAGGAGAGACTGGAGAGGCTAGGTTTTTTTTTCACTGGGACAGAGGAGGTTAAGAGGGGATATGATTGAGGAATATTAAATTACGAGGAGTGTAGATAGGGTAGACTGCAGGAATCTTTTTACCATATCAAAGGTGGATAAAACTGAAAGACATAGATTTAGGGTAAAGGGGAAAAGATTTAGAGGAGATATGAAGGGGACCTTCACCCAGAAAGTGGTAAGTACCTGGAATGTACTGCCTGAGGGTGTGGTGGAAGCTGGGTCACTGACGATGTTTAAGAAGTGTCTAGATGAGCACTTGAATCACCTAGGCATAGAAGGCTATGGACCAAGTGCTGGAAGATGGGATTAATACAAAAGAGCACCAACCGGTCAGCGTGGCTAAGTTGGGCCGAATGACCTGTTTCCATCTTGTATTTTTGAATGTTCCAATTAACCCATGAACACTATTTCATTATTCCCTTTTTTTGCACTATTTGTTTATTTTGTAAGCTATAGTAATTTTATGTCTTTGCACTGTACTCCTGCTGCAAAACAACAAATTTCACAACATATATCAGTGATAATAAACCTGGTTCTGTTTCGGACATTTAAGATTGATGACCTTTCGGGATCAGGCAATGCTCTTGTTTAGCATCAAGCTCGCACACCTTCTCATTGAATAAAACACAGACCCTGTGTCCCCACATCAACATACGTATATCTCTTTTTTTTAAGTTTTATTTACAACATGGTAACAGGCCCTTCCGGCCCAACGAGTCCGCGCCGCCCACTTTAAACCCCCAACCATCCCTGACGCTGCCTGACCCACAGTGTTCTGCTTGTTGTTCCGCACTCCAGCATCTGTGGTCTCTTTTGCCATTATCATTGAACAACCCTTTCAATGTCACACATTTGGAGGCTTGACCTCTGTGGAGCAGCTGAAGTGGTAAAATGTCAGCAATGGGAGATGTGGGATGAACAACAGTTTTGTACACATGTGCTTGTCTCTGGTTTCAATTCCTTTCTGTGTGAAGAAAGGAATTATAAGTAACTGATTGTAGGCTTTTACAGTTTTGTCAGAAGAACAACGTTGAAATAGGGTATTTCTCTTTTTATGCAATAATCAAAGATATTGTGGAAAATAAAAACTCATTGTACAGGACGTTTAACATACATAAGCATGGATGAAAGGTTGGCAGGCTAACAGGAAACAAGAGTAGGTATAAGTGAATCTTCTGTTTGGTAAAATGTAACAAGTATGTGCCACAATGTCTCAACTCTTTACTATTTGTACCTAGAAAGGTAAGTAGGAATGTAGGTTGTGAAGAAAACACAAGGAGGTCTTCAAGGCTAATAGGTAGGTTTAGTGAGTTAGTAATTATCTGGCAAATGGGATAAAATGTGGGGGAAAATGTGAAATTGTCTATTTTGGCAGAGAAAATAAAACTAATTATCTAAATAGTGAGAAACTGCAGAATTCAGGGATGCAGATGGGTTTGGGTCCTAGTGCATAATTTTCAGAAGTCCAAATGCAGGTATAACAAGCAAATAAATAGGAAGCAACACAATGCTATTGTTTATTGCTAGGTGGATTGAATATAAATTGGAGTTATGCTTCAGGCATTAGCAGCTGAAGTTCTTGGTACAGTATTGGTCTTGTTATTTAAGGAATGGTGTTAATGTGCTGCTAACACTTCTGTTTACTAGACTTACACCTGGAATGAGTTCTAGCCAGTAATGAAATACATTGCAGTGTGGTCTTTTTTAAAGCCCTCTTAGCAATGTGTTTGAATTGATCTAGATTCTGCCAACATACTTCCACCAACCACAATGTCACCTTTCTTGGTTCTTGGGAAGGAAATAGTATTGAAGCGAATCTGGGAGAAGGCTTAACTGATCATTGAAATAAGCAAATGTTTTGCAGTGTAATAACTGTCACTTTACTGAGGAGATAGAATATTGTATGAATATTCAGTAAATAGAATAAAAACTTGTCATTTAAGATGTGCCTACTGTAATTGTCTTGATGGTTGGTTAGACTTCAATGATGCTTTCTGTACTTGGCCATTTCCAATTCGTACATAACAGAGAAACTTTTTAAGAAATCTGTGTTTTTAGCTTATTTCACAAACCGTTCTCTGCAAGTTTGACATTAGAAATGGGTTGTGCTTTTAGGTACCCAGAGCCATTTGCTGATTGGAGACTCTCAAAGCTTTCATATCACATGGTCATAGGAACATGCTGTAGTATTGATTCACATGAATTAAAATTTCTATCATTACCACAAATTTCTGTCTTTGGGAGGTTATGTAATATTAGAGGGGAGAGAGTAAAATCTTTCTGACACAATTCAGTGGCATTTTTGGGTTGTATTAGCATCTGAAAGGATCATTTTGTTAAACATATTAATGGTGTTAGGAAAGAAAATGTCTGGATTAATGTAAGGAGCATTGCTGAGCTCTTGATATCCAGGCCCAATGCTTTGTAATAAAACATTTGGCAGTCTTGTGCGTAATATTTGAAAATAAATATACAATGGATGCACAGTACTTCAAAATTTATTATACTGCCAAAGCGATCCACAATAAAGAAAACGATGGACAATTCTTTCTTCCCTTCTGAGCATAACAAAAAGTTTAATATCTCTTCACTAAAGTGTGAACTATGTACAGTAAAAGTTCTCTTTATAATTTTACATTGACCAGATGTTTACTAATGTTCTCAATAACTGCAAAATATTAAGAGTTAGAATAGGCTGATATATTACTCAATTCTTAATGCTTGTTCAGGATGATATTTATGACTATGGGGAATAAACAGGTGTTGTTTTGTTGACTGAAATTACCACTTTGCTCTTTCTGATTAAAATTTGTTTTTTTATTGGTAGGATAGAATGCTATGTAAAGTCAGGACCATATTGTTTATGTACTTGATTGTACAAACAACATGATCAACTTGGAGAATTCAAACGTTGTAAGAGCTGATACTGAGGTTTATAACTGCTGTTTTTATGAACTTTGCTTATCATGGTCACAAGAAAAAGAGTTGAGTGTAGAAGAGGGTTTATTTGGCTGCTAGTTTCCTCCGACATTCAGCACAATCGTAGCTTGCTTGCTTTCCCGCCTGATCACCATAATCCATTGATTCTTCTAGTCTTTCAAAATTTATCAAAATCGTCTTTGACTATAGTCAAGGGCCAAATATCTTTGGAATTTCCTGTCCCAGAGAACCAAAGATACAGAATCACTGAAGTGAAGAATTTTTTTTATCTTGAAACAATTTCTAATTCTTGAGCTGTCAGGGGAAATACTGTTTTAGCATCTACAGTGAGATTATCTATCGTTCTTCAAAACACCAGAGAACATCGGTCCCTAAAATGCTTTGGGCATTTTATTGTATCAGCCTTGGAGAAGGAAACCAAAACCGTACACCACAATAATCTAAGCATGATCTCACAAAAGCTTTGTCTAGTTGTAGTAATTATTCAAAACTTTAACCCACTTTAATAAAGGCTACCAAGCTGCTGCCTTTCAGATTGCTTTCCATACCTACAAACTAGCTTTCTCTTTGGTGAGTCTACCATAGAGTAAGATGAACAAAGTAGGATAAGATGCAGGAGAAGGAGTACTTTTGAGGCTGGGATAGGAACTACTGTCTATCAGATAGGTAGTTTTCAATAAGAGGAATTGAAAAGACCAAGTTAGTCTGTTTTGTTTGTTTGCATGACCTCTGATTATTTCTTAGTTCAATAACCCATGGATTCAGATCAGAACTTTACAATTGTATACTGCAGATATTGGAAGAGACATAATGGAAGTCTCCACACTTGCTGTGCTTAATTTTATTCATCGATCACATTTTAACGTTTTTAAGAAAATACACTATTTTCCTTGCATGTATTTTTTTTTTGAGGTTAATATCTGTAAGTTATTTCCAAAGCTTATTTGGCAAAACATGTATGCAAAAGGTTAAAGCTCCTTTAGACAGAAGTAAATTGCCAGAATATTCAATGTTATTTTCAATATCCCATTATGTTAATGTTACTTTCAAAGGTAGTGGATTATTTATTGTAAATATATTTATTGATTCAGCCAAAGGCATGCTCTCACCTGAGCTTCATTCATGGAGCAAACTAATGCCACTGGAATAACATGGCATGACAAGCAATTTATGCAAGATCTGTGTGAAATGAAAAGTCAATTATGTTTAGAAGTTGGCCCTTTGGCACAATTTTATGACTTGCTGATATGTTAGGAGGAAATCAGACTGAAGTATTATTCCTCGGAGATAAAAGTTGTTTTTCTTTCACTGCCTTCTAGATGACACACTGAATCCTTGTAATTCAATTTCCTTCAAAGTCAGGCATACAGTGTAGATGAAAATGCACCTTAATGTAAAGTAAAATAATTAGTATTTCATTAAATTATAAAATTGTCATTTTACCTTTCAATTTTTGGGGAATGTCTTATTTTGGTTTCCAGAATGTTACATTCACATGTCATGTTCTGCCAAATTGGATGCAATATGCTCCTTTCTCCTTTTCTATTGTACTTTCTCAATTTCCTTTCTTTCTCCAGATTAGATCAACATTGTGGCTTTCCCCTAACTGTTACAATTGTACTGAAAAATGTAGTAAGTAAGAGAGATTTGGTGCAGAAAATTGCTGCCAAATGTGTCACCTTCTTTACAATATTGTCACAAGGATTGCTATTTACCTGATAATTTGGCAAAACTTCCATACCTGGAATCTTTCAATTGATGTATCAGTCGAGCATTTAGAGAGAAACTAATATTGCTGCAGTAGACAATATTAGGGGCCAGGATAAGTATAGGCCACCTTTTTGTGGTGTTTTAACATAGAGGTGATTCGAGAGAAGGAAAGAAAAAAATAAGCTAGTGAACAGGTAATGTCTCCAAAGCATGGAACATATTTTGTGGAGGTTCTTGTAGAGGGAAAAGAAGTCGGGTGGGAGGAGGGTGGGAATTAATGCTTAACTTCTTGTGCATGAGGATTAAATGGTTGCTTATGTTGATTTAAAGAGAAGGGGGAACAGAATAATCTGGTTAGAAAACTACAGAGATGAGAGTAATTCAAATGAACCTTATAGATATATTGATATTGAAGAATTGGAGGACTAGATGCAATGCAGGTCAAGGGGGAACAGGTGTAATGGGTGAGTGTGACTTGAAAAATAGCAGAAAAAATTTGTGAGAATTTGTTGAGGGATTTAGAGCATGAGTGCTTAGACATCATTCAGGTAATTAAGACAGAGTGAAGCTTGGATGAGAAATGAATTGAAGCAAGGTAGCCAGATTCTGCTCTTACTCCATCTACAAGTCTGCAGATGGTACCACCGTTGTAGGCCGTATCTCAAACGGTGATGAGTCAGAGTACAGGAAGGAGATAGAGAGCTTAGTGGAATGGTGTCATGACAACAACCTTTCCCTCAATGTCAACAAAACAAAAGAGCTGGTCATTGACTTCAGGAAAGGGGGCAGTGTACATGCACCTGTCTACATCAATGGTGCTGAGGTCGAGAGGGTTGAGAGCTTCAAGTTCCTGGGAGTGAACATCACCAATAGCCTGTCCTGGTCAAATCACGTAGATGCCACGGCCAAGAAAGCTCGCCAGCGCCTCTACTTCCTCAGGAGGCTAAAGAAATTTGTTTTTTCCCCTTTGACTCTCTCCAACCTTTGCCGATGCACCATAGAAAGCATCCTATCTGGATGTATCACGGCTTGGCATGGCAACTGCTCTGCCCAGGACCGCAAGAAACTGCAGAGAGTTGTGGACACAGCCCAGCCCATCATGGACACCAGCCTCCCCTCCTTGGACTCTGTCTTTACCTCTCGTTGTCTTGGTGAAGCAGCCAGCATAATCAAAGACCCCACCCACCCGGGACATTCTCTCATCTCTCCTCTTCCATCGGGTAGAAGATACAGGAGCCTGAGGGCACGTGCCACCAGACTTAAGGACAGCTTCTACCCCACTGTGATAAAACTATTGAATGGTTCCTTTATATAATGAGATGGATTATGACCTCACGATCTACCTTGTTGTGACCTTGCACGTTATTGCACTGCACTTTCTCTGTAGCTGTGACACTTTACTCTGTACTGTTACTGTTTTTACCTGTACTACATCAATGCACTTTGTACTAACTCAATGTAACTGCATTGTGTAATGAATTGACCTGTACAATTGGTTTGTAAGACAAATTTTCACTGTACCTCGGTACAAGTGACAATAATAAACCAATACCAATACCATTAAGTGTCATTGGTCATTATGATGATGAAGTTAAACTAAAGAGACTTGTGGAAAGTTCATCATCTGAAATAGGTCAGTAAATATGAGATTAAATACAAAAGATATCTAACTCAAACTGATTTAAGATCTGACTTAGACTGTGTTGCAAAATGGCAAAAGAGGTTATAAGCACTGCTTAATGTTGTGCACATTTTTTATGACGCATACTTGTGAAAAAGTGAAAGAAAGGACTGCAGATGCTGGAATCTAGGTGAAAAAAACAAGTCTAACCTATCTCCCTTTTTTTCTCCTCACCATTTTTCTTCCTCTCCTCTCCTCCCCTATGCTGCCTGCCTCCATACCTTTGACCCATCCCCCCGGTTGGGGCTGCTTCCCCTCCTCCCCTGCATCTGCCTATCACAATCTCTTACCTATATCTAGCTATCACCACCTTGTGCCCACCCTGTCTCCCCTCGTTTGTCCACCTATCACTGCTCTGTTTCCTCCCTTATATATTGGGCTTCCCCTTTTCCTATCTTCAGTCCTGAAGAAGGGTCCTGACCCGAAACGTTGACCGTCTGGTTTTCTCCACGGATGCTGCCTGACCTGAGTTCCTCCAGCATCTTGTTGTTTTTTTCATACTTGTGAAGAACATGTATAACTAAAATATATGAAGATTTATAATACCTCTGTGATATCAAAAGAGCTCCATCATGGGCTTATTTCCAACTTAAATTTCTCCCAATTTGGCAGACTAGCATTCTAAAATAGGATTTGGATTAAACAGTCATTTAGGGCCCTAGTGGCTGCTTCATGTACTTATTTTCTGGAATTTTATTTTCTTTTGGCATAGTAACACCCTGTTTTAATGTAGCTGCACCAAAAAAGATAGATACCCAACAAAATCACATTCATCGATTTAAGCAGGAGCCATTCTATAAAGATTCTAATGGCTAATAGTAATCATAGAATAAAGCTAAGACTTGTATCTTGCAGCTGTGGATAGAAAAGCTTCAGAACTGTTATTTAACAGTTAACTACACATCTAAATCCACTGCCTTTTCTTGGAGATCACAGAATTATGCAGCATGGAAACGGGCCCTTCAGCCCAACATGTCCATGCCGACTAAAGATCCTTCCTGAGGGAGTCCACTAAACCATTCCCATGTGAGGAGATGTAAAAAACAAATGGTATTTTTCAAAGAGCTGTAATATATGTATCCTTACATCAACACCTAAAACAAATTATCTTGTCTTTTTATTCATTGCTATTTATCAGAACATAAATTGGCTGCCATTGTTTCCATATTGCAGTGTGACCACATTTCTAAACTACAATAAGCTGTAAAGCAGATTGAAATGGCAAGAGGTTGTGAAAGACACTGCAGAAAGAAAGACTCTCCTTGGGTACCACTGACCCCTCAGTGTAAAATTAACTCTGTGCACAGCAGTAATCCATCAAATCTGCAACCTTTATACATCATTAATCCTTTTGTCATAGGGTCATGGAGTACAGAACGGGCCGTTTTGTCCACCATATCTATGATGAGCATCAAGTATCCATCTATACTAGTCCTATTTACCAGTACTTGGTCCATAGCCTTCTCTGCCTTGGCCATTCAATTGCCAGTCCAGATACATATTAAGTTTCTGGAACTTAAATTATCATTTTGGTTCTATTATTTAATATTTGAGAAATGATCATGCTTTTTTCCTCTGCAGGAGTCCAGTTTCCCAGGAGCTTCCAGTGGGCCATTTTGATTGGCATGCAGCTTCAAGTTACTATCACCCTCCCACCAATCATGTGAGATCCTCTCGGCCCATGACAGAGAGCACCGTGATGCTGGACGTTCTGACGCTGAGGCACATGGTACATGACTGCACAGCTGTTAAAACCCAGATACTTAAATTGAAGAGGTTACTGCAACAGGTATATTTTTTACATTTGTAAATAACTGAGTTTATTGTCTACATTGTGCTTATAAGATACTAAAGCTTCTGCCATTGTATTGCATCATTAAGATGTAAGGCAAAATTCTAGAAAATAATTTTCAAAGAGTAATAGAGTTTTAAGGACAGATGTTTTGGAGTTATTTTGAATTTCACTTCCATAATCAGCTCCCTACTAAAATATGTGCTGCATGGTCATTTTCCAAGTAAAGATAATGTAATTGGCAAAACGTCACTAAGCTGAGTGGAAAACAAATCTCCCTCTCATTGATCCTCGTCTCTAACATGAGCAGCTTTATATCTCTATGACTTGATTGCTACATGCAGTAAAATATTCAGGTCAGCTCACTCATTAAGTCCTCCAACAATGATGAAAGATTCATTCAACCAAATAACCTGGGAGATGGAGTTCTAATAGTTCAACTACTTGTAATTTTGTTTATTGGTTCAGTTATGGTTAGGAGGAGAAGGAGAAGCTAATATGTGGAAAGAATATTTAGCTTAGTAGCTACAATTCTGTGATATTTTGATGAGAAAAAGAACAACAACTTCACGTGTAACTGATTTAAACACCAGTAAGGGGAAAGCTGCCAGTAATTTCCAGTGATATAATTTGTGTTGGATTGTTATGGCAGTGCCTGACATGTTAGTCTTTAGATAAGTTTTCACCATTGCTTTACAGAGAAATGGGTAGAAGTTGATAGTGACAGCATAAACAGAGAAATGAAAGTAAGTTTTATTCTAGATAATGTTTTCTTTAATTTGTAATACAATGACATGTCCTAATTTTTTTCAGATGTTTAAAGGACTTTGATACTACTCCACTAATTTTTGATTTGTGATTTAGTTTGGAACTTTTGAATTGAGTTATCAAATTTATGTAATGGCAATGTTTAGCTTTGATTTTTGGAGCTTTGGTGCTCAGAATTAGAAATGAATATGGAGACTAGAAACAAATGAGGGGACATTATAATTAAAAGGCAGGAGACGGACCTTTGCAACTGCGAGCATGAGTCCCGAAGGTTGTGTTTTCCTCCTCCTATCATGGTTAAAACATCTTCTCAGGATTGGAGAATAACTTGTGGTAGAGGAGAGATCCAGTTGTCATGGTCAAGGTGACAACCAATGACAGATAGGATAAATAAGTTCTTTTGAAGGAAAATAAGCAGCTTGGACCCAAGTTTAAAAGTCAGACCTACATAAGTAATAATTGGTCGATTAGGACCTGAGCCACATGCAAATTGGCAAAGGGTAGATAAAATAAGTGAATTGAATGTCTGGGTTTTGATTCATGGGGCACTGGTTCTGTAGAAAGAGGGAGCTGTTCTGTTGGGAAGGAATAAAGCTGGGACTGGGATTGAAGAAAATTGAATAACCTAGGTTTGTTTAAAACCTTAGTGGGTGGATGGGCTTTGATCACAGGAGCTCTGTGAGACCCTCTCTCACAGCTCCCCTTCTGTGGTTTCCACTGCTCTCCAGCTCTTTGACTATGTTCTTACCAAGACTCATCACTGCAGCTATGTATCCTTCCAATTCCTGTCCTCCTGCACATGCTGCTTGACTTGCTGAGTTCCTCTAGCACATTGTTTGTTGCTCCAGATTCCAACATCTGCCGTCACTTGTGTTTCTATTTTGTAATTTACATGTTTTCCATTATTTTGGCACCTTCTTTACATGTTATCATTATTCTACTGGAATGACAATTGGTGCCACTCAGAATTGTTTACTTCTATTACCTGTATCATTGTCACTTTGAATACGTTCCTGTTTACTATGGGAATTTTTTTTAATCAGCTCTTCCAAGACCTGATTTTATGTTTTGTCTGACAGATTTTAGGTACAGTATGATAAGATAGTTGTGTGTCTATCTGTTTTAAAAAAAAATGATAGGATGTAATATTTGCATTAGATTTTATTCAGGTATAGGAAAAGCTATTGAACTTATTGGAATGCATTTTGAACTAATAAGTTCTTGAAGTGCATATGAGTTGCCTTTCTGCATCCCCATGAAACTTTGAAATAAAGCCTTCAAAACTCCAACAAAATTTAGAGTAATTAACACTAGATTGCCTCCTTCCAAAGTATATGCCATAGACTGCTTACAGCAGATTGGTGTCACCTTGTTATGGTGGAGAAGCTTGTGTGGTCCTGAGATCCCGAGAGCGATGCCGTCTGGAGCTATGCTCCTGATAGGGTCACCCATGGCGGTAAGGTCGATGGTGAGGTCCCTGACAAAGAACAATCCAGCCAAGACCTCAACAGTGGAACAGGTGGACGAAGTTACTTCGAACTCAACAGCTGTGAAGGCGGATGAAGGCTGCAACAAATCCATCAGCTCCAATGTTGTGGTTTCCATGCCAATGGAATCATTTGGTTGATTTGTGAAGTATCGTGTGGTTTTTGTAGTGCAACATCAAGTACACGTTAAACAAATACACGCACAGGCGTCTTCGCTCTGTGGGCTACTTCTAGCCAAGATTGGACTCATAAGCCACTTGAGAGCCCATAAATAGATCAACAAAATGAAGACCATCATCCTTGACCTCGAGGGATAGCCACGACGATGACAGCAGATTATCAGTCTGTATTTAAGATGAATTTACTGATAAGGCTTTTCATTGCCAGTTGATGTTGGAATTCTAGGCCCACATCTGTTAATAAAGCATGGTGTGTACTTTTAGTAGAAAGCTAGTGAAGACAGCTTGGGTACTTGAATAATATGCACGAGTTCTTTTTTTAACCTTAGAGTATGAGTCAGTGTAGTCAATAATTGGAGACACGAGACTACAGATGCTGGAATCTGGAGCAGTAAACAAGGAGCTGGAGGGTCTTGACCTGAAACGTCAAATGTGCATTTCCCTCCACATATGCTGTCTTACCCACTGAGTTCCTCTAGCTTCTTGTTTGGTGCTGTAATCAATAATTAATCATTATAGTTCAAAAGTGGCAATACAGTGGTTTATTATATTTCCTGTCTTCACTTTTCTTTTGGAGGTTGCCAGCTGGGAATAGAGTGGATGCATCTGTTGCTCAGTTTTGTCTTTCCTATCTGTAACTTGCACCGTAATACACAACTAAATATATTAAAAGTATTATTCTGAATAAGGTTAGCTTAATGTGGACACAACATCACACAGATATAAGAAAGGAAGCAAAACACAGACAGGGAAGAAGCAGAACATTAGGATTTGTTTTATGAAGACAGGCAACTTATTCTGACTTGCCAAAGATTTGTGCAGCTGGATTCTTACGTAAATACACTGAATTTTAGGGCCTTTTCTGTATTTCTGTGTACGTTGGAAACTATGGATCAATATGCACAAAACTGCGATCCTCAGGTGGTCGAAATATTGTAAGTAATGCCATGAGATTTCTATTGAATACAGTACATTGGTAAACTAAATTATTCTGAAGGTTGTAATATGAAAAAACGAATAACCTTGCATGAATATTTCAAAAATATGTAATAGGAATGTGGATTTCCATTAAATAATAGTTAAAATGGCAGTGAATAATTGCCCATTTGCTTGACTACGTATATGACAGCTAAGCTCATTTAGAGATCTGTGGGTACGTAAATGACATTGCTTGTTAATAATAAAGGTCAATGTACTGCCAGGGTACCCTTGCTGAAATATGAGATTCAGCCTCACATTGTAATGATTAATAACTGTGCATTCCTAACAGTGGGTATTGCACTGTCCCATTTAATACCCCTTACCAGATGTATTCTTGACTTGGTGAAAATGGGGCTGAACAAAGAAAAGACCAATTTTGTGAAAGGCATGAAAAGACCATTGCGTTAACAGAATAGAGAACTGAAATACTTCTATCATCTAGAATCCTAACTCAATTGATAACAAGGTCACACTGCTGTACCAAGTAGTTCAGAATCAAGAAAGCTAATATAGCTTGTCTATCAGCTAATCTATATCCTTGACCAGTATTTGTTGTATCTTGTGAACCTTGGAATGATATTGAACAGGCAAGACAATCTCAGCCTACAAGATGATGAAAATAAGTCCTGCTGCTGCTTCCAATATTTGAGTTTATTACTTCCCTGCAGATGTTTATCAAACTAGACCCTGAATCTAATGTAATCCCATGGATTTACCATTCATCATCCACTGGGACCTTTGATCTTTTGAGTGCTCGTCTTCGATTTCCATCCAAACCCTTTTGACAGTTATTCTGAGAAGCCACAGAGTATCAGCTATATTCCCACTTGGTATGTCATCCAAGTTTTACCATACCTTATTCCCACCACTTCCTGCAACTGGCACTTCATGCTACCATATCATACAAATGGATTATGCAGCTCATCAATGGGTTTTGACTATGCTACTGTATGATGTCCTGTCTCTGCTCCAGTTTTTTATATATTACCTGACAAAACAGCATTTAGGAAACAAAAACAAGCTTTACATCAATACAAATCATTATATGTTCTCCTCAGAATCTAGTAAAATACTAAAATCTTTTGTCAGTAAAATAAGCAAAGCAAGCAATTGTAGGAAATGTAATATTTGCAGACCTGTTTTCCAGTCATAATAGAAAAATCTTTCCAATAAAACATGATCTAGTCTCCTACTGGTTCGAGTAACATGAACCCAGAAAATAATTGGTTCATATTTGTTGTTTGGCTGCTTTGACCTTGGTGGAAGGAATATTGGTGTAAAACAATACAATTTTAGTACTTTAGGTAGCCTAAAAGAAATACTGTGATTGGAAGTCCTACTGACTGAAAAAAACACTTCTTTTGGCAGCACCTTTAGTGTCACAAGTATGTCCCAAAACTTACCACAGCAGCAGCAACAAGGAACTGATATCATCAGACAAAAATTTGATAAAAACACTTTCAAATAGATTAAGCTTTTATTGTTAATGCAAAATAATTCAATGTTTCAAGTATTTTGAGGAAGAATTCCAAACCCACACGTTTTAGTTCAATCTCTCTCTCTCTCTCTCTCTCTCTCTCTCTCTCTCTCTCTCTCTCTCTCTCTCTCTTTCTCTCTCTCTCTCTCTCTCTCTCTATATATATAGAGAGAGAGAGAGAGATATTGAACTAAAACGTGTGTTTGGAATTCTTCCTCAAAATACTTGAAACATTGAATTATATATATATAAAAATATATACACACACACATATATACATATATATTTCATTATTTTTTCTTCTGTTTAATTGATTTTTGTTGTTTGATGGGCAATGCCATATTTGAATAGTCTTGATCGACATGGACCGTGTTTGTAGAAGGCTAGATCCTGTTGATGTAAGACAATTAGCCTCAATCCTGTTTTACTTTCACTGAAACTATTAACTTGGCATTCCTATTTATGCTTGGTGAGAGGCATGCAGATGCAATCCAGACACATTCATCCTTCCTTGTATCTTGGCTCTTGTGACTTGGAGCCAAAAACTGAAGTATAATTTGGGCAAGTAAAAGAATGATAAAGGAAGTGTTGCACATTATTTAGAGTTGGTTTATTTGTAAATTTGAAGGGCGTCTTGCACTGAAGACATCTTGCTGCTGATGTGGGAATAAACAAGAATATTGTCATTATTCTTTAAATTACTTAGGTTCTTTTGGGGGAATAAATTTGATTGTGGTTCAGTGCATCACTGGAGGCCTCATGTAAAATTCTTAATATTTCACTTTAATGACCAGTAGCAATTTTGTGTTTTACAATCTGGTAATGTGAAGCTGAAATTGCTGTATAATTAGTTATAAAAATGAGAAAATAAGGCTAATGTGATTTTTAAGGCGTTTGCAGCAGCTCTGGGGACGTGCGCGGCAGATATGAGGTAATCTGAAGTGGAAGTGATTGCAATGCTATATTGTTCATCAGAGTTTTTAGTATAAGGTGAACCCAAGTGCTCAGAGTTGTAGTAAGAGATTCAGGTCCCAGTTGATAATATCTGTTTTTAAATTGAGCCCTTACACTGCAGTGAATTGACATCAGCTTCATGTTTGCCTACTGTTTCCTGTACTACTGAGAGGCTTCTTTAGTTTGTGTTCTGGTTTCCCACATATATTTTGTGAGCATATGCCTGGCTAGGTTTAATGCGGATACTTAAAGTACAATGGAGTATCAATACAGTGCAAATATTATATAAAAAAATCATAACTCCTACTGTACACCTTTACAAAGTGATCCAGTGCACATAGGATTTCACCCTCACCAAGCAGGATTTAACTGCACCAGAGTTGTATTACATTTGGTACAGACCACACGTCATGTTCTGCAGTGGATTCTTAAGTAAGAATCCAGCATCACTACAGTCTAGGGCCTTATCAAGAAAATGTATTCAAGGCAGATGTCAGACTATTTCTCAGAGGTGCAATAAAAGATCTGTGACTGATGGTGATTATCGCCAGTAGTGGCAGAGCAATAATTAACAAAGAAAACCAAATGTAACAGCAAATCAGAAGAGTACAAGGCTGAAGTTGTCCAGCTGAGGTGATGCTGTACTTTGAATACTGTATTCATTTCTGATTAATGAGCCACAAGGGAAGAAGATGGCCACCTTCAGTGTCAGAGGGCTGACATATAAATGGGAGTTAGCAAACATGGGTTCAATCTCAGAAGGCAAATGAAAATGAACCCTCTGGATGTTACAAGGTACAAATTAGAAGTAACAGGTTAATCCAGAACATTGATTCAAGTTAATTCATGGTTCCAAGAGGATGTAGATGCAAATTAATAAAAGAAGCAAAATTAAGACTTGCATTTCTATAATAACTTCAATATCGTCGGCCATTCTGATGTTTGTTACGACCAATTAAGTACTTTTGAAGGAGAGTCACTGTGATAATGTAACAAATCCATTTGCACAAGCTCCCACAAACAGCAGTGAGGTAATAACCTGATGATCCATTTTGGTGAAGTTAGCTGAAGGATTATAATGGTCTGGATGCCAGTGATGATGCTGGTTGAAATAGTACAATAGGATCTCTTCTGTCCATCCAAGAGGGTAAACAAGATTTCATTGTGACTGAAAAATGGCTGTACCCTTTCAGGACTATACTAGTATCATCTGAGATTTTTGTATCTAGTTTCTGGAGGGGTGATAGTTTCTGGAGGGGTGATAGTGACTTGAACCCACAGCCAACTAACACCCAGAAAAATTCTGGACTTATTTCAGGATGTGATTGGTAGAATACTGGTAACAATATCACAGCTGTTCTGTTAATAAAGCAGTTGGATACTTTGATGGAGTGGGAAATTGGTTGTTCCCATGGATGCATTAGTTGAGCTTATTGGTTTCTCTCTCTGTGTCACCTTTATGTGGGAAAGAAGGTACAAAAGCTGAAAGAAAAGTAATTGAACTTGTCAGTTGACAATCCAAGTACTATCCAATTGTAGCATCAAAAATCTAGATTTCAAATCATGTTTTGATCTGAATTAAATGAGAGATTTTTCTCCTATTGATCAAGAACTGATTGACAGATTGAAATGTAGTTGTTGGAGGGCAATGTTATTGAGCTCAAATGTTGTGTCTGTTTTAATAATGTGTCTGATAGGCAATCAGCATTGCATAGGAAATAAGCTGATGTTGTTAGCAGAGACAGAATAGCTTGTCTGGGTTAATTTGCAAGGTCTCTCTTGTAGTAATGAAGAGGCCGAAACACAGCTGTTAGCAACACAGGTGAGAATAAAAAGTGACTGGCATGGTAGCTGCAGTGCAGAATGGAGAAATACTGTTTAAACTTGCTCTAATGCTTAGTGTAAATCCTATCAGATCAGTGCCCTGTGTCTGGTAGCTTACTAAAACAATGCCAGGTTTCATTAGAAAATGTGCTTTCCTGGCTCTTTAGTTTCCTATCTGAAACATTGATGTGGAAAACAGCAATGTATCAATAATTTGAGTTCCTTTAAAACTAGAATGCTGGTTTTGAATTTTTAGGCCATTCATTTCATTATTTAGTTAGCCAAACTAAATCCTGATAATATATTTTATACCTGTAGAGGTTACAATGACTAATTTCCCCTATAGAATTGCTTTGCTCTCCATGACCTGGCAATGTGATAGAAGGTGACTTTGTGCAGATATTTGCTGGCTTTATTTATTTGTTGGTCTCTGTGGCATTCAGGTGCACTGAAGCTTCTCCACAGTTTAGTGAAGAGGTGGTTAAGCAAATCAGTTTCTAGATTGCTATTAGGGTTTAATGTGGCTATCTGATAGAAAATTGTTTCAATAATGTAGAATGAACTTTTAATGAAGGGTCTTCAGCCTGAAACATTAGCTCTGTTTCTCTTTTCTCAGAAGCTACTTGGCCTGCTGAGTGTTTCCAGCACTTTCTTGTTTTTGTCAGATTTCTAGCATCTGCAATTTTGACTACATATTATGATTTTTTTGCTTCTGTTTGGTAAATTTATGACAAGATTATATGACTATCTTTGTACATTTAAGTGGTAAACAATATTCTAAACATATTTATCTTCAGTTTTTTATTATAAATTATATTAGCTTATTTCTGTTTTTCTTTCACCCTCCTGTAATGGAAAATATTAGGCGTTAGTAGAGTTTGCTTCACAGACATGAGATAGATTTGCCAATAATCTAGAGATAGCCTCATAATTGGCTGAACCTGATGGCGTCTTCAAATTTGTATTTTCTGTATGCTAATTTTCTACTGGCATTTTTGCACAGTAAGATTCCACAAGGAGTGTGATAGTGGCCAAATAATCTGATTATTTAACTGATGTTGGTTGAGGGATTAGCCAGAATGCAATATCTACAAAGATAGTAGTTATTGATCTCCATAATTCCCCTTGAGAAGATGGTGTTGAGCTCCCATCATCTTGATCTGCAATTGTCTGTTTTGTGATGGTAATCTTACCCGGCTGTTGGAGAATTCCAGGATTTTGACAATGGTGATGGATCAATCGTGATGTATTTCCAAATAATAACTGTATATGACTTGAAGGGGTACTTTCGGGTCATAATGTCCCTATGTACTTGCTGCCCTTAACCTTCTAGGTAGAACATATGGGTTTGGCTATTACTGTCAAAGAGGTCTTAGCAAGCTACTTTATTGCATCTTGATGATGCATACTGGGTACAGTGCATTGGTAGTGAAGGGAGTGAGTGTTTAATATGTGAATGTGGTACCACTGAGTTGGGTTATTTTATCCTGGACTATTGAGTGCTGTGGTATACATTTCTGTCCATATTAAGGTATATTTTTTCCATTGCATACTTATACCCTTATTACATCTTTAACACCACCATAGGCCTGTTGGAAAAGAATTAGATTGAAGCAGCAGATGAACAGTACCAGGAAATTGTCAGAAATGATGTTTTAGCTTGTTTGATTCAAAATAATTGTTCAACACAAAAAAAATGAACAACATGACATTTTTAGTGTATAAAATAAATGAATAAATTGAACAAGATTTTGGAGAACTGTTCAACTGAAGGAAGATTTGACTATTGAGTTCCAAAATATCAAAAATAAATCCTAATAAATAAAGTGCTTTGTAATGGGGACCCATTACATAATTTAGCTTTAACAAGTGGTTTGCTTTTTTCTGAGAATACATTATTTAATTGTCATTATTTATTTGAAGGTTTTACAGCTTTAACTTGGCATTGCGGTTTACCATTCTGTAGTAGTGAACTAGTGAGCTATCAAGTGGATCACAGAATTCTCAAATTATACCCAAGAACATGACATTGGCTTTCTAAGAATCAAGATCTCCCTTGACAATGCCAACTCATGATGATTTTCAATTTGGGGGAATAAGAAACCAAAAAAAAGGATTCTGTAGCGTGGTGACACTTGCGGGCTGCCCCCCAGAACACTATGCAAAAAATGCATTTCACTGTGTGTTTCAATGTACATGTGACTAATAAAGATTTTATCTTATCTTATTCTATCTTATTCCTCCAAGGACAGGAAAGATTTAGCGGGATATGGGTTAACTGCGAGCAAATGGGACATTCTTAGGTGGGAATCCTGGTCGGCATGGACCAGTTTGGCCTAAGGGCCTATTTCCATGCTGTATGACTCGAGTCACCATTGCATAATAAAGTAAATGAAACAATTTGAATTGGAACCTGGTTTATAAGCATTGCTTTCTATCCCAAACCTGTTGTTATAGTTCATTTGCAGATTTGAATTTATAATGTGCTATTTTTAGTCTAACATTCTGTTCCATACAAGCAGAGTTTCTGGTCTGGGTGCAGTTGTTATGATAGAAAAGGTGGTAGTTTGAGAGAATAATGCCAGTTTTTTGTCTTAGTCGCATATGAAACATCCACAAAACTCATCAAATAAAGTTGAGTATAACTTGGGCATTTGGGAGGGAATTGTTTTAGAGGAAGTAAAGAAATTACACTGTCAGCTATGTTGCTGGGATATCTGGGACTTCATTACATCTCTAAGAATTACCCACTTTGAAAGTGCAGTATGAATATATATTGTTTGAATAATTCAAGAATGCTTGTTGACACTCATGAAGTGGCGATTAACTGCAAACATTATTAGATATTGAAAGGCTTTCCTCCAATTAATTAAATACTTTGTAGAATTCAGAGAATAAACTTTAATATCAACAGTCTATGAGGATTCCTCCATTTCAATATATACAATAGTGCTTGGTTTATGGCAGTATATGAACCAGGAGCATTGTTCATTTAATTTTGGTTGCAGTATGCTCTCCTAAGAGCAGGTGACCAGAGCTAGGCTTGCAAACATAAGATAGTCATTAATAGATCCTGCAGAGAACTCAGAAGAAACCTTTTCTCACAAAGAATGGTTAAAATTTCAATATCAAAAGACTGTGAATTATTCAGGCAAATATGTTATGGGTGCCTTTAAATTGAAGGTGGATAAACGTAAGGATGTATATATTTAGTATGGGATGAGACCTTTGTGGAACAGAGGTCTCATCCCACCAGCGGTCCAAATATTCTGGTTCTATCATGTAAATACTATAGAAGATAATTCATTGGCCAAGAATATCCACGTTGGGTACAGTTGGTGAAAGTATTACCTTTTAGCTTAAAAATTTTTCTGCTTCAATTATTTTTGCATTTTGGTGAAGGTAAAACCTATAATGAGCCAGTGTAATCAGGTAACCTGGAAAGCAATTTTAAGAAAATAATTTGCATTAAAAATATTTTTGATCTATTTTTGTGCAATTTTCTCAATACAATTGGGAAGGATTTATAATAAAGTATAAGTTTTAAGGTTCTAGTTCATCTTTGAGAAAGCTGATTTTAAATAACATGAAATAACTAAAATTTTATAACCTTTTTCCTGGCGTGTTGATGCACAGTACTTAATTTCTTGCTACATAATAAAAATACAGTATATAAAATATTTCACTAAGTACCACTTTGTTCTCTTGTGCTACATATATCCAACCTAATTGTTTTATTTTCTCCTGTTCACACAGCTCCCAGGTTCTCTATAGAGGGAACTTTGCTGTCTTCATTCTCTGACGATTGTAAATGACAGTGGTGAAGAGTGAGTGTAATGAATGTCAAGCACTGTTTGTTGGCTACTAATTATAAACATCTGGACCATAGTTGTCCATATAATGTTGTGTCCATGCAATAATTGGAGTCCACCCAATTGAATGCGAGTTTTGTATCCATAATCAGCACGATCATGAATGCTCATAACTTGAGTATTCGTGAAGTTATTTGTAATATTTCTGTTTGCATGCCTGTTCTTGCACACAGCCATTGCTGTCATATTGTCAGTGTATGAAATTCACTCAAAACTAATTGTGATTGACTTAAGAGCAAATGATCTGCATTGGCAGAGGAATTCCCTTGATTTGTAAATCCCATGGTATATAACAGAAGTATGTGATTTCACAGTGAATATGTCATTTTCTAAGCCACTTACATTTATGCCCATGAGGATTAGGGTAAAAATCTATGTGGCATAAATTTAAAGTAATTGGCAAAAGGATTATAGAAGAGATGAGGACCAGAGATTCGTTGGTGTCTGAAACTCACTGACTGTGACAGTTGTAGAGGTGGAAAAATCATCATATTTAAAAAGTATTTAGATGTGTACTTGAAGATATGTGA
The DNA here is from genome assembly GCF_009764475.1 of Pristis pectinata. Taxonomy (NCBI): domain Eukaryota; kingdom Metazoa; phylum Chordata; class Chondrichthyes; order Rhinopristiformes; family Pristidae; genus Pristis; species Pristis pectinata. The sequence goes on along the minus strand of NC_067434.1, from coordinate 12,652,391 downwards.
CCAACATGAATAGACTGGAGGAAGTGGGATTGGGCTGAGTTGCTCTTTCTCAACCAGCAAAGCAATCGTGAGTTGAATGGCTTCCTAGCTTATACACTTTTGATAATTTCCTTATTTCTCACCTTTAAAAATAGTTAATTAATTTGTTCACCTACTTGTACATCCTTAAGACCTCATTATTCACTTGCCACAGGAAAATTCAGGCTGGTTACTGTATACAGATGTCCTGATCCAAGAGTGTTACTTTCACTGCTAAGAACAAATTTCCTTCATTTTCATGTCATTTACTATTCTTGCACTTTTTGTTTACCTTTCGAGAGCACTGGTGAGGGGAGGGGGAGAAGAGGCTTGTGAGTATTAAGATGCACTGCCGGACATAGTTCATAGAGTCGTACAGCATGGAAGCAGCCTATTGGCCCACCACATCCACGCCAACCGGTGGGTACCCATCCATATTAATCCCATTTTCCATCATTTGGCCCATTAGTTTTCCCTGCCTTGGGGACTAAATTGCTTGTCTAGGTACTAAAGTGCTGTCAGTGATTCTTCTTCTACCACTTTCAAGCAATAGAAACAGGTACTCACCAATCTATGGGTGAGGAAAGATCCCACCTCAGATCCCCTATAAAATCACTTGACCCTTTACCCTAAATCTGTGTTCCCTTACCTTAAATCTATGTCCTGTAGTTTTACCTACCTCTGATTATAGGGAAAAGTTTCCTGCAGTCTGTCTTTTCTGTGCCCCTCGTAATCTTATACACCTCAATCATGTTCCCTCTTAACTTCTTTTGCCCCAGGGAAAACAGACCTTGTTTCTACAGTATCTCCTCATAATTGAAATGCTTCATCCCAGGCAACATCCTGGTGAATCTCCTCTGCATCTTCTCCAACACTAGCACATCTTTCCTATGGTGCAGTGACCAGAACTGCACACAGTACTCCAGCTGAGATCTGACCAATGTCTTATAAAGTTGGTGCATAACCTTCCTGCTCTTGTGTTCAGTGCCCTGACTGATGAAGGCCAGTTTCACACATGCCTTCTTAATCACACTATCTACTTGTGCTTCAAGAAAGATCCCTTTGTTCCTCAATAATCTCTAGACCCTACCATTCATGGTGTATGTCCTAGCTTCATTAGTACTCCCAAAATTCATAACTCACATTTATCAGGATTAGACTCCATCTGCAGTTTCTCAGCCCATTTCGCCAACACATTACTATCATCCTGTAGCCTAAAGCTACCCTCCGTACCATCAACCACTCCACCAATCTTAACGGCATCTGCAAACTTACTGATCAGACCTCCTACATCCATATCCAAATCACTCACGTATATTACAAACAGTAGGGGTCCCAGAACCAATCCCAGTGGAACACCACTAATTACAGGTATCCAATTACAACAACAATATTCTACCATCACCCTATGTTTCCTAGCACTGCCAATTTCAGATCTAATTTACCAACTTGCCCTAGATCGTCTGGATCCTAACCTTTGGACCAGTCTTCTACATGGGACTTTGTCAAAGGTCTTGCTGAAGTCCATGTAAACCACTTCTACTGCACTGCTCTCATCAATACACTTTGTTACCTCCTCGTGACCCCTCTTTACTTTCCTAATTTCATTTTTTCTTTCTGTTTGCAGGAAATAGGTCACCATCTGTGGAAATGTTGTTTCTCTCTCTATAGATGCTGCCTGATCTGTTGATTATTTCCAGCATTTTCTGATTTTATTTCAGATTTGCAGAATCTGTATTTTTACTCTTTGAGATTGCTGTTAGATCTGCTGCCTATTTACATTTTTTTCTGTTTCATGTTTCTCACAATAAATATTCTAGATTTTGCTGCTTATGCTGAGCACGGTTCAAGGACACATCAGATAAATGAATGATGATGTGTTGCTTCCACTTCTTGTGAAGTCTTTGCTGAGATTGTGACCAGTTGCAAGGAATACTTGAGAATGAGCTGTGGATGGAATTACCATTTTTTGTGGGATTATTGGTCAAAGTGATTCTCAGAGGAACTGTGGTGTATCTTTAAGAATCTCAGTGGTTGTCTGGTTGCAGCTTATTGTAGAATTTGAGACAGGAAAATATGGAAAAAATGAATATGAAAAGCAAGTATGAACGAATTTCAGACAGAAAAGCTTTCCCATGCAGAAGCAATAAAATTAAAATGTGAAGGTGTTGCAATAGTCAACAGCATACCCAAATGGTCACTCTGAATAATATGTTTAGTAATATCTGTTATAGTAAGGTTACTATTTGGTGAATGTCCCTTTAAGACATAGCACAACAGTGTGTGTGTGTGGCGTGATTATGACAACAACAGGAGATAAGGACGTGCTAACGTTTTGGAGCAGACAGTCAGAGAAGAGGGAGAAGGACACCCTGCCTGCTGGTCTCTCTATTTGATGGATGAAAAACAATAACTGTGTCTATCACTACAATCCACGTATGGATTTTTGGAATAATCCAGTGGAGTCCACTTTGTCGTTAACCTGTAGAACGAAACAGGTATTTCTGTGAACAGCCACGATTCGAATGCCTTTCGGGGTGGCAGATACTTTGGAACAAAGCAATGGAGACCTTTGGAGACTGAGGTGTCGTATGGGTTCCATCATGGAACATTTGGATTTCGTAACTTCTCTCTCTATTTTCTCTCTACATCTTCTCTTCAGTCAGTGGTGGTTTTGCAGAAGCCTTTGCTCATGTTTTACCTTATGGCTTGCTGAACTGAACTTTGAGAACTATTGCTGGACTTGGAGTTTGGGAATTTGCCACACACACACTTTGGGTGTAGTTTTTGGGGTTAATGTTTAAGATCTAACATTTTTACTTCTAACGTTCTAACATTTTTATTTTTATTTTTCTTATTATCATAAGTAGTTATTAATAAAATAGTTTCTAACACTTATACATGACTCGGTGTGTTTCTTTTGTTGCTGGTACGTAACATATCAGATGCTAAAGGAACAGGGATAACATCAGCCAAACCCAATTTATGCTCTAGCAGAGAGATCGATAGTCTTTTTCTTGTCTGATGCAGATTTTGCAGTTTGTTTCTTCTGTCAAACAGAATATCCAGAAGTAAACTCACCCATCTTCTGACTTTTAAAAATGTACACATTGAAAGAATACTTTGTATGGTTTATATCTCTGATGGTGTCATGAGTTTTCCCTTATCAAGATGGATGGAATGGCAGTTCCTTCTTGAGATTCTGTGCTATGCAATGCTATCCTTAGTTATTCATGCCATCATGCAATGGTTTTCTTAGTTATTAATGAACAGTAGAAACTGATCATGAAGTGTTAGATGCTGTAAATGAGTGAAGGTTATGGGGAAGTTTAATTCTCCAGAACATCTCTCAGCTTGATGGGTATCAAATTCACTGAAAGCAGTGCTTATTTTTCCTGTAAAATGCCTTGTGTAGGGCTGTAATAATTGCTCTTAAAACACCCTTGCAGATTTGCCTGCCTTTAAAGTCTTCACAGTTTGCTTTTAGATTGAGCCATTAAGACGGAAATAGCAGGGAGAATCTGATGTCAGCTCAGTTCAGTACTGGAGTATGGAAGGGAGTGGGATCAAGTTGATGCAATCAGGCCAGACAATTTATATTTGTAGTGAGAGAATTTGGCATTTTTATGAGCACAAAATGAAGTATTCTCATGATATTCTGACCATTATCCATCCCTCAACCAACACCATTAATTCATATCCACTGGTCTTTCATCTCTGTACTGTTTGTGTGATTTAGCTCAATGCAAACTCTACAAAGGAACTTAAAAACATACTGCATTTGCTCTGAATTACTTTGGAACATGCTAAGGACAAAAAATGTGGTGAAACAATTGCTTCATTCTTTCCTGGAAAACGCAACTTTTTTTTAAGCAAGCTAAGAACTGCTTAATTCTAAGGTAAGTATAATACTGCTACAAAACCACTGAATTTCTGCAATTACTGTTGTTTCATGTTCTCATCTTCACTCATGGTCATACTGTGAACATACAGGGGCTATGAGACCAGATCTATTACATTTTTCATAAAGCTTAACAGTGATATTAAATGAAACAAAATGAAACTTCCACAAGTAGTGCGATTTTATATAAACTAGTTTTTTCACCAAAGGCAGATAACTGAACAGCAGATCAACCATCCTTCATCTGAAAGCTATCATCATTCTGATCACTATCCTTAAACCACTTCAGCCTGTTGTTCTGAGGGTTGAGGAAGGTTAAAATAAAATACACTTTCAGCTTTTACGCAATTTCATGTGATGAATACTTGGTTGCAAATCAAGTCTCTATGCTGTGTGAATAAAACCAACGTTAATGAAGCAAATGATATTTCAAAGCTATCTAAGACTGACTACAATGAAGTGGTTAAAAAGTAATTCTGGAATATTGAGAATTAAAGCAATGTAATAAACTAGAAACTACATGAGCACCTTCTAGTGAACTTTTAAACATTCATGCTGTCACACCAAATCCTTTGTCTTGTGACATTGCAGCAGAATACCAACGATTGTTCGTATTCTTGTCTTTCGTCATGGTCAGTGAACACTCAGGTGCTGTTAGACCAGTTCCATTGCATTTTTCATAAAACCTAACTGTCATATGAAATGAAACAATATGAAACTTCCACAGAAGGTGGCTGCCATTTTACGATGTAAATAATTGGTCAATGCATTAAAAATCATACGAGTCCAAGACTGCTGTGAAAAATTACCTGATGGGATTTTATGAATTTAGTCATTCTGCTTTGTATTATATTGAATTTTTATTTCTGCTTATTATATCAATACAGATATCTGAACATAGTACTTCTGTTCAAAGGCCAAAGTTACCTTTTACTGATGTGTTTTATTTACCCATACAATGAAGGCAATACAGTACTTAATGTGTCTTGCAGTGGCTTTTTAATCTTTCAGGTGCTGATCTTTTGAAAGAACACATGAAAGGGTTTATAATTGGGACATTAACTTTCCCTTCTAAATCTAATGAAGAATCTCCACTCAAAGTATTTACCTTGTCATTCCCTATAGATTTTGAAATCTTTTGTGTTTTTCAAAGATTTTTGCTCGATATCAGATTGCAATATTTACATTTTTCTTATTTTTATCACTAAGCCATCTTGATCATAAACAATTGTCCTCAAATTTAGTTAATGTAATACCATGAATGTGGAAAATTTCTATTTCTCGTAATGAAGGATGTGCAAAATTGAAGTGTTATTTATCAGTTCTGCCATCCTCTTTTCTCCCCTCTCTTTTATTTTCTTATTCATTTAAGGAATACACAGGGTATTTATTCATCCTTATATAAGAGTTCTGAAAATGTGAATGAACTGACAAGTCATCAGTAGTGGTCAATTGTAAGATCACAAGATTGCTGATGTAATTTAGGCTTAAGTATTGAGAAGAATTGGTCAACAAAAGAGGATATGTAATCAATATTATTGCTGACTAGAACATTAGGTACATGATTGAAAATAAGAAATAGAAGCAAGAGTAATCCATTTGGCCCCTCATGCCTGTTATCACCATTCAATAATTTCATGGTTGATCTTTTGTCTCAGTGCCAATAAATCATAACCTTGATTCCCTTGATATCAAAAAATCTCTTGGTCTCCACTTTGACGTATTCAGTAACCGAGCCTCCACAGCTGCCTTCAGTCAAGAACATCAAAGATTCGCTTTCCTCTGAAGAAATTGCTTCCCTTCTTAGTCCTGAACAGCTGGCCCTTTATTTTGAGACTGTGAACATGATTCTAGGTACCCCATCCAAGACAAATATCATTCCTGCATGTACCTTTAAGCCCTGTAAGATCTTTATGTATATTTCAATGAGATTGCCTCGTACTAAATTAGAAAATATAGGCCAGAAAATATGTATTTCTCCTCACTGAACATGCAGTTGTGGTGGTCTTATGCAGCTGTTTACCTTTGTACTTCTTGATGATATAGATTACAGATTTAGAGCTACTGTCAAATAACCTTGGTGAGTAACTAGAGTGCTTTTTATAGGTGAACCACATTGCAGCCACAGGGCTTTGGTAGTTCAAGGAATAGATATTTTGTTGTTTGAAATGGTGCCAATCAAATGCATTGCCTTCTTCTGGATGATGTCAAGCTTCTTGAATGTCATGAGAGTTGCACTTACTCATGTAAGTGGAGAACTTTCTACCACACTCCTGACTTACCTTGTAGATGGTGGAAAAGCTTTTGGAATTTGGGAGGCGATTCATACATTGTAGGATACCCAGGTTCTGACTGCACAGATAGTTCAGGTTTTACAGCATGCAGCCATGAGCTGCAGCTTTTTGTGAGACATTATGAATAGAATTAAACATAATGTAACCATCAGTTAATATTCCAACTTGTGACATAATGGAAAGAAAATAATTATTGAAGATAGTTGGATCTGGGATGCTACCTTAAGGAGATTTAGGGGCAGTATCATTGTGCTGAAGTGATTGACCATCAACTTGTGCAACTATAGAAGATAAAGATGTATAGGATCCAGGGTGAATTGCAAGTTGGGATTCAGAACTAGCTTGCCTATAGAAGACAGAGAGTAAGGGTGGAAGGCTGTTATTCTGGCTGGAGGTCAGTGACCAGTGGTGTTCCGTAAGGATCAGTGCTGGGACCTCCTGTTGTTTGTGATATATATCAATGATTTGGATGAAAATGTTGATGAGTGGATTAGCAAATTTGTGGATTACACCAAGATTGGTGGAGTTGTGGATGGTGTAAAGGACTATCAAAGAATACAGTGGGATATAGATCCATTACAGATATGGGCAAAGAAGTGGCAGATGGAGTTTAATTGGGCAAGGTGGTGAAGTGTTGCACTGTGGGAGATCAAATGAAAGGAGAAAGTATGCAGTAAATGGTAGACCCCTTAATAGCATTGAGGTACAGAGGGGTCTTGGGGTCCAGGTCCATAGTTCACTGAAAGTGGCTATGCAAGTGGATAAGGTGGTAAAGAAGGTGTATGGCATGCTTGCCTTCATTGTAGGGGTGTTGAGTATAAAAGTAAGGAAGTCATGTTGCAGCTACATAAAACTTTAGTCAGACCAGACTTGGAGCATTGTGTGCATTTCTGGTCGCCCCATTATAGGAAGTATGTGCAGACTGCGGAGAGGGTGCAGAAGAGGTGTACCAGGATGCTGCCTGGATTAGAGGGTATCAGCTATATAAGGAAAGGTTGGACACACTTGGGTTGATGTCCCAAGAGCATCGGAGGCTGAGGGGAGACCTGATAGAGGTTTTTAAAATTATGAAAGGCATAGACAGGGTAGACAGTCAGAATCTTTGACCCGAGGTAGAAATGTCAAACACCAGAGGACATGATTTTAAGGTTAGAAGGGGTAAGTTTAAAGGCAATATGAGGAGCAAGGTTTTTACACAGAGAGTGGTAGGTGCCTGGAAATAGGTTAACAGGAGTAGTAGTGGAAGCAGGCAGTTTGGTGGAGTTTAAGAGGCTTTTAGATAGACACGTGAATCTGAAGGGAATGGATGATACACAGTCAGAGGACATTTAGTATAAATTGGCATCAAGGTTGACACAACATTGTGGGCTGAATGGCCTGTCTAGTGCTATACTGTTCTATGTTCTATCTTATTTTGTGTAAGTTATGACTCTAGCATTTGGAAGGTTTTTTACCTTAGTTCCAATTAACTTCTATGTTGAATGCAGCATCAAAAAATTTGAAGTTCTCGCTTTGAAGATGATTGAGAGCTTCAAGTTCCTATGTGTAAATATCACCAACAATTTGTCCTAGTCCAGCCATGTGGACGCTATGGCCAAAGAAGCACACCAATGCCTTTACTTCCTCAGAAGATTAAGGAAATTTGGCATGTCCTTAAGGATCCTGCCATTAACTCTGTACTTTTCCTTTACATTTGATCTCCCAAAATGCAACACCTCACACTTGCCTGGATTGAACTCCATCTGCCATTTCTCCACCCATATCTGCAACTGATCTATATCCTGCTGTATCCTTTGGCAACTTTCTATTCTATCCACAACGCCACCAATCTTTGTGTCATCAGCAGACTTACCCACCCATCCATGTTTTCATCCAAGTCATTTATATATATCACAGACAGCAGAGGTGTCAGTACAGATCCCTGCAGAATGCCTTTAGTCATGGACCTCCAACCAGGATAAGACCCATTGACCACTTACCCTCTGTCTTCGATGGGCAAGCCAATTCTGAATTGAAGTGGCCAAGTCACCATGGATCCCATGCTTCTTAATCTTCTGGATGAGCATACCATGACGGACCTTGTTGAATTGCTTACTAAAATCCATGTGGACAACATCCACTGTTCTACCCTCATTGATCACCTTGATCACCCCCTCAAAAAGCTCAATCAAGTTAGTAAGATGTGACATGCCCCACACGAAGCCATGCTGACTGTTCCTAATTAGGCCATTCTTTTCCAAATGCTCATAAATCCTATCCCTAAGAATCACTAAATCCTATTTCTTACTTTCTCTGTGACTGCAACACTATATTCTGCATTCTGTTTTCTTTTTATACCTCAATGTAATTATGCATGACTTGATCTGTCTAGGTGCCACGTAGAACAAAAACTATTCATTGTATCTCAGTACATGTGACAATAATAAACCAATACCAGTACCAGTGATTTTTGTGGTGAGCTTCATAACTGACCTTCAGGCTTGGTAATGAGAGAATGTCAATTTTTGTTTAAAAATATTAAAGAGAGCCATCACCTGCATATTTAGATCAATGTTAACTTTCATGGGCCATCACATAAAGACAGGATCTTATGTTTTGGACAGTATTCTTTCTTTGACTAAAATTAGTTGTAAAAAACTGGACATTCATCATCTTGCTTTTTGTGGTTTCTGGATGTGCGCTATTTAACTGTTGTGTTTGGTTACAAAAACAAGGTACCTTATTGCATGTGATGTACAGATGACCCCTGTCTTACAGGGGGTGGGGGGCTGTGTGTGTGGCTAAGAAATGGTCCATCTCATGAAGCTGCATCATCTGTGCATGCATCAAGAAACACGAGTTGAAAAAAATTAATTTTGTGTTTATTTACTTACCTTTTTTCACATGAATTCTGTGAGAGTGAATTTTATTCTGTATATCAAAATGTTTAGGTGGTGATTTTTGAATTCTATGGGGACTAATTTCTATTACCTGAATGGCCGTAATGGCCTGAAAGTGTATATTCTGAAAGAGACAGTTAATGTTTACTTCTAGATGATTGGTAATTTTAATACTAGAGTCATTCATCTGTTCAGTGTTCATAGCCAAAGTAATAATGTTGACATTGTAATTTGCTAGCTGTTTATAAAGTATTACAATTCAACTTATTGTTGTACATGATTTATAATTAATTATTTACATGCTAGGAATACTTCAGTAATTTATAATATTAATATGTCTTTAAAATTAATTAGGAATATTGGAAGCATATTAAAAATGGCCCAGGGCCCATTAATATTTTTGCATCCTTTTTATATGAGTGATATTCATAAGAACAAGTGGTATTCTGGTGTTCATAGTGCCCACTGACAACTGTCAGGAAATTTCCAGTGCTCATTGAGAAATTCCAGTGCCCAATGACAACAGTACAACTTTCAGGAGGATTCCAGTGCCCATCAACAAATGTGGGGAGAATGATCAAGTTTGTAAAATAGAGAGAAAATCAACAAAATCCATGAACTAATATCGGGAAGCGTGGAGAAAAAAGTAACAGGGTAAAGTGCGAGATGGAAATAGAGAAAGAGTTAAAGAAAGAAAAGAATTAATGACGGGAGAGCAGAAATATTGTTCCAGAAGGAGAGGAATACTTTATGGGTCCTCCCCTGGTTATGGCAGGGTTCTGTTCCTGCAAACTATTTGTAACCTGAAAAATTCACGTTGCAAATGCGCTCATGAACCGAGTTCCTACACAGCAGAAGATTCCTTGCAGCCCCTCAGCAGCCGACATATGAATACTGCTGGTCTCCCACACGCTCACTCTTAATGTATGGACTGTACATAAATCAGGAGATCATAAGCTGGGGAGGCCTTAAGCATCAGCAAGTAAGGCTGGAAGTGCACAGCACATCCATCAGCAGCTAAAGGAGAAATAATGGAAGAACAGTCTAGGTTGTCATTTTATCAGATTGTTCAATAAGAATATTTTTAAATCTATGCACAGTTATTGTGGGAAATTGTTCATAGAATAAAGGCATCATATCATTTCAGCACAGAAGCAAATAAATTATAAAGTTGTCATGTTAAATTAAAAAAAGTATGGAGCAATAAAGAAACCAAGCCATCATAGCAGTCACTGACCTGCTGCCACTCAATTTAGCTTTCAGTATATGACTGTATCCTCTCTTGTGTGTTTATATTTATGGCATCCCTGCTAAGGAGAGAGATTTCCTCTATCGATGCGAAATCTAGAGAATTGAGTGACAGAACTGAGGCTTTGGTTTGACTTACAAACCCTCACTTTTTATATAGAAAGCAGAGATAAAACATTAAATTACTGTGCCACAGAAATTGTGTTTAGACATGCTTCAGAGTCATGGCGAAGCTTCACTTCAGAACTTCAATTCCTGCTAATGAAATCATAGCTGACTACTAATGAATAACAAATGAGTCATAATCTTATTCCAGGAATGAAAAAATATTGAGCACTTGAAAGCTGATAAATTGGAGGTTGACACATTAAGTTCCAACATGTTGGATAGAAAATAGATCACTCACCCAACCCAAATGGTGTGATTATTCCTATAAATATAATCTCAGAAAGTTAAATAGTTACTCGATTTTGATAGTGGGTGGGAAAGTGAGTTGTGAGCAGGATGCCGAGTTAGCAAGATATATGGGCAGATTAAGCTGGTGGGCACAAACATGGCAGGTGGAATATAAAGTGGGTAAATATGAGATGATGCAGTATGGTAGGAAGAAGAAAGAAAATCACAGTACTAAATTAAATTGGTAAATTGGTTTATTATTGTCACGTACCAAAGTACAGTAAAAAATGTTGTTTTGCATGTCATCCATACAGATCATTTCATTGCAACAGTGCACTGAGGTTGTACAAGGGAAAACAATAGCAGAATGCAGAATAAAGTGTTACAGTTACAGACAAAGTGCAGTGCAGGCAGACAATAAGGTGCAAGGCCATGACGAGGATTGTGAGGTCAAGAGGCCATCTTATCGTACGAGAGGTCCATTCAGTACTCTTATAACAGTGGGATAGAAGCTGCCCTTGAGCCGGTTGGTATGTGCTTTCGGACTTTTGTATCTTCTGCCCGATGGGAGGGGGGAGAAGGGAGAATGTCTGGGTGGAAGGGGTCTTTGATTATGTTGGCTGCTTGACTGAGGCAGTGAGAAATGTAGACAGAGTCTATGGAGGGAAGGCTGGTTTCCGTGACGTACTGAGCTGTGTCCACAACTCTGCAGTTTCTTGCGGTTACAGGCAGAGCAGTTGCCTTACCAAGCTGTGATGCATCTGGATTGGATGCTTTCATTGATAAAAATTGGTGAAGGTCAAAGGGGACATGCCAAATTTATTTAGCCTCCTGAGGAAGTAAAGGCACTGGTGAGCTTTCTTGGCCATGGTGTCCACGTGGTTGGACCAGGGAAGTTGATGAGAAAATAGTAAATACCTTGATGTGCTAGTTTACTAATTAGGTTCCCAGGATGAATGAGTTGCTCTCTGAGGTGAAATTGATTAACATTAACCTGTGCCCAAGTTTGGAGGAATGAAATGACACTCTGACCAGTACATGAGGTTCTTAGTATTTCAAATTCATTTTTTCTACTTGTAATCAGCACGTCCTCAGTATTTTCTAAGCTATGTTAAAACACTAACATGAGCAGATCGCAGATATGCAAAATGAGAGGCTAAATTTTCTTTGAGAATCATCTAAAGTTCATTGAGATTTTCAATGTCATTTGGTATTTACAACACAAAAAGAAGCCATTTAGTCTATCATGTCTGTGCCAATTGAAAAGGAGCTACCCAGTCTCATCCCACCAGCACAAGGTCCGTAGCCCTGCAGGTCACAGCTCTTCCATGCATCCAAGTAGTGTTTGTGTGTAAAGGGTTTCTGTCTTGCCACCCTTTCAGATAGTGAGTTCCAGACCTTTACTACATTCTGGGTGAAAATGTATTTCCTCATCTCCCTTTAAGCCAATTGATCCCTCTACTGAGTGAAACAGCTCTTTCCTGGTTATCTAGGTCCCTCATTACTTCATTGATCTGAATTAAGTCTTCCCTCAACTTCTTGTTCCAAAGAAAAAAGCTTATCAAATCTTGCCTCACAGTTATAATTTTCTAGTCTTGGCAACATTCTCGTAAATCTCCTCTACATCCTTTCCAGTGCAATTGCACTTTTTACGTAACATGAAAAAAAAACTACATGTATTGCTGAAGTTATGACCTAACTAGTATTGCAACTGGTGTCACAGCCTCCAACTGCCCTTTGCCGGCTGCCTTTTGAAACACTAATCATCGTGTGACAGCACTCCAACAATGATGTGGGGAAAGTATTTTTTTATCTGCCACTAATATTTGCACCTTATTTTTCTCAGCACTTCCTGATTATAGTAAGACTGGGTTCTTTCATGATCCCTTTGATATGCTTTTCTTGTGCATTACCTAAGTGACTTGATTCGAAGGTAAATTATTTTCTCTGGATCACCCTGATATCATGAAAGAAGCTATATCAAATGCAAAAGTCAATAAAATCATTGCAGCAAAACATGATATACCATTGACCTCTACTCCATTTTGCATCCTGGGCCAAAACTCTCAAAATTTTCCCACTAGGTCTTTCATGGTGCTCTGAAAACTAATATCCACCACAAAAAAATCACAGCCTATAACGTGGGTGGAAGTATTTTGCATAGGTTTGGCATCATAGTTAATTCTAAGATATAGGGCTTCAGCATTGTATGTGTGTACAATATAGGAAGGTATATTGCTTTTTGGTGCTTTTTCTGTATAGATCTTTTCATGCTCCTTTACCTCAGGCTAAAGCCACATATCATGCTGCCTGCTACAACAGTTGCATGATGGTAGATTCAGTTGAGGACATTCACCCTAATTTTACAGAACAAATACCTAATCTTAATCAGTTGCTTCCCCAGGCACTGATCTGTGGTATTGAACAACTTTTCCAATTTGTAGTATCAGTGATGCTCTAGTTCTCAAATGCCTTCAATTTGATATTGGGGATCATTTATCTGTCAAGATTCTGAAAAGCAGTTACCAATTTGATTTAAATTCAAAACTATTGTTCAGTTTTTAAAAAGCTATGTTGAGAGCAATTTTCAAATGTAATTTTGGGTTTCTCTTATCATACAATGTGACTGTTGATTTTCCACTAGTAATAGACTTTGGGAGAGCTCTTTATGCAAAAATTTTAGAAAGCTAGTATGTCCTGTTTTTATAGCTCCCTTTTATGTAAAAGGAGCAGGTTACAGACGACAGTAACTGCCAGAAATTGAAATGTTAGACAAATGTCTTCCTTCGTTAGGAGGCTTTGCAACTAACAATTGATGTTTGCTTAGTGCAGTTAAAGAAAGAGTAATTGGTGTTTGTGGTTAGCACTAATGCTTACAGCTTATTGTTGTTCTGACATTTAAACCTTAGCTTCTAACTAGAATCTATTTTTAACATGCCCTCTGGATTTATTAAAATTTTCTGTTAAAGTGCAAAAGGTGACTTATCTCATATCTTTGAAGATGCATCCTGAGTTTGCATCAAAATATCTGCCTTCCAACTTAATTTCACTGAACAAAAAACTGCATTTGCAGAAGAGTTTTTGGTCTTTGCTAGTATGGGAGAGACAACACCTATTTTAGTGTCATCTGCAAAATTACTAACCATGCCTTGTAATTCTCATCCAAATCATTGATATAGAATTGGTGATATCTACTGATATCCTGAAACTGCAAATAGTTCTCGACTCTCTAGCCAGGGAAAGAAACTTCTCACAATTCACTCTATCAAACGCTCTTATGTTTCAATGAGAACAGCACTTTTATGCATACTGATGTATAAAATTGAAATGAGTTAGTTTAAATCAAAACTACTTTACATGAACCTGTGTTCCAGGTATTATTTTTATGCTTCATGTTAAAATATCCTGGACCTCGTACAGAAAAGAGAATTATTCTTGGGGGCACGCTAGTGTAGCAGTTAGCGTGACGCTATTGTCATGCCAGCAATCGGGGTTCAATTCCTGTCACTGTCTGTAAGGAGTTTGTACATTCTCCCTGTGTCTGTGTGGGTTCCTCCGGGTGCTCCAGTTTCCTCCCATATTCCAAAGACATATGGGTAGGTGAACATAGGTTTAAATGGGTGGCACGGACTCGTTGGACGAGGAGGGCCTATTACCATGCTGTAAATAAAGTTTTAAGTTTTTAAAAATATTATGTAGTCATGGCCTGATATTAGAATTATGATCATGTTGGCAAAGTAAAGTTATTAATATATATGAACAAATTTATTCTTGTGAAATGGAGACACGAGAGACTGCAAATGCTGGAATCTGGAGCAAAAAACATCAACTGTCCATTTCTATTTCCCTCTGCAGAGGCTGCCTGATCTGCTGAGTTCCTCCAGCTTCTTTTTTTACTCTTGTGAAATGCTGTTTGCTAATCACAGACTTAATGTACTGTGTTTAAAATTAATTTCTTAACAATCCTTCAGCTGGGCTGCTTAAGGCAATGAGGAGGCGTACAATTCAGTCCTTGATCATCCCAGGTTTAAGAGCTTCAGCCTATACCACATTATTTGGTTTTAGAAATAAGAGAGGAGTTGTTTGAGATGAGTCATATTCTCAGCACTGATTTAGGGAGGGGTAAATTGGCATTGGGCCCCACTCCTGGAAATGTGTCTATGCAGGTATTGGGGAAGATTTGCTAATCTGGAGATTACCAGCTGCCTGCACTTGGATCACACTGTTTCTTCCATGATAGTCTTAACTGGGAGACTCCCTCCTGAATTATCAGCGTGGTCCAGCATGGCAGTGGATCTCCTCGAGCATACCCCGAATGCCCTCCCAAAAAGCTTTAACTGGTTTGACCTCATGAAGTTTCTATGGATCTCTATGCAATTTGTTTTTTAAAAAAACAATTAAAAAAAATTTTTTTCCAAAAAAAACAATTGGTCTGCCATATTTGTGGAAGGTTTTCGGTATCAAGAATTTCCAGCCAAAAAGCTGTGAAATCTGTGGAAGTATTGGACCCCACTGTCTAGTGGCGCAAGGCAGATAAACTCATCGTCACAGGTGGAAGATGTTACTTACTGCTAAAGCCAGTGCTGCACTGGACTTTGCGATGACAATGAAGAAATCCAGCAGGAGTCCTGGCGCCAGGGCCAAAGATCTGGCACATTTAGTGTTTGTGTATGTGGGTGTCTATTGATATTTTCTGAACAAAAAATCTGAACACTTTATATTAGCATGCCAATAAATTTAAGAATCCTAATATTCAAATAACAGATAACGTATTATCAGTAAACAATTATAAAGACAAATATTCCTTTAGTTTATATATCCAAAGGGTTGAAGACCAGGACTGATTACAAGGGCCTCTGGTTAGACAACATCAAGGATACTGTTTTGGTGTCCTAACCTTGGAGGGGTTTTAAATGTTCTCCCTGTATTAATTCTTGGATGAAAAGACTATCCTTTGACAAAACATTTAGCAGATTGGATCGATATTCTCTTGCATTTATCACAATTAGTGTTGTTCTCATTGAAACATATAAGAAAGTTTGATAGAGTGGATTGTGAGAAGTTTCTTCCCCTGGCTGGAGAGTCGAGAACTATTTGCAGTTTCAGGATATCAATGGATATCACTAATTCTATATCAATGATTTGGATGAGAATTACAAGGCATAGTTAGTAAGTTTGTAGATAACACTGAAATAGATGGTGTCATTGACAGTGAAGATGGTTTTCAGGATTTACAGAGGGATCTTGATCAGCTGAGTAAGTGGGCCGAGGAATGGCAAATGGAGATTAATTCAGATAAGTGCAAGGTGTTGCATTGTGGGAAGACAAATCAGGGTAGGACTTTCACAGTGAAGGGTAGAGCCTTGGTGAGTGTTGTAGAACAGAGGGACCTAGGAGTGCAAGTACATGGTTCCCTGAAAGTAGTATCACAGGTAGACAGGG
Organism: Pristis pectinata; assembly: GCF_009764475.1. Lineage (NCBI taxonomy): Eukaryota > Metazoa > Chordata > Chondrichthyes > Rhinopristiformes > Pristidae > Pristis > Pristis pectinata. The sequence goes on along the minus strand of NC_067434.1, from coordinate 12,636,213 downwards.
TGGTGAAGAAGACTGTTGGCACGCTGGCCTTCATCAGTCAGGACATTGAGTATCGAAGTTGGGATGTTATGTTGCAGTTGTACTGGACATTGGTGAAGCCACATTTGAAATATTGCATTCAGTTTTGGTAACCCTGCTGTAGGAAAGATGCCATTAAGCTGGAAAGAGTGCAGAGGAAATTTATGAGGATATTGCTGGGACTCAGGGGACTGAGTTATGGAGAGAGTTTGATCAAGTTGGGACTTTTTTCATTGAAGCGTAGGAGAATGAGGGATGATCTTATAAAGGTGTATAAAATGATGACAGGCGCAGATAGGATGAATGCACACAGTCTTTTTCCCAGGGTTGGGGAATCAAGAACTAGAGGGCATAGATTTAAGGTGAGAAGGGAGAGATTTAATAAGAAACTGAGGGACAACTTTTTCACCCAGAGGGTGGTCAGTATATGGAATGAGCTGCCAGAGGAAGTGGTTGAGGCAGGTACATTAACAACATTTAAAAGGTACTTGGACAGGTACATGGATAGGAAAGGTTTAGAGGGATATGGGCAAATGGGACTAGCTTAGATGGTAGTCTTGGTCGGTATGGACCAGCTGAGCCGAAGAGCCTGTTTCCTTGCTGTATGACTCTTATAGAGTTCAGCCATTTAAGACTGAGGTTTCTTCACTCTGAGCCTTGAGAATTTTATGGAATTCTCTGCCTTGGAGTTTAGTCAACTATGAGATCAGTGAATCTGTGAGGGATCCTAAGATACAGCTTGATTTAAAAGATTAGTGACGATCTTATTAAATGGTAGATGACATTCAAGGGCTTATTTGAAGAGCTCCCATCTCTTATGCTTTTGCTTTGCGTGTACCAATGCAAATGCTGGTTGAGAGGAGCATGTGCTCTGCACTGCTGGCGCATAGTATCTGGGTTCCAACTGCCCACTAGAGTGAGGCACTGGAGGGGTCCTGAAACCAATGTAATAGACCAAATGTCCGGCACATTAGTAATGTCAAATACCTGGAAAAAGTTTCCATAGGAAGGGAGAATGCAGTGGCAGAAAATTTACTGGAAGGGAAAAAATGAGTATCTTAAATGTTAAGAAGACAGGTTCAGTCACCTTCTGGAAAGGTAATTGCTCAACATGCTATACAGCCAGTCCCCAGGTTATGACAAGGTTTCCTTCCTGAGAACTGTTCGTAACCTGAAGTATTTATAAGTAAGAAATGAACAGAAGCTGTGATGGGAGAACAAGTGGGTGCAGGAGGAGTGGCCACCAGCCGGCTTCACTGAATGAGTGAGAGAGTTTGGTCGGTGCTCTAAGCTCTGCTCGGCTCAACCCAGTCCCCAATTGTTACAGCTCAAGGCTGGGGAAGTGGGGTGGGGAGGGCGCGAATGCCCCATTCCTGAGTTCCACCAGCAGTTTGTTTTTATTCTATCCAATAATGTGGGTACCTTGCCTCCTATTTGATATCAGTTTATACACATGCACACGTACACCAGACTGATTTCCCTGTCTCTGTTATGCAAATACTGAGACCAATGTGCCTGCTCCATCTATTTCTGTCTTGGTCTAATGGATATGGGATAAAAATTGAAAAGCTGATCCCCCCCTCCCACCCCCAGATCAGTGCATACCTAAGTCAAGCAAGTAACCTTGCTGTGCATCTATTGAGCTTTTTGCTTTTCTTATCTTTACCTTTGCGTGTAACTTGTCTCAATCACTTTCTCTTCTCATTTTTCAGAATGGTGATGGTTCCTCTGTAAATGATTTGATAGCTGTAGTCTCACCAACACAAGAACAAGCTGAGGCTATAAACTCTACGGATAAGGTAATTTGTTCACCTTTTTTTTCCCATATGTTTGGTATTATAAATAGAATTTTTTAAGCACAATTCCTATTGATAGGATAATATTGAAAGCACATGATAATAAATGTAAAATATCCTGAGATGTTGAATCTAAGGTTATAATAACACATTTTGGCACAATTGAAAATTATATTGCACAGAAGATTTTGCTGTGATGACATTATTCTTTTGATGTATTTGTCTCCCAAACAGTGTTTATCAATCTCCTTCTCAAAAAGGTAGTGCTCTTTCAATGAATTGTATGGATAAAATCATCGTAAACTGAGCACAACTTTATTCTGACCTATAGGAAAAATAATTTAAGAGTTAGATGTGTACTTAAGTTTTTATTGTGCTTATTTTATACATATTCACATTGTCTTATCTACACAACACAAGAGCTAGTTGGGTTTCTGGGTATCAAAGCACAACAGCTCTGTAAACTTAACACCATTTTATTGCATTGCTTCTACACAATAAGATTATAGTTATGGTAACCATTGTGAACTGAATTATATCTTGGGATTTGAGTTCCATTGAGGTTGTCAGAGAACATAAGGATGGAATTCTGATGGCAATATGTACAAGACTTTCTTGCCCCACATACAGTTTAAAGAGTTTCAATAAATGGTAACAAAGCCTCAAAGTAACAATTTGAAGGGTCTTGACCTGAAACGTTGCCTGTCCATTTCCCTTCACAGATGCTGTTTGACCTGCTGAGTTCCTCCAGCATCTTGTTTATTGCTAACAGTATACCACCTCAATTTTATGGCCCCTTTAGCTCAGTAGAAATCTGTTTTAATTGGACACGAGAATTCCATGTCCCCTTCACTGACAAAATTAGGGAATATTACTTCACTTAGCATAACCTACTTAACCTCTTATCAATAAATGAATCTGTATTTCAGTTACATAAATAATATTCATATCCGCAGATAACATTGTAAAATGAGCATCAATTTTATATGATTAGAAATAAAAACTGCTGGTCAGGCAGGATCTGTGATGAGAGAAAAGAATTCAGAATTAAGAAAGGTTTCAGAATTAAGAAAAATTGGTCTGTAGTGGAGTAACTTGCAGATTTTGCAGAGTGATGTGCGAGAAGCACAGTGAGTGCTGTGAGGTGGTTTATTCGAGGTTCTTCTTGGATTACATATATGCTCAGGGATCATGCACATGATAAAGTTTGTCATACCTATTTAGATATGCTACACTTCTTCTATCAAAAGAAAATAGAGTGAAGCTTGTTTAACATCCATAAATTTTCAAATTTTTATCTGATCAACTGGATTTTGTATTCTCTTTCAACTTTGTATTGTTACTGGTGATGCTTGCCTTGATCCTGGAGACTTGATAGATGTTGTTGATATCACATCCTTTTCTGGGTTAATTGAAGGTATCACTTCTTGGCTCTCTTAAGTAATGTTTTACAACAACTCTTCAACCCTGTAAGAAGATAATCATTCTCTCACTGCTCTTCACAATTCCCTTTGGGTATCTTGCACTGAGATAAGTGATTCACTTGAACTTCTATATATCTCTCTTATTAAGAGAGTATTCTTTGAACCATATATTTTCACAATCTCTCTAATTTTCCATTTTCTCATCTCTGCCCTGCTTGGTGGTGTCAGGTTTTCATGTAATCTGAACATCTTCCTTTTTAGAGCAAGTGTTGTGATATTTGCTTTATTTTAACTTTTTCCTTTCAGATTCTGCTGAACCAGACTCGGATATGCATCCCAAGTCTTCTCTAAATTAACATTTCTGGAAGAATGTCTCCTTTTGTGGAGTGCAATTGTCAGTCTGTAGCTCAGAAGAAAATCTGCACATGAACACTTCTTCATGAGATTTATCTGGCACTTTTTGCTTCATACAGTATACTGATCTCTCCATTTGAGACTAGATGTGAAACAACATTTGATCTCATTTCATTTCACAAACTATTTAAATTGTAGCCCATGCATGCAAAAATTCAGTGCGAGTCAGATCTTATCTCACTATGAAGCATCAATTCTCTGGTTTTCTTCTCAGCCACAGATTAGTGTTGCACTCCATGGCAGGATACACTTCTGCGCTATCACTGAGTACACTTTGTATGACCTTTAACGCCAGGAAGTTGCCCACGTCTTTTCCACACTAGACATGCTAAATGGCTAGATGGGCCGCTTCCACATTTGGAGTGGTGCTCTTTAGTATCTGTAATCTGCAATTTCAGCCAACGTGTACACTTGTTGGCCATCTCTTCCAGAACCTTTTCGATCTAGGCCAATAGATAAGGCTACATTCTATTGTTTTTAAGTTAACGATGTCCAAATGTGAAGTTCCTCCCTTATTCTTGATTGTACTTCTTTAGATATAACTAATTTGTTGTCCGATTTAATGCATTGTAGTCCAATTTAATGTGTGAACAACTCAAAATGTAATGGAAAGTCTTTATATTCTCATCCCAACATGTTTCTCAATCAGTATAGCCATATACTTGTGTTAATACTGGATCCTCTCTTTCCCCGTTCTGATGAAGGATCTTGGACCTGAAATGTTTAACTCTGTTTATCTTTCCACAGATGCTTCCCGACCTGCTGAGTATTTTGAGCATTTTCTGTTTTTTATTTCAGATTTCCAGATATCTGCAGTCTTTTTGATTTTCATGATGCTGGATTCTTCTGTCTATTTTACTGTGTCCACTCTCATTACAGGAACATCATCTACACCCTATAGGAGTAAATGTTATGTTTTCTATTGATATTAGCTTCTTCATACAGATTTTTATTTGGATGCTGGATATTCAATATCATAATAATAGTAGGACAGTGTGCTGAAGCATCAATGCAAACCTGAGGCTATGTAGATAAGACAAGATATCTTTACTAGTCACATGTACATTGAAACACACATCTTTTTGCGTAGAATGTTCTGGGGGCAGCCCACAAGTGTCGCCACGCTTCCAGTGCCAACATAGCATGCCCACAACTTTCTAACCCATATGTCTTTGGAATGTGGGGGGAAACCAGAGCACCTGGAGGAAACCCACACAGACATGGGGAGAATGTATAAACTCCTTACAAACAGTGGCCGGAATCGAACCTGGGTCGCTGGCGCTGTAATAGCGTTACGCTAACCGCTACACTACTGTGAGGGATCACAAACAAGATTTAGCATGTCCCAAGAGGAATTTCATTCTGAGATTTCTCTATCAGAGGTCATACCACTTCCATTATTCCTTTTCTCACTTCCTAGTTCATCCTCCTCCAGTCCTTGATGCACTGCTGTCAGTACCTTTGCAAGGTCTTGCCAAGCTGATCACAGCTGCCAGTTGGTGGCCTGCAATATCTTGGATAATGATGTCATATACCTCCCCTTTTGTCGTCATCTCATTCCCTCTTTCACTGTATCTTAAAACTTGTTTTATCTCTAACTCTCCCCAATTCTGGTGCAGTTTATTGACCTTGAACATTAACCCTTGCCCACAGGTGCTGCCTGACCTACTCTGCATTTCCAGCATTTTCTCTTTTTTATAGACTTACAGCATATGTAGTGTCTTGCTTTTGTATTGATTATTTGCAACTTGGTTTCAGAGCTTTGTGAAAGAGGGTTATTGGTTAACATTCTCATTCTCATCTAGGTCTTTCATTATATCATTGGCACCCACAGCTGCTCATACCGTTCCTAACTTGTATCACTGTTATTGGCCATGCACCACATTCTGAAATGTTTTACAATCTTTATTCCTAGGCATTATATATCAATTTCTAATAGCCTGTGCTTTTTGAGTCACTCATGCTGTGTGAAAAAATTAATTCCTGAGGATTAATTGCTGCAGTGAGATTATTAAAATCTTCTACCATACTAATGTATTTCCACAATAAATGTATTGTCATTTCTCAACTAGCATTGCTTTATCTCTTCCTTTTCTTCTCTGAAGATATTTTTATTTATTTTGTATGTCTTGCTATTCTAAGCCAATTTATCCATATTGCTTTCCACTTGCTTGTCCATTTTGTACCAATTCAGCCTCTCTTCTCACCAGATATGATTATTCTTTTACCAGATTGCCTATGCATATCTGTTGTTTCTTTTTTCCATATACCATTTCATTTTCTTCATCTTTTGAGGTAAAACTAACACAGGATGCTGTCCATATAGCTTGTCTAGCATTCGTCAATTCTCTTCTTCAAAAGTTTCACCTCAAAGCTTTCATTTACCTCTAATATTCACGATCTGTATAATGTGTACTCTGCAATCTTCTAATATCTTTTTCCTCGCTGGTTCATGCTGCCTAATCGTACTCTGACCAATGGTGTGTCCTCAGTCCTGATGCAGAGTCTCAATCATTCTTTGCCTCCACAGGTGCTGCTTGACTCGCTGAGTACCTCCAGCACTTTGGTTTATGCAATCTCTTGTGTACCCTCATACCTTTGTCTGCTGCACTCTTTCTTTTTACAATATTTTTATTGATTCCACATAGAAAATACAGATTACATGAATCAGAAAAAAGATAAAATGCTATGAAATACATTGTGTTAAATCATACTTGAAATCACAATACCCCATATTGATAAACAAAAATGATAGTTAATTAATAACAATTAAATTGGAATAATTTTATTATAAAAAAAATCTAAACTTACTACCAAGACCAGTAGGTTTGGTTAAAAAAAAGGACAAAGAAAAACCCTTAACACATAATAATATTAGCCAATATCTGTACTTTAACCACCAAATCAAAGGTTTTGAAAATAGTTCAAAAACGGTCCCCATAATGTTTGAAAGTCTAAGTTAGATTCAGAAATTGAACAATGGATCTTCTCTAAATTTAGGTATGACATAACATCCTGTAACCATTGAACATGAGTAGGCGGAGTAACTTCCTTCCATTTAAGCAACACAGCCTTCCTGGATATAAGAGAAATAAAAGCTAATACATGTCAATCAGAAGTCTCCAAAGTCTGCTGCACTCTTAATTGCAGAATTTTTGTCCATCACAATGTTTTTGAACCTTGTGGACCCTCTCCAACTTCCAACCCCCCAAATACCCGTTGACCTTACATCACTGTCCCTTTTAGTTTTCCTAGTAACAGAGACATACAGCACCAAATAGGCACCAACCACTGAATCAGTGCTGACCATCAATCACCCATTTATGCTAATCCTACATTGATCCTTTTTTTTATTATTCACCCACATTCTCATCAACACCCTGCAGATTCTACCACTCACCTACACTCTAGGGGCAATTTACAGTGGCCGGTTAACCTACCAACCCACATGTCTTTAGGATGCAAGAGGAAACCAGAACACCCAGAGAAAACTCATGATCACAGGGATAACTTGCAGACTCCACACAGACAGCACAGGAGATCACTGTGAGACAGCAGCTCTTCTAGCTGTGACATTGTGCCGTCCACAAGTCCTCATACTTTGCCTTGACATTGCTCTTTTCAGACATTACTTTGGAATGTTTTGCTATGTTATGGACGCTAATAAGATGGCACAGTAGTGCATATTTAGTGCTGTCTCACAGCAGCATTGACCTAGATTCAATCCCGACCTTGGGCGCAGTCTGTTTGCATGTTCTCCCTGTGATTGTTTGGGTTTCCCCTGGACGCTTGGGTTTCCTCCTACATCCCAAATTAGCTCTGGTGCAGGTAAGTGAGAGAAAAAAATCAAAGGGGAGTTGATGGGTATATGAGAGAAAATAAGTTTCTGGATTTCGGGAAAGGAGAAGGGAAATGGGACTGATGGGAACCAGTACAGACTGAATGGCCACCTCCTGTGTTATTATAAGTAAGAAAGTAAATAGAAATATCTGAGCAATATGTTCCATGTTTTATGTCACCATAATTTGCATTCTTGTATGAGTCCACAACTGGAGTCCTTGATGTAAATCACAGCTTTCCTTTTCAATGAACAATTCTTTAAAACAACCAGCTGAAAATTATAGTTAGCATATGGAGACCATAACTGAGGTCCATTGATTTAGTAGCAACTAGCTGAATTAAATGGAAATCGTCATTTGCTGTCCAGAAGGTCCTTATGATAAAATTTCTTCTGCTTCATGAAATAATTATCTGAAAAGATCACAATGGATTCTTTGGGGAGAGAAAGAGGCGAAAGACCATTCATCATTAGGAAATTGAATCAAGAGTGCAATTGGGCACTAAATTGGAGGAAGGAATCCTTATTTAAGGCATGTAGATTGGTTGCTTTGCTGGAATGCATTCTTTTTCTTTTGTATTTCTAACTTCTCACTTTGAGCTTAGTGTTTTTTTATTATCTCCCTTAATGAGTTAGTCACAGTCTTCCAGTTAGGTGTTCTGGTAGTCCGGTGTACTTCCCTTTGTTGACAGCTTCATTTTTCAGATCAGTAATCCAGGGACCTGTTTGGTGGCTTCATCACTGCTGGTTTAAAACTTGAGTCAAGGAAGAATATGTGAGCTTTGTCAGTGCATTACCATAGCAACAACTGCTTGGGCATGAATCAGGGTCATTTCTCACCTTAGCTATTCTCTACAGATTTTGAAAGTCACAGTAAACTACACACATAATAACTCCAATAATGCAATGTACGTACATTCTTCCACTTAAAGATGTTAAACCTACTTATTCATCATCTTTGGTTATTATCCTCAAAGCATTATTTTTGGTATGTTGGTGGAGTGTAATTGGACCAAATGAAAATTCAAAGGGACAGCTCAGTCACCAGGATGTAAGTGCAATATTTGATCCTTAACTGGAGCATGTGTCGTAGCTGGAACTTCAACTCTGTCCAACAGTCTAGCCTGAGAATCCATTGCTGCTTGATGCTCAGTTCTGGCTGTTTACAATGTAGAGAGTTCTGGCAGTTTTTATATGTCTTTGTGTAGCATAAACATTGAAGCTCCTTTTATATTAAGTGCTTTGGAACACTTTGCTCCCTTAAACATGCTATACAAATGCAAATTGTCCATGTTACATTTGGCTTGTTTCCATGTGGACTATTTGACTCCCAGTATATACACTTGTAAATCTTGTTTACATTTCCCAGTGGAAGATTTGCAGACTTTGAAAAACTTGGTCTGTGAATTTAGGATAAGGGAGGCAGATTTAGAGACCTAAGCCTCTGAGATCCAGCTCCAGGCAATGGTCCCATGGAATTTGAGCTAAAAAAGGCCAAAATACACGTAGCTTAGGATAACTTGTGAAAGGAATTTTACTGCACATCAACATGTCTCACTGCTCACAGCCTCAGTAGCTGTGGAACAAATGCAACAGCTATATTTCACTTTTTTAAAGTTTTTAAGATTGCAGCTGGCCAGGTGGTCTCTCCCATAGGTCCTTTGTAAGGGATACACCCTACTTAGAAGTATCCCACAGCACATAGTTTGTGAACCTTGCTAGCAACACTTGGTCATGGACCTCTCCTTCAGTTTGCAGACCAATAGGGCTGGGGTGCACCACAGGGCAAAAGTACCGTATTCCTTTCAAGGCCTCCTTTGCAAATGCACATTTCAAAAGGAGATGGATGATTCATTCCTACAACAGCTGCTTCACAGACAGAATGTGATGATGCTGAAACTCTAGCTGTGCATTATGGGGAGGACTCTTCTGCCAAATAATTTAATTAAAGATCTAGTTCTTATTGCAAAATTATGCTGCATTAAGAAAATGTGGATAATTGTTTTGTATTATATCTAATTTCTAAAAAAAACATTCATTTAAGTGAGAGGTTTGCTGTTAGTTCAGGAACCATGAGAATAGTCTTTCTGAAAATTGGGTATGTAATTGTAACACAGCAAAGGAATGCATATTAATTTGTTATGCCAATTAGATTCAACTTACATGCTGTAATTGAATTCATTTAAAAAAAATTCACTTTACCCTTTAGTTTAAGAATCTCACAATGTGTCAAAAACCAATGGATAATTACGCTACAGAGTAACATGTAAATAAACTATGTCAATTAGACTCAATTTGCATATTCTAATTTGTTTTGCATTTTCTAACATATCGAAGACATTCTGAAATGGCCTGTGTTTCTTAAAACCACATGTTTAGGAAGTAAAACACCAGCTATAGCTCTGAATTTGTTCTGCAGTGCACGATAATGGTCTAAGAGCTGTTCTCTTTGATCTGGCTGGATTACCTGTGTTGTAACCTGTAAACTGATGTTCTTGTGTCAGTGGCTTTCAAGAGACGATTTCTTTGTGGTTTACTGTTGTATTATGATTGGCAGCAGAAGATTTTGATTTGTGTGGAGATGCAGTATGCTATAAGAGGGCTGCAACAAGTTTGTGAACTGCAAAGTAGAATGGTACGATATGGGGTTGTGCTGCAAACTTGCTGCATCAAAGTTCCTCATTGGGATTGGAGGTGGTTGCCTTGCAAAGGAGATTTGGATCCAGTCAGCCTAAAGTATTCGAGACACAAGAAACTGTAGATGCTGGAATCTGGAGCAACAAACAATCTGCTGGTGAACCTCAGCGGGTTGAGCAGCATCTGTGGGAGGAAAGGAATTTATTCCGAAACATTGACAATTCCTTTCCTCCCACAGATGCTGGTCGACCCGCTGAGTTACTCCAGCAGATTGTTTGTTTCTGCAGCCTAAAGCATTTTCTGCTAATTGGTTACAAAACAACACCTGCAGAAGAATTGTCAGTATATCGGTTCCTTTCCTCTTTTGTGGGTAATGGGAGCTTCAGAATTAGAACTCTGGAGACGTGAGATAGGATATTGGAAGTTGGTCACCCTTCAAATTTTATGGAAATGGGAACAGATAATAACATTCTTGCCTACGAGTCAGGTCATCCATTCATACTATTCAGAGACATTATCTGCACTTACAATACCACCTTGACACTTAATTGTACTCGCTTAAGTGTTATATTTCAGGTAAGGCCTTGTTACACTGAGAACCGAGAAAGGCAAATAATGTAAAGGTAGTCCAAAACTGAAGGATCAGATGAGGGAGCGAGCTTGAAGTATGTATGAATAATTGTAAAGAGTGCAATGAAACGTTGGCACCGCAAATAGTGTTACTGCTTCAAAGCTCCAGCTGCCCGGGTTCAATCCTGACTGGTTGTTATCCCTGTGGAGTTGTGACTCTGTTGGTTTCCCAGGTTGCTCGAGTTTCCTCCCATATCCCAAAGGCATGCAAATTATTAGGTCAATTAGCTACTGTAAATTTCAACTGGTATAGGTTGGTGGCAGGAGAATCGGGAGGGGGAGGGGTGATTGTGATGGCTTTGTGAGAAAGAATAGGTTACAGGGAAATAAGTGGGGGAACAGGACTGATGGGATTGCTCTGAGAGATGACAGAGACTCAACGGGCAGAAAGGCTGCCTTCTATGTCAGAAGAAAATATGAATGTGAGAAACATTCAGGAATTTGATTCAAAAATCTTCCTTTGAAAATAATTTAACTTTTGAAATTACTGTTTCCAAACAAAGGTTGAAAGGTTGTTGAATGCATTCCACATTTGCTAAATCCTTTCAGATAAGGTACAGAGGTTCCTCCTGAGCAATTCCTACATCTTTTATGGATAGAATAAAACTGGCAGCCAATTCAAGCAACCCTGTTGTTGTAGTTTTGTTCTGTTATGTATCACAGAGTCAGACTCCTTTGGTTAGTAGGAGGCACTATAATGAAGAAAACGAGATGATCCCTTTTGTAAGCCCACCAGCTGGCTTTGAGTAAAAGTGGACTAGATGTCCAGGGATTCTTTCCACGAAGGATTTGTGAGCTATTTATTGATGTCCTATTGTGTTTCTTGTTAATAGTGTTGGCATTATTTTAATAAAGGTGAGAGTGATGGCATGAGAAGTATGAGGTACATGAACATTTTGCCAAATCCAGAGGAATTCGAAAGGCCTGCTATTTTTAGTCCTATTTCTATTAAAGTAGTTGAGGCCATTCAAGTTGGAGAAAAACAACAAAGTGCAAAACTTTAATGAAGGAAGAGAGAGAGGTTGCAAACGGTGTGAGGGGAAGTGGCAAATAGATGGAAAAGAGCAAAACATGGAATTCCCATTATCTGGAGCAAATGATGCCACTTGGAGAACCTGCTGTTTATTTAGTAGCTGCTTTAAGGCAATGTAAAGCTTGAGTTTAAAGGTAAAAACTCCATTTTGTGCCTGTTTCTCTTTTCTCATTTTTTTCTTTTCTCATTTTTCTCTTTACATTCAACAAAATCTTCATTGCTCCAAACTTTCTATGGGAGAAAAATGTTGATAGTGATATTAATCATAAAAATGACAATTTTGTCTTGCTGCTGGTTTCCTGACTAAGGCTATTGATGCTGTATTTTTGGCACAGTTCAATTACTACTGGCCTTTGGGACTGAATGTTGGATTAGCATTCAATACAGGGTTTCTATCTAATTGGAGTAAATTAAGCAATTTAGAATTACTAAGAAAAATCAAATATTCTATGGTCAGTCGCAAGCAGACATCATCCAAACCCCACAAGAATATAAATAGGCATTCTTATTAGCAATGTCACTCAAATAATGAACTTTGATTTTTTTTTTAGGTTAGCCTATAATATGTAAAGTGAGCACATATGTAAAGTTAGTCTAAAATATGTGTTTTCTGTACAATTTGACAACAGAATGATATGTAGCATAGCACCACCCTTAGCATATATCTACTGGATATTGATTGCACATAAACCACTTTTTATGCACTTAGTGAGCAATGAACAGATATTAAGAGAGAAGTACATTGCTGTACTTTAGATTAATCAGAAATCTGTCTCTGGTGTGTAAGAGAATACAAGATCTTGCTCTAGAAAGATAAAATCAATGGGACAAAGCACCATTTGCATTTGATAAACTGAGGCTCAAAAATGTAGAAGTTAAGATAAGAGTAAGGGTAAGATATCTTTATTAGTCACATGTACATCGAAACACACAGTGAAATGCATCTTTTGCGCAGAGTGTTCTGGGGGCAGCCCGCAAGTGTCGCCACACTTCCGGCGCCAACATAGCATGCCCACAACTTCCTAACCTGTATGTCTTTGGAATGTGGGAGGAAACCGGAGCACCCGGAGGAAACCCACGCAGACACGGGGAGAACATACAAACTCCTTACAGACAGTGGCCGAATTTGAACCCAGGTCGCTGGCGCTGTAAAGCGTTACGCTAACTGCTACACTACCGTGTACTAAGTGAAAGGGAACTTTTGTGATGTGCTGGTGCTAGTATACAAGCATAGCATTCACTATTCTAATCTTCTTGTATCATGCACCAGCAGAGAAGGGCAATGATCCTGTCCAGAACTGGTTGTAAGGAAGTGAATAACAATGACCAAATGGCATTGGACTGTTTACTTCTTCCCATGTGAGGGAATTTCTAGCATTGAAGCAAATTTGGTTAGGAATTTGGCAGTGGTCAATTAAGATATATTTTTCCTACCATGCAGGAAATACTACCAAGGCAGTTATTAATGTGATTGAAGGTGACATTGTTCCCCTTGGTACAGTGGGGGTTGCAAGGAGATTAGATAGAAGTATTTGAAATCATGAAGGGCTTGGATACTATTAGTAGATAGAAAAAAAACTTTTTCCATTGGAAGAGCTTCAAGAGCCAGGGAACATAGAATGAAGGTGATTGGCAAAATAGCTAAAAATGAAGGGAAGACTGAATGTAGAATCACCAATCAAGTTTCCCAAAGAATGTTCCTGCAGATATTTCTAAAGAAGAGGAAAGAAAATGGATTTATTTTTAAATAAAAAACAATGTAGAAGTATTTTTTTGTCACAGAATTGTTACTGAAAGCTGAAAAGGTGAAAAGTTTAGGACTGACAACACCAGAACTCTGAAAGAATTGGTTTCAGGGCTTTGGCAATTCACAAAGGATGTGACTTGCCTTCAAAATAGGCTAAGGAACAAACCATCAAATTGTAGGGCTTTTATTCAAGGAAGCAGCAGAGGAATCTCAGCCATCCTTGTGTGGGAGGAAGATGTAGAGAGGTGTAGAATTGTTACTGTTCTAAGAGTCCTCTGGATCTTTCTTTCCATTCACTTCCCCTCGCCCCATCTTTTCCCCCCAAGTTCCACCCACTGTCGTGTTTTCGCTACCTCTTCTGGCTTCCCTCTCTGATCTATAATGATCAGACCTCAGCAGAGGCCTCATCTTCATTTCCCTACGTCCCCATCTTCATGAATTCCTAACACAGTATGGCATTGAACTCTTCTTCTGCTGCTTCCATGCCCATTTGGTTGACCAGAATCTTCATCCTAAATTATGGACCTTTACTCTAGTATCCAGAGTTCCTGATGCAGCTGGACCCCTCCTTTTGGCCACTATCCTTCATAAATCTATTCATCACTAATTGTTGAATTGCATAATTCTCTGTCCTAATTTTTCTTCTTCTCTTACTCATTCTAAACTACCCCACTTCTGAATTTATTGAACTCTGCTCACGAAGGACTAATCACAACATCATCATCAAATGTGCTGATAATGGTGATGGTGTGCTTTGATTAATTGACTTCCATCTTGAAGAAGCCAAGCAGCAGCTCTTAAATGGAAAAAAAAACTGTCTTTTGTGGCAGCACAAATGCAATGAAGACTAAAGTGAAATTGTGGACCGGGACAGCTTTGAGATGGTATGCCAGTGTTCCAATGAAGGTCGAGACCATGCAGGTGCTAACAGATAGTATTAAACGTGGATCTTAGGATGTGAAGAGAACAGTGCCTCGAGAAATGCTGGATAGCTTAAATATATCTGTAACCCTGGGTGTTTGAATGATGAAAGGAGGAATTTCAGTTGGAATCTATGTGGAATGAGTTGGACTTCGCTCAGGAAAGAGATAAGGATATGGAAGCAAGTTTTGGTCAACTATTCAACACAAAAGGGGAAACAAACCATGAGAGTGAATAAAATAAAAGAAATGGAAATCCTGTCAGCGAGTGGTGCAGAGCTTCTTTACGATTGGCATTCCTAGTAGAGAAGTGACAGCGAGTGCAACGGTAAATAAAAAGCAAATGCTGGATATCTGAAACAGAAAATGCTGGATGCAGGTCAAGCAACATTTTAGAAAGAGAAACAGAGTTAATGTTTCAGGTCATAGACCCTTCATCAGATCCGGGTTTCTGTTGGGGCTCTCTAATATTCTGCCAACTGTAGGAGGCATTAATTGTATTAGGTGTATTTATTTTTTTGGATTCATATTTAACTAATCTTCTTGGCTTGCTTTTGTACTGTATTTCTTTGCCATTGCTCTTCGGTGCTTAATCCATTTAATATCTGCTGTGGAGTCCTCAGTCTTAGAAGTAAACAAAAAAAAATGGATTGTTTTAGCCGATTGTAATGTAGCAGTCAACAAAGTACATTTAAGGGCATCATAATTAAAGGGCAGACCTCATTATAGAGGTTAAGCAGCCTTATTGTGTATTTCCATAGCTAAAGGAAGACAGCACCGGTGATTTCAGAGAGAGGGCTCCCTATGGACAGACATTTCTTTCAGTAATAAAACTTAAGACTTTGTGAAGTAATTTACAAATCTTCAAGTTGTTGCCTGAAATACTTTCTGATTTGTGGCTTCAACTGCTAATGTTGTAGCTACTGACATAAATTAGGTACCACATTTGCCAAGAAACTGTGCCATAACTATTCCCAACATTCTTTCTTTAGAGGTCTCCTTTCTCTCTCTACCATCAGAAACTGCATTGCTTAACTGTAACTCGAGTACTTTGAAATTTCATAAATTTCCATCAGGATTCTGTTGATGCATTTTAAATCGCACCTCTGTCCAGCAGGTTTAGCGGAAGACTATTATCATCATTTCTAGATTTATTTTTATACAAAGTTATCTTCTCGAGGATAAGAACCAACCTACCAGTGACTTTCTTGGATTAAATATTTAATATTGTGATTTTCACTTATTAATTACTTTCTGCTTTGTAATCAAACCTATTGGTCATATCATTTCCAAGTCAGATTGAAGATCGCACTCCATGACAGAAGGAAATCTCAAATTCAGCTTGCAAGCTCCAGTTTAAGCAACTCCATTTTTGCTCTCTCTCTCTCTTTTGCAGTCAGTCCCTCAGGGTTGAGTGTGGTCTGCTTTCATCTAGTTCTGTGGTTCTGAAATGGTTCATGAAGTCACTTAGCACTTGCCACAGATGGGGCAGGAGGTACGTGACAGGGCAGGCCTGTGGGTAGTTTGAAGGGTGATGAGTCACTGCTGCCATTTTTACTCATTTCTGTGTTTTTCCGATGAATGCACTTGAATTTCTCAATGTATCCCAAATGCTGCTCCTATATTGCATGGCCATTGGCAGGGATTCCCACAAGGGAGTCTGCTGTTGAGCTTCCTGCTGACTAATTTGCAGGATAAACAGGAAACTGTTTGACCTATATCACCTCCACTCCAAGATCATCACAACTTCATTCATCGAGCTGTAATATACAGATGATGTTTACACGTCCTCAGTTTTGGAGGCTAGGATCCAAGTTATCATCAGCTCACTCAGTGACACATACAAGAGAATACTTGTAAAATCAAGATCCTCTACTAACTACCTCTGATATCAATGCTGCCTTTGACAATAAAGGATCACGACAAGACCCTGGGAACATGGATCGCTTCCTGTATCGTGGGAGCCACCTCTCAACAAAGCCAGATATCAATAATGAAACTCAACATTGCCTTCAGTGTACCAGCAGAGCATTTGATTATTCTGAGGAAAAGAGTGTTTGAAGGTCAAGATCTCAAATTCAGCACAAAACTCTTAATATCTGGACAACAGTGATCCCTACCTAAGATCATTCTGAATCATGGCACCATTACAGCAGGGACCTCAGATCAGTGGAAAAATTACCACCAACATCATCTCTACAAAATCTTCCCAAATCCTCACGAAGGGTGTGCAAACTAATGGCAGCTTCCTCTCTCATGCCAATATCCCTACATGGAGGGCTTAATTGCCCTCATTCCGCTCTGATGAGCATCCCTGTTGTTCTCATGTACTTTGCATTAATACCATCTATTGAATACACTGCAACAATGTGTGAAGAGCGGAGGGCTTACAATGAAATGGAGTTGCCTGTTTTCTATCATACACCATCACCATGCACATACCCTGAGACCCAAACTGAATTGGAGGAATTCAAAAGAGCTTGCAAACCAGTGTGATATCTGTTCTGACATCACAGCTGCAGAGTATTCACAGTCCTAAACCTTGTGAGCTGTCCATTGTCTGTTACCATGCACTGATAGTTTAATTCATTACATTTCTAACCAGTGTAATTCACTATTAGGGTTAAAAGTGATATGCTGTGATTTTAAAGAATTTATGTTAATCTATTTTGTATCGTTAAATTTTATAGAAGCAATACTTTTTAATTTATTCTAGCCTGAAAATACTTGTTTGCACAATTCTGTTTCTCTGCATTTGTCTGAAAACTAAGTGTTTTTGTGCAGTATTGTAAAATATGTGACCTGCATGTGTGAGTATTCAAAGTTCCTGCTAACTTCTTCACCAGCATGGCATCAGAGAATAGAGGCTATTAAAGGCTGTGCAGTAGCACATCTCTAGAATTATGATGATTTCTAGTTTCCAGCAAGCTACTACCGTGAGGGCACAGTAGTGTGAGCATGTGTGAGAAGCAGA
Source organism: Pristis pectinata (assembly GCF_009764475.1). Classification (NCBI taxonomy): domain Eukaryota; kingdom Metazoa; phylum Chordata; class Chondrichthyes; order Rhinopristiformes; family Pristidae; genus Pristis; species Pristis pectinata. Next base: position 12,618,782 of record NC_067434.1, on the reverse strand, counting down.
TAAATATATGTACCTTTACCAGAAGCTCTGCTGTACTGACAAAATCAGCGGCTGTTCACAAAGCAGATAACAAGCTGCTTTTAATTCCATGTAGGTAGTGGGTAGAATGCACACAGGAATCACTACAGTGCAACTCTGATAAATATTTAAGATGCTGTTGATAACGCAGACTGAAAATAAACTTGAATAGAAACTGCAGCTGTAAATTTTTAATGCCTCTCTCAAAAAGAGCTTGGAGAAAACTGTGGGGATCAGAAGGGAAGTCAGATCTTTTTTAATTAGCTCATTAAAGTATGCATATTAATACTATGCGTGTCACTTGAATTAATAGGATCCAGATGAAAAATATATCAATGTTTATAAAAGGGTTTCATCTGAAAGGACTGAAAAGAAAATTGATTTCTATAGTGGAGAGTGAATAACCTGCTTTATCATTCCCAAAACCATCTGACTTCAAACAATCATGCTCTCAATATACTATGACTGTTGCAAATTTTCATCACTCACTGATGCTGCTCCACCAGGAGCTACACAGCTGTGGCATTCTGTGGTAAAATGGAAATTGCATGTGTAATTTATGGAATACATGGCAGGCTGGCGCTGATGTCACTGCACCATTACTACACTTAGTTCACTGTACTGCAAAGTACATACTGCATGCACATGCAAACACACTTGCCAATACATGCATCTGTGATATGCACACATGGGCATAGCCGCAAAGAAACAAGGTGTAAATAACCCCATCCCACAATTACCCTCACTTTAATAGCTCCCCTGCATTCAACAATCCTTGCATACAGCACTGCCACCTTCATATGCATTGTCCACTCCTTACATTGCATATGAGGGGGGCGGCTTACTCACAAGCTTCCCTGTACAGTGTCCTCATTGTAATACTGTGATTCAAAAAAGGAGGGAAAGAGAAAAGAATGGGCTATGAATCTGACATGAGTTATCAGCTAAATGCTCAAATCCATAAGTAACAGTAAAGTTAGAAAATCCTACTATAATTTGGTAGAATCTTCAGTGTTACAAGAGTAAAATCATGTTCAATAAGTTTTCTGAAGATATAGCTGGCATGGTAGTTCAGAAGGAACTAGTATTAACATTATATTTGGATTTTTAAAAAGCTATAAAGTACCACGTGAATGTTTGCTTTATAAAATAAAGGCTTGTAAGTTTGGAGTTAATAAATTGATCCTTGGTGCTTTACAACATATTCATAACTTGGATGAAAATATATAACTTTGTTGACTTTACAAAGCTAGATGAGAAAGTAAGCTGTGAGAAGACTTGGTCTGTAGAGGTATATATCCAGGTTAAGTGGAGTATTACATGGAATATATGTGATTATTTACTTTGGTAGAAAGAATAGCAAATCTGAATACTTTTAAATAATGAGATCTCCTCAAATGTTGGTGTATTGGTGCCAGTTGATGAAGTTCAGAAGGTAAATATGCCTGTACTGCAAGCAGTTTGGAAGACAAATCAATTGTCTTTATGGCAAGGGAGTTAGAGTACAAAAGTAAAGTCTTACTGCAATTGTACAAAACTTTGATGAGACCACATCTGGAGCACTGTATGTAGTTTTGGTCTATACCTAATCTGCATTAAGCGATTGAATATAGCTGATCTAAGTTCATTGATATTTGTAGGAAAGGGAGATGGTCTCTTTGAAATGTGTTTCTGAAAGGGATTGTCAGAGTGGATTTTGAGATGCCACTTCCTTAGGCTACAGAATCTAGAACTAGGAGACATAGTCAATGACAGGCAGTCATTTATTTAGCATTAAAATATTTTTTTTGAAAAGTTGTAGATCTTTTGAATTCTCTACCTCTGAGTGCTGTGGATTTCAGACTTTTAGGCACTGAACATCAAAGGGATCTGGTTGGAAAATGGACAACATAGAGGAACGATATGAAATACTCCTCTGTCTTTTTCCTAAATTCTTTATGTGTGGCACCATCCTATATTTCCACAATACACTACATTTCTGTCTCAATGGAATGAAAATAGGGTTTAAGTAATATCTCATTCTCGGTTGAGGCACAATCTTGATTCCTTGCTGCCCAGTTTCCAGTACTCATCTCTCTAAGTAATACCCAGCTCTTCACTGTACCTCGAGCTTCTATAAGGTAATTTTTTTGCCTTCGTCAAACAGGCAGTAATCTAACTGAGTTGATTATTTTCTGCTGGAAAATCTGCCCAATTTTTGTTACGCTGATTTCATAATTCATAGATCTGCTCTGCCAGGCTACCACATGCAGTGAAAGCATAAATTTACCTCCATGTTTCAATGATTGTGCCACAGCACAATCACCATATAACCACAGCTCAGCATTGTTTATCACATTACAATAATGACTGCACTTAAAAACAACTAAATTATCTAAAGAAGCACTTTGGAGTGGTCTGAGATAATGAAAGTCACTGTAAAAATAAGATTGTTTTGCTTTATTATCCTAAGATGGTAGTAATTGACCATCAACTTGCTTTGCAGCCAGTGCTTTCATTCTAAACCTACTTCATGAGATTTTAATGTAATGTGGGATTGGAGTAGCTTGTTGAGAATGAGTATGTTGGTTACAAATTACCACACTTATTAAGTTCAGTTGAACATCTTGCCATGATGAGTCACTCTTCATGGACCATGCCATTCCTCATATTTATTTTAGCAAAGCTGGTATTCATTTGATATAAAGTTTTAGTATAAAAGTTGACACCAAACAATGTGGGAAATATTAGGGCAAATGACTAAAATTTTGATGGAAGAGACACCTTTTAACAAGAGCCTTGAGGTTAGAAACAGAGTTGGAGAAGCCAATATACTTAGGAAGGGCACATGAGCTCATGTTGACAGAAAGAAGGTGGAAAGCAGCTTTTATGTCAAGGGGCATTTGGTTCATGTGGTCGTTTTATTAATTGTTCCCAGGTTATTGTTAGTTGGAACCTTTTTTCTATTACCATACGCTTGGTTGAATACTCTAAAATTAAAGGATTAAAGCTGGGTTTTATGCTGCTGGAATGCATGGTAGCCACACATACGTATATGCTGTAGCTCCAGTCCTATCTGCAGTGTTGGGAAAACAGAATGCAGAATCGAGTATGTGATATCCCATGATCTAAAATAAATTGATCATATACCTGTATGCTGTTAACAATTTGATAATATGCTGCAAACTAAATTATGATTACCTGGGTGAAGATTTATGTAGTTAAATCTGAAGTTCCTGGGTCATGATTGGACTGATATGGAACCTCAAGTTGATCCATTAACAAAGGGAAAGTGAGGCCAAGAAAATTTCCATGAAAACAAAGAAAAACAAAAATTCTTCCCTGACACTTATGTATTCAACTTTGTAATCTGTAACAGCCCTTCAAAAATCTGTTGCAATGCAATTATGCTAATAGTTCTGAGCCAGCTGTGATTCAAACATAGAAACCTATCATTATATTCCTATCATTCAATTGTTTTAGTGACATTAGCTGTACTATATTAATGATATTAAGGCCAGCATTAATTTAGATTTAGTAATATGACTTGCATCTGATGAAAAGGATCCATCGCATCATTTGTGACATATCTATTGATATGATGAATCCATACTGCCTTGTCAGTGGCTTCATTTCAAAGGATTTAAAGAGTTCAGTAAATAAATCATTTAAGTAAAGTCAGTCATTGCTGTCACATGTCTACATTTATAAAAAGTGTTAAATGATTAACTGGGGACATGTTTATGTTTCATTAGCAAAGATAATCTCTTAATTATGGTCATGATTGAGAGCCATAAGGTTCCTCACCAGGGAAATACAAATGGTTATTTCTCTCATTACTAGCTACTTTGTGTTATAAAGAGGGATAGTGATTTTAAAAAGCTTGATTTATTTCAGTATTTTAATCTTTGTGCAAAATTTGATAAAATCTGTTTATGTGATATCTGTTCTCAACTTATTTCCCACAATGCTGGGAAAGACCCAGATTGGTGGCACAGTTGGACATTGCAGGAAAATAACAAGTTGATTATCAGACAAAAACAGAAATTACTGGAAACATTTAGCAGGTATGATGAAGAGACTTCAAGCTGAAACATTAACTCTGTTTCACTTTCTGCAGATGCCTCCTGACCGTTGAGCAATTCCAACATTTTCTGTTTTTGCCTTGGATTTCCAAGAATTTTTTTACTTAAGACTAACAAATGTATATTTGTGTTCATTTCAAACATTGTACTTCCACATGGAAAAATAAGTAGAAATCAAACACCACAGCATCAATGTAGTCTTTCTTCTGTAGATAAACCGAGCGTGTCAAATTGATCTGACAATGTTTGCATAATGCTAAATCGTATTCTCCATAATTTTGAGTATTATTTTCCCGGTCTGGATCATATCACATTCTATCAATAGATTGTTAATATTTATGAACATCCAGCCAGCACTCTTCTTGTTGGAGGCATTTGGTGCTGATATGGTTTCATTCTCTCAGTCTCCCTTCTTACAATATGTTGGTAAAAAGTCTGTATTTGCTGTTACTGTCTGATCCACCCAGGTGAGATGAACAAGTCTGTTGTTTTGCCTCTGACTTGGAAGGTTCTAGGTTCTTTTTCAATTCAGATACATGCCAACAAAGATCTGGTGCTTATCGAGTTCTGACCACTGGACGATGGCTTTTGGATGAGAAACTAAACTCAGAAGGACTTAAGCAATCTCTGGGTGTTATTTTGAAGAGCCGGTGTATATTCTTGGTGTCCTAGCAATTATATATCCCTCAATTAATATTGCAATAACATGATATCTGGTCATTGAAGCTTGCTGAGTTTCCTACATCATAGTATGGACTATACATTGAAAGTTCTTAATTGCCTATAAAGTGTTTTGGGACAGCCTGAGGTTTCTCTCCCTGTCAAGGGAATCTCCTCAGAGAATACAATTCCATCGTTATAACATATATCAAGTTTGCATTGTGAAAGTAAAGAATTATACTCCTGGTAACTTACTGGATTTCATATTGCTTCACTGTAATTATATTCTTCATTAGAAAATACTATTACCTTGGAAGTTGGAAAATAACAATTTTCAGTAAAATGGGATCTGGTGCAGCAGGGGGAAATTAAACACAATATAACTGCAGAGTATCTTAGTGAATCATTATGGCACAAGATGGTCATGATTCACTATCAGTGGTTAATAAACTTCCTTTCAAAAATGTATTTTTTTAATATGCAGAATTAAATGTTATTGCTAAGGGTGATTTTTTTTTGTATTCCATTCTGACACTAGGGATGTTGAGTAGCAGGGATTTTCATGACTTCAATTCATGAATATCCTGAAAATCCCATTTCCCAACATTATGTAATGAATAATTCACTGGACAACGTGCAACACAAAAATATTAAGTATCTTTTAACTTTCAAATAAAAACAGAAAATATGAAAATGCTAAACAGGTCAGACTGTCTATGAGGTAAACAGGATAGATCAGGTTTCAGATCAGAACAGTAATGGTTTTCTCATAAAAAGTTCATTGACTTGAAATATTGGGCTGAATCCTATCAGCCACCCAGAATTGCCACAAAATCTCATTTCCCAATGTCTCCCATGTCCTTACTAAATGGTGGATATTTGCTGGATCTTTGAGGTCTGCTGTAAGGCATAGTGAGGCCTCTGGTGAGTGGAACACAAGCAGCCACTGGCTGAGGCCCTACACCTGGAATGTTGTAGGGGGACCTTGATGGAAAGCAAATTTGGAGGAGGAGCTTTGCTTTGTTCAGAATTGTCAAGGAATTTAACAGCTCTTGTCTCTCATATTCAGAAACATTTAAAAAGTTAAAAATTATAATAAATTTTAAAGTTCATTTCAAGCAAAGTGAATAAGAATATTAAAGAAATTATCACTGACTTTATTCTGCAGGATAATGAATCCCCATTCAATTGAATGGGTCTCCAATCCTATGGCAGGTCTAAATAGGTATAGGGTCAGGGCAGCGGATTCTCCAGTGTCCAGGCTTTGGCATCTGTCATTTAGTAAATCCCAGATTTTAGCAGGTCCATTTAAGCATGATTTGGCTGATCAACTTTATTCTTCTCTGCAGAGATCCTGCCCGACTTGGATAGTTCCTGTATTTTATTTCAGATTTCCAGCATCTGCAAAATTTCTCTAATATATTCTTTATATTCTTTCATTTATGTGTTCAATGCACTTGGAGTTAATGGAATGTATTTTTAAATGGCATCTTGTGCAACAATTATCAGCAACCTCAAAACATTTCCCAGCAGGTGACACTTTAGATTAATCAGCACATTTTGGAATTTGTTTTGTAACCTCATGGTATGAGAATGGTGCTGGAAATGTACATATTTGTTTGAGGTCTGCATAAAGTTGCATTACTGGGCAAACTAAAGGTCAATTGCTTCACTCTACAAACTATCCCAAATGCTTAAGGTTAATTGTGATCTCTGCAAGTGACAAACATTCTATTCACTAGCACTGGCATACTTTTTCTTGTAGAGCTAAAGAAAATGTGAATTTTGCATCATCTGTAGTTGATATCTTTGTCCCTCTCACGCATAAAATATAGGATACAATTACTTCAGTGAGTGAGACTCCAAACTGTTTGATATTTTGCAAACATTAATTGATGTGGTCAAACATGATGCTGTGGGTACTTGTTGCATTTTGTTTTGCTTCTGTGAATTAAAAGAAATGGCTATTACCTTTTAGCTAATTTAGTAGTGACAGGAGCAAAACATTGGTTAGCCCACAGCACTGAAGAGAGTGCAGAGAAGATTTACCATGATGTTGCCTGGGATGGACCACTTATGAGGAGACACTGGGTTGTTGGGTTTGTTTTCCTTGGAGCAGAGGAGGCTGAGTGGGGACTTGATGGTGATATGCCAAAGTGAGAGGCATAGATAGGGTAGATGGTAGGAAACACTTCTCCATAACAGAGGTATCTACAACTTGAGGATATAAGTTTAGGGTAAGGGATAAAAGATTTAGAGGGGATCTGAGGAGGATTTTTTTTCATACAGGGTTAGTTGGAATCAAGAACGCCTAAAGGGGTGCTGGAGGCTGATACCCTCACCACTTTTAAGAAATATCTAGACGAGCACTTGAATTGCCATGCCATAGAAGGCTATAGACCAAGTGCTGTTAAATGGCATTAATATAAATGGGTATTTAATGGTCAGCATGGACTTGATGGGCCAAAGGCCTGTTTCTAGGTGTATGGCTCTATGATTCTCTGTAGAACCAATGGTTCAGAAGTTATTTTATCCCTGCAACAGAGAATTTTTGTTTTTAAATCATAGATCAAACTGATCTGTTTATGGTGATGCCTTATTCTTTATGCATACTGCTGGGACAGATTGAATTGTGAGCTGCATTCTGCTCCATTGGCACATATTGTGTGTGTACAAGGTTCTTGCAAAAAATATCTCAAAAGCAATGAAGAGAAAAACACACTCTCAATGTTTTCACATGCAATATTTGTTGAAAAACTTACATTGAGCAATATACATTGTCACTAAAATATATCAATAAGTTTCTGATAATAAAATCCCTATTTAACTGCTGATTATCGTATCTAAAAAGCACTTGCATGTATTAATCTAGAACAATTTAAAGCTTTGGTGTAATAAATTGATTTGATTGCCAATTTCCTGCATATTTTACCATCCTTAGCCTTAATTCATAAATTATTTTGATTGCCAATTAGCTACTGTTGTATTTATTATTAATTAAATTATTGGCTGTAAGGATAATGTGCTGATATCAGTTTGGAGGTGCATCCTAAATTAAAGTAAAATAAATGAACGTGATGCAAGGTTAAGTATTTTCTTAATTAGGATTATTAAAATAATTCTTTGAAGACTGTATGCTGCAATTTATTATTCACCAGATTGCTGTGTAATAAACCTAGTGAATGAAGAAATAGAGTTAGGATTAGGACTGAAGAATGCCATTTTTAAAAAAAAGTTACACTTTTAAATGCTGATATGAGCTATTGTTGCTTAATTTTTCCTGCCTCCGAATGCTCCGTTGAATTTATGTTTCCACTGTTAATCTCCCTTTTCACCTCTGATATCAAAATTATTAAACAGCCCAAACTTGTTGGAATAACATTTTTGCTCTCCAACAGCAATGCAGTTTGATCCACATCCGAATTCGTAATGGATTAGAAAAAAAATGAGGATGCTAGAAATCTGAAATTAAACAGAAGATACTAGAAGTACTTAGCAGTTCACGTATCATCTGTGAAGAGAGAAGCTACGTTGATGCCCTTTCATCAGAACTATTCCTAACTTGATTTCACTAGTCACATATGCTGTGTTACCAGCATTTTCTGTTTTTGCTTCTGATGGATGATGATTCTTTTCATCAGTTTAAAGTCCTGACTTGTATTTTTCCTGTCATTGTTGGTTGGCCCATTTAGTTTCATAATTACAGTTTTGTTATTTTGTTCAGCCATAGTTCAGGTTCTTTTTCAGCTACCTAAGTCTAGACAAATGTTCTAGGGAAAGAGTAGGCCCCCTTAGGGACCAAATGGAAAGTCTTTGTGTGGAGTCAGGAGATATGTGTGATGTCTTCATTTGAATACTTCGTGTGAGTATTCGCCTGGGAACAGGATAGAGAGTTAGGGGAGATATATGCTGATAGTTTGGAATGTGTAGATCAGGAAAGAGGAAGTGTTATTGACAGGTGAACAAATCCACAGCACCTGATGAAATCTATCCTACGGTGTTATGATAAGCAAGGGAGGAGATCGTGGGGGCTCTGACAGAGATTTTTGCATCATCTGGGATTGATTAGAGGCAGTGGCATGGTTTTGTGCATAGGAATTCCTGCCTCACAAACTGAATCTTTTGAGGAGGTTACGAAGAAAATTGATGAAGGCAAGCAGTAGACCCGATATCCATGAACTTTAGCAAGGCTTTTGACAAGGTCCCACACGATAGTTTGGTCCAGTAAGTTAGAGCACATGGGATCCAAGGTGTTTGAACAAATTGGATCCAAAATTGGCATGAAGGTAGGAGGCAGAGGGTTGTTTTTCTGACTGGAAATCTGTAACCAGTGGTGTACTTTCATGAGAATGTCAGTGGTCTGACAGAGTCAAAGAGTCATACAGCACGAAAACAGTCCCTTCAGCCCAACTGGTCCATGCTGACCAAGTTGCCCATCAAGCTAGTCCCATTTGATAAGTAAGGTTGCTGAATACATGAAGATTGGTGGCATTGTAGATAGTGATATGGTTGCCTAAGGATACAGAGGTACATAGATCAGCTGGAAAGTCGGGCAGAGGGGTGGAAATAGAATTTAACTCAGTGTAAGGTAATGCATTTTGGGCTGTTTAATACTGGTCAGACATATTCAGTAAATGGCAGGGACTTGATGTACAGAAGGACCTTGGGGTATAGGTTTATAGCTCTTGAAAATGGCTACACAATTGAATAGGGTAGGGAAGAAGACATTTAGCTTGCTTGCCCTCATAGGCAGGGGATATTGGGTGTGAGAATTGGGACATCATGTTGCAACTGTACAAAATATTGGCTATCTCCCCTCTCTAATCTTAGCCCTGATGCAGGGTTTTGACCTGAAACATTGACAATTCCTTTCTCTCATGATGCATACTTGACCCGCTGAGTTCCTCCAGCAGATTGTTTGTTGCTCCAGATTCCAGCATCTGCAGTCTCTTGTGTCTCCTCTGTAAAAAAAAAACAAATTAGTTAGGCCACACTTGGAATATTGTGTTCAGTTCTGGTCACCGCATTATGGAAAGATGTGGTAGTGCCAGAAAGAGTGCAGAAGAGATTCACCAGGATGTTTCCTGGAATGGAAGGGTTTAGTTACAAGGAGAGATTGGATAGGCTGTAATTGTTATCACTGGAGTACAGGAGGCTGAGGAGTAACCTTGTAGAGATTTATAAAAATTATGAAGGGCATAGGTAGAGTATATAGTCTCTGCCTTTTAACAAGGGTAGTGGAATCTAAAACTATGGGACACAGGTTTAAGGGGAGACGGGTAATATTTAAAGGAAATCTGAAGAGCACGTTTTTCCACACAGAATGGTGGGTATATGGAACAACCTGTCAGAGAAGGTGGTAGAAGCAGATACAATCACAGCATTTAAAAAGCATTTGGACAGGTACTGTACATGAGCAGGAAAGGAACAGAGGGGTATGGGTCAAGTGCAGAAAAATTAGATTAGCATAGATTGGCATCTGAAATGCATGAACAAGTCAGGGCCTGTTTCCGTGCTGTATGGCTCTGACACTAGTCAGTCAAATGATCTTTTTTTACAGTATAATTTTAATAGCTTCTTTTATAAGTTTTTCTTTCAACTCCTGAGAGTTTCCTGAATGTGGCCACTTTACGGTGCCTGGAGCAGGGAGCATTTCCTGTTTCACAGTGCCATTTCTTTCTTGAAAGGGAAAATAATACAGGTTGAGCAGGAGATAAAATTGGGCAGGATTTTATTGAAAGAAAAAAGATAACAGTAGGTCTTCAAGAAGTTGTTAAATCATGAATGGGGAACTGTTTTCTCAGGGGACCCTATATTGCAAGCTTCCTTACTATCAGATAAAAGGTTCAGACTCTTGGGTGTTTGGCTTAAAAACGATTGTGGTTTTCTGATAATATTACAGTTCTGGATTCATTATATGCACTTACTGTCAATCATTAGGACTCATTTCAGTTTGTTAGAATTGATGGAGATTGCTCTCCCTTGGTGGCTGCAACTTGGATTATGGACATAAAACACAAGCACAGTACCAAAATAATTCCTAAAGTAAAGAAATGGATACTGACCTCTGTTGATCATGGTTCTGTGTCTTTGGTTGGTGTCCATTTAAAACTGAAATCCATGGTGATAAATGAATTAATAATGGGGAAATGCATTAACTATTGGCCTTTCATTTTTATAGTCAGTCATTTCTTTCCTGGTGGCTAAGCCATTCACAGTTGGCATGCTCTTCATGGTGTGATGAAGTACACAAATTAATAGTCATGTTGTACATGTAATACATCATCTCAAAATCATGCTTACTGAACAGATCTGATAGGACACAGTAATATAAATGTCTGCAATGCAGCAGAATTGTATTCAATTTTACGTAGCTACAGAGAAGAAGTAACACCCAATGGTACCCACTTATTCAATGGAGAAGCAGATGGTCTAAGTAAAATGAAGAGCCAAATCAATGCACAGGCCAAGATAATATTTGTTAAAAAATATACAATGGGCATTAAAAATATGAATTTCCTGACTAGGATTATATGCCAGTGAGGGGAGAAAATGGCTAATGTGTATATTTGTAGATAGATAGATAAATACAAAAAAATAAATTGCAGTTTGTGCAATTAGTAACTCAGTCAAAAATCAAAATCGAGTTTATTATCATATGCACAAGTACATGTATGCACAGGTGCAATGAAAAACTTACTTGTAGCAGCATCACATGGACATAGCATCATTTAAGCAACATTCACAAGAAAAACATAAATTAAACAAGTTATACACAATTTTTACAAGAAAGAACACAATTAGAACAAAAAAAAAGTCCATTTTAGTGCAAAGTGATCATCGTGTTGCTAAACTGACATTGATTAGCATTAACTAACATTAATAACATAAACTAACATTAGTTCAGAGGTTGCCAATGTGTTGGAATCGGTAAATAAATTATTTTTACTTTGTTTAGCCTAGTTTGTGTATTTGCTTTATTTGTTGCTCTATTGTTAAATTCTCCTCAATTTTTATTTTCCACATTATATTTTTCCCCCTTCCAGCATTTCTTTTTCTTTATGCCTTTTCCACAATCCTTTACATTTACTTAGTTCCATTCGGTTTGACTTAGGAAAAACTTTGACTGAAAATCCAGCCTTGCCGGCAGATGGATCATTATTATGATAAATGTTTATTTAAATATAGCATTATTTTGGTCACCTATCACTCGGTCCAGTTGGTCTACGGGTCTCCTCACACTATACAATAATTTATGCTTTCACTATAAGCTTCTATTCTCTTTAACTACATCCATGATTCATCTCAAATGGCCCCAGTGGTAAAGAGTTCTATATTCTTAACCACTCTGGCTGACAGAATTCCCCCTTAATTCCTTGTTGGATTCACTTGTGATTATATTACTCTTATGAGCCCCATTTTGGATTCTTCGAAAATGAAGCTATCATCTATATGGCTATTTTGTCAAATATAGTTTTAAGGATCTTTGTTAGGCATTTCTTCCCATAGCCTTCTCTTTTCTGGAGAAAGAGCCAACTTGTTGGATGTCTATACTCTAGGGATCAGTCTGTTGTGCCCAGGTATCATTCCTGGTTAGCAGAGAGGCCAAAATTTAGTTTAAGCAGGCAACTAAAGTTCACAAAAGCATCTGGGGCTGTTTTGCAGTATTTCTTCTGCTGCATCAACGGAGCTTTGTATTCCATTTCCCAAATCTGAGACATTGAGTATAGGAGTTAGGACGTCACATTACAGTTGTACAAATCTTTGGTTAGGCCACAGTTGGAGTATTGTGTATCGTTCTGGTTGCCATGCTATAGGATAGATGTCATTAAGCTAGAGAGGGTGCAGAATAAAATCACGGGAATGTTGCCTGGACTGGAGGGCTTCATTTAAAGGAGTTGTATGGAGCAGCTGGGACTGATTTCCCTGGAGTGAATGCAGCTGAGGGGCGAATATACAGAGGCTTATAAAATTTATGATGGGCATAGAAAGAGTAGGTAGTCACAGTTCTTTCATATGGTAGGGGAGTCTAAAACGAGAGGGCACAGATTTGAAGTGAGAGGGAAAAGATTTAAAGTGGATCTTAGGAGCAAGTTTTTCACACACAGGGTGGTAGATACATGGAATGAGCTGCCAGAGGAGGTTGTAGAGGCAGATACAGTTACAACATTTAAAAGACACCTGGGCAGGTACACAGTTAGGAAATGTTTAGAGGGGTATAGGCCAAATGCAGGCAAACGGGATTAATTTTGATAGGTATCTTGGTTGGCATGGAGGGCCTGTTTCCACGCTGTATAGCTCTATGAATCTATGCTGGATGAGGGGACCAAATGAATTGTATCCAAGTTTGTTGATGATGAAAAGCTAGTTGGCATTGAGTTGAGGGGAAGATGCAGAAATGCTTCAACAGGACACAGACAAGCTAAGTGATTGAGCTGAGGGTTTTTTTTAAATAGCAAGAGTTTAAAATTATCAGTGTTCAAAGGGGCTGGGGGGTCCTTGTACAAAGATGAATGTAAATTGATGTACTGGTACAGCAAAGAGTAAGGAAGATAAATAGCATGTTGGCTGTTGTTGCAAGAGGATTTGAGTGTGAATAAAGATGTCTTAATGAAATTGTATCAGGCCCTGATAAAATGACATCTGGATTATTATATATAAATCTGATCTTCCTACTTAAAGAAGGATGTACTTGTGGCAAAGGGAGTGCAATGAAAGTTCACCAGATTGAGAGCATCTGGTAATTGTCCGATGAAGAGAGATTAAATAGACTGGACCTGTAGTATTGAGAGTTTAGATGAATAAGATGTGATCTCATTGAAGTATAAAAAATTCTATGGTGCTTGATAGGGTAGAGGCAGGGGTGATGTTTTTGCCTGAATTGGGTGTCCAGTCAGTTCAGGAGGCACAGGTGCAAAATAAGAAGTTAGTCATTCAAGCTTGAGATGAGAAGAAATTCCTTCAGCCACAGGGTAATGAACCTTTGGAATTCTCTTTGCAAGAGGGTAGTGGAGATTCAGTTACTGAGTATATTCAAGCCAGAGACTGATACATTTCTGGATATTGAAGTAAACAACAGATGTGGAGATAGTGCACGAAAATGGTACTGCGGTGAAAGATCAGCCATGATCTTATTGAATGGCTAAGAATGAGTGAGGGGCTGAATATCCTACCCCTGCTTTTATTTCTTATGTTAACCAGACACCCCTTGGAATTTGAGCACAAAAAAAAAACTGCAGACCACCTTTTATAGCCTTGATGTCCTGAAGTGCTTTACAGCCAGTGAAGTGTAGGCACTTCTGTAATTTTAAAAAAAGCTAATGTACACACAATAACCTCACATTTATAGCCAAGTGAAAAACAACCAGATAACCCGTTTTAATGGTGTTTGTTGGGGAATAAGTTTTGGCCCAAGACATAAGGGATCATTCCTTATTCTTTGAAGTAGGGGTTTGAGAAAATTCACAAGATCATAAGACATAGATGCAGGAAGACATCATTTGGCCCTTCGGTCTTCAATAAGATCATAGCTGATCTTTTACATTAGTGGTGGTGCTTTCCTGAACTCACCCCATCTCTTGATTCCTTTCACAAAGCCTGAAAGCATGTACCACCAGGCTCAAGGACAGCTTCTATCCCGCTGCTATAAGACCATTGAACGGGTCCTAGTACGATAAGATGGACTCTTGATCTCACAATGTACCTCGTTATGGCCTTGCACCTTACTGTCTACCTGCACTGCACTTTCTCTGTAACTGTAACACTTTATTCTGCATTTTGTTATTGTTTTACCTTGTACTACCTCAATGCACTGTCGTAATGAAATTATCTGTATGGACGGTATGCAAGACAAGTTTTTCACCGTACCTCAGTACATGTGACAATAATAAGCCAATTTACCAATATCCAAAAATCTATTGATTTCTGGCTAGGCCTTATTTAATGTCACCTGTGGATTGCAGCGCTCCATTATTATTGCACTGGAGTGTCAGATAGAATTTTGCTCATCTTTGAAGATAGATTTAAACCTATAACTCTCTGACTCCGAGGTGAGAGTGCTGTCGGATCCAGTTACTTTCGAATCCACAGGTTCTTTCAGGAGTCCAGGAATAAGTTGAAAACAACTTGGTGCTTCAAAGTTTTATTGGAAGGTTTAAAACAAAGAAACATTCACAGAGCACATGGCACTAGCTTTGATGAGTCGAGACAAAGGGAACAAAAGATGAGCTCAGGCCAAGGGAGATGAGCAAAAAGAGAGATTAACAAAAAGATGACACCTTTTATACCTGAGATAAGAGATGCTCTTTAGCTAACAAAAGTCCAATCAGGAAACCTATTTGACACTTGTGGCCAAACCAACCAATGAAAAAAACCATATATTCACCTGATGGACGAACCAATAAGCTAGTAAGTGGCCATTCCTTCTGCTGCCACTTGAGGTGTATTAAACACTATACATGTTAAAAAGTTAATTAAAAACAGTCGAATCCAACAATACTAACCGCTGAAACATACACTACACCTGTATGACTCTATGCTATCACATTAATAGTATTTATTTCAATATATTTGCCATTGTGACAAACTACTGTCAACTAGTTTGGTGCATCTATGCTATTAGTAATTATACATAACCTAATTACTTGTTGCTTTTCTTCATAACCAGACTGATGAGCTACTGGGAGAGATCCAGGTTTTGCAAGAGGAAATGAAAAGAAAAGATCAGATGATAGAACAATTACAGCAACAGTTGGTGAGTTTGATCTCCTGTTGGAAATTGTTGCCATATCTATCCATTAATTGCTGTTAACAAGTGTTGTCAGCTCAGTTTTTCATAAAGAAAGGAAGGTAATGTTGCTGGGAGGGAAAGCTACTAACAGGGTCATAAGATATGCATGAGGAGTTCGCAATCTTTTGAAGTGATCATAGTGACTGGTTGATTGTGATCATGGCATAGTTGAACAGCGAGTTATTTTTCTGTGGTCATTTGCATTAGGTACAGTGTCACTATCAAAGGTGTATCTTGCTACAAGAGCATTTCCCCTGCCCATCATTGATACCACATTATTATTGCAGATAATAGTTTAATAATATGACAGCAGTAAACATGCGTGATGGGGGATGTGATTCAGAAAGAAAAAAAATCTGTTCTTCTGTGTTATGAAACATATTTTTGGGAAATACTGGCCTGGATTATGTAATCAGTAGAGAATAAATGGTGGTCAGCTGTCACCTTGATGAGATTTGCCTGCAGAATACTGTTCTAGAGATTTGCTCAAACTTACTGTGGCCATTCAAGGAGATCTGAGATCTCTGAGAGCACGGCAAGAGAAGGTATAATTCTTCACCAATGGGATGAAGAAGCTTCTTGGAAACTGACCCTAACCTAGAAAGTATAAAACAGAAAGAGAAGATAGATCATACTTATGTATAATTATACAGAAGACAAAATAAAGATTAGGAAAGAAGGATAGGATTAAAACAGCAAGATAAGACGAGGACAGACAAAAGGAAATTGCAATGTGTTTTAGATGCTCAAGATTAACTAAGTTCTAAAGGGTTGAAATTGGAAACTTTCAGTTCCAGAAATCTGTTCAGCCACAATAGTAAGTTATCCTGTCGCTGCAAAATGTATTTCTTAATTTTTCAGGCATATTTAGTGGGGATCTCTTAGGTAAATGTGGAACACCATGCCAGCTCAATCCATTGCTGAGGACTGTTCTAGCATAACCTGTGGAGCAGCAATAAATCTTCGAGAACAACTTCAAATTCCTACATTAACTGTGCATATTCGAGCTCTCATTTAGCTCTCTGACAGTGAGAACTGTTGGTCTCACAAGTTGGTCTGTCTGGCGAAAATCATGTCAGATCCTGAGGTCAAAATTTCCTCGCAGCTTGGTTGTCCCATAATGTTATCCTAGAACCACATCACTGGAAGATAACAGAAGCCATCACATAAAAGGAATCTAAAAATCTGATCTTAAGATGGTGCTGTTCACTCAAAACATGGATGTTTCTTTCTGATAATAAAATTCCCAAACTTTTCTTGTACATTATCTTTTTACTGTGTCTTGAATAGTGATGGGAGTTATTTTTGAACAAAAAGTGAATCTGCTAAACCAGCTACCCCATCAGTACAATACAACCAAACTGCTGGAGTAGGTGAAAAGGAAATGTCAATGTTTCAGGTTGATTCCCTGCATCAGGACCCTGAATGCCTACAGATGTTGCTCGATCTGCCGAATTCTTCCAGCAGATTCCAGCAAAAGCAGTTTCTTGTGCACCCATAGTAAAATACGTGTCACTGAAATGGATAGAATAAAGTGGATGCCAGTTTGCTGACATGATTTAAAAAAAAACCATAAATATTTTAGAAATGTGAAATAAAGTTAGAACATGGATCACCTATGTTCAGGTTCACCATATAACTCATGCCTACAAGGTCAGAGTCTGCCATTACCTACTACGATGCAAGCTGATGAATAGCCAGATATGTAAATTCAGACAGGCTGTCCAAACCTTGGAACATTTTGCTAGCCATTGTAGGCTAAGATCTTTCCCTGGATAACAGATTCTATTGAAATTCCTTGTGTCATTATTTTGTCACATTTCTATGTCAATAACCCACAAGGTACTTGAAGTTAAAGTACTGATCAAATGTTATTGACTACCCTAAATATTCATTCCTTCCACCATCCCTAGTGCACAGTCCACAGTGTGTACTGTCTACAAAATGCACAACAGTCGCTCACCCAGGCTACTTAAAAAGCATCTCATAAATCCATGACCTCTCCCACCAAGAAAGACATGGTTAGCAGATGCAAGGGAATGTGACTCCCCTGCACGTTTGCCTCCAAGTCTCATCAGGTCCTGCTTTGTGAATTTATTGATGGTCCCTCATTGTTGCTTAGTCTAAATCCTGAAACTCCCTCCCTGACAGCTCTGGTGCATGTTCACCAGAAGGACTACTTCAGATCAACAAGGTGGCTCACTACCACTTTCTTGTAGGTGATTAGGAATGGGCAATAAATGCCAGCATTGCCAGCAAAGGCCAGATTCTGAAAGTTTTGTAGCTGATTCTTTTGGGCAAAGTTACAGCAGATCGTAAAGCAAATCCTTATCAATGTTTGATCTTGGTGTTAAATTGGTCAAGGGTGATAAAATGATTTTGGGGTCCTTCAAAAGCTGCTTTCATTCTAATGCCAATTCAGTTAGTCTTGAAGTTAGCTCCAGGACTTATGTATCATTGAGCCTCTGAAATTAAGCAAGATGTAGAGATTTGATGATACCCTCTATAACTATTGATCAGTGCTGCAGCTACCATATCCAGACAGTTCCACCTTAATAACATAATTGAAAGAATGGCATGAAGTCCATGAGTTCAGCTTTCACACAGTTTGAATAGAAAATAAGATGCCTCTCAAAGCAAGAACGTAAATAAAACAACTCAATTTTTGTTGAGTATGAAAGAGATCTTTTAAATTGACTGGAGAGAAGCAGAGCTTCCCAGTGTTTATAATTTATTCTGCAGTTTGGCTAAAGGAGTCAGATAGAGGAAAGGTCTTTTTTTAAAAAAAGGCCTATAATTTTTAAATCAATCCCTTGTTCTGTTCACTGGAGCTTAAATAGTTTTCTTCAGTTTTCTTTTTTAAAGTGTTGTCTAAAGTAGCTGGAAAGATGATAATTGCTTTTCTAAATGAATTGGGGTTATAAAGTGGCTTTAGTCATTTGATGGGATGTCAAGGATCTCTGTCAAAACCTGTCATCAGGTTATCAATGGATGATTTGAGATCTGCATATCCATCAAATTTACATTCATGATAATATTGGTTAACTAGTCCTTCTAATGCCATTAGTTGACCTAAGGGAGCTCTAAATAAATGAGTCTGCAGAATTTATTTATATCCTTTGTGAACTCTGGAGCTGGATTTTGGGGATAATCTGCACCTAGACCATCTGAGTTTATTAACTAAAGTTCCTGTTTATGAAATCTGGATTTATTGCATTGGAAAGCCAGGATTAAAGATTTACTTTTAGGGTATACAGAGTACAGATTTGAAGCATTTTTGACTGACCCCAAATACAGAGTTTGGCTGCAGAGGGTTCAAGCTGGACATTTTCCTTGCTTGAATGAAGCTTTATTGAAAGCTTCATATAATTCAGCAGCTCCACCATCGTCCACTGTCAAAGGTCCAAAATTGTTGCATTTAAATTTTAGGAAATTCTAAATATTTTGCTGAATAATTGGTATAGATTTCTTTACACGCATCTGTTTTGATGAATGCTTGGGTGGTAGGGCAGGGTGGGGTAAGGCACATTTGAGGTATTGGAATTCTTGGTATTGATCTTGAAGTTAATAAACTTGATATTACTATTTCCAGCAAGTTATACATTATTCAAAGCTAGTATTCCATTATTACATCAAAACATTTATCATGTAGACAACATTTAAAAAGCATCATTATAAGTTAAATTTATAAATTAAATGACACAAGTATTTTTGAATATGCTGGAAAGGGACAGTCTGAAAAAGTTATCAGTGTGTTCATTCAGAGACTGAAAATGATTCTAAAAATATATAATTTATTTCTGTGTGTTAAATTATTATCTGCTCTTCTTCTGACTAAGCATGAGTGCAGCAAAGATGTATCAAGCTGGAAAGTGAATGGTGTTAATGTCAGATGACAGGGCTGGGTTGGGATGCAACTGCTTTTCTCTCTCTGTCAGGGGTCCGAATAGCGTTACATGTCCCACCTCTGAGACTTTGGTTACAGCCCACACAGGGTGGGAATGAAACTGTTCTGCCAGTGAAATAGGACTATGTAGTACCATGTCAAGATATTGTTAATTCCACAGGTTTAGACATGAATAAAGCACAAACAATGAATGACAGTGTCCTTTCACTGTTGGGTGCTAGAGGACTTAAATCAAAGGAAATGCGTTTCACAGATCTGTTACTAAAGGGATGCATTGAACGAAGTTACTGCTACAGGCACTTGAAGGAAAATCCTAATTGGTATCAATTGATCTTTTTGTTCAGATTCTTATTGATTGGTTTGACATTACACCAATTGCACTATCAAAAGTGGAACTGTTATGGATTTAAAAGACGGGTGCTTTGTCTCTTGATGTCTTTAAAAAAAAGAGCCAACTCAGCCTTAACCCTAAACTAGTTGTTATGAAGTGTGACTGTAACAAAGGCTATGGTTGTCTCCAGCTGTTGTAAGGTAAATTGAGAGAGGATTTGAGAAAATGATTGATTTGTTTAAAGAAATACTTCTAAACAACTGTCTTCAATGAGGGCTATTCTGCAATACAGAGTGTATTTAACAAAGGTTGGTAATTTTAAACAAAATACTTTCATCAATGATGAATTGCATGTTTCAATATCTTTTCTAAATTTAAAGCTTAAAGGGTTAATATGCTCTTTAATAGCCCAGCATTTGATGCTTGAGCAGATATTTGCTGGCTTCCATTCCTCATCTTCATTTCACCACATTGTGCCTTTCCCACATACAAATTATAAGTGTGCCAGCAGGGAGCATTTGTATTTCTTCAAGGGGAACTCATCGGGGAATGAGTGCACAAACACTTAAAAATTAATTTGAGTGTGACATATGATGAGAATTATTGTATCCTCCTTTGTTCCATGTTTTCTTTGCCAGCTCAGATGCAGCTTAGCAGCTACTGAGAGGTTGGGATCGAGACCGAGTTTCCTCCACCTGCAGGCTTATTAACCATAAAACCATACAGCACAAAACAGGCCCTAGTAATGTTGTTGTCCTTGCTTCCTGCAGCAATGCCAAATAATCCAACCAATGTTTATTTCCATACTGTGAAATATTTCACTGTTATGCATTCAATTAAAATATTGTATCAGAAAAATAATGGCTATAAAATGATTAATTTGGTTGCTCTCTCCCTGCAGTTGCTTTAGTGAGAATGGCTTAGTAGTTATTGGAATTGTTATTTTTAAAATATAAGTCGATAGCATTTTCAAACTGATAAGTCTGTTGTATTTAATAAACACATCCCTTTTAGTAACATTGAAACCAGTTCCTTATCAAATTCTTCATTCCTCTCCAGAATGCTTCTGATTACCTTGCACCCATTTGTGCTATTCACTTCCTCTTCTCCTTATTCCATGGCCTTTTAACCTGGGGTTCTATGCTTTATGATTTATAAAATTCCATGATTTCCTTTATAGATAAATTAAAGCACCCCTTCTGCTCTGCCTCCCCTATTCCTGCACATCCCCCCCACCCTCCTCTTGATACTCTCTTGCATTTCCATGCTCTCTCCCTTAGTCACATCTCCAAAATCCATCCAATTACTGAAAGGGTCTATTGGAGTATCATCCAGGTGAAGTAAGTGAACCTACTGTCAGAATATCAAACTCTGGAAAGGGTCAATATCATCAAGCACATCCATTGAAATGTTTTGAAGCATAAAGATGATCATCATTCATCATGCTGGGATGCCTAAGCATCCACAAATGTACCCGGTGGTATAGTCAGATAGTCATACTCCATTTCCACACTATAAGAAATACCGATGCACCTTTTTCAAGTGGATTAGGCAGTGAGACACTCAACACATTAACAGTTACGTCATGACCACTTAGGTTCTGATTTCTTGAATTAAACAAAAATTAAAAGGCTGTCAGAAAAATACATAGAATATTATGGGCATATCCTGACAAGTCAGCAAGCATTGTGTGACGAGAACAGGAATGAATGCTTCCACTATAAACTATTCAGCTTAGTTCTGGTCAACAATCCATGCCTTTAACTGCTTTTCTCCCTTCGAGAGTGCTGACTTTTGAGTATTTACGTCATTTTGACTTATTGAGAAGGTTTCCCTTGCTTAGCAGCCTGAGACTGGTTCAAACTGCTGCACAGGTTATATTGATTGAAAAGTTGGATTGGAAAATAGATTTTGTTTTAGAATCAACTGTAAAAAAAATTATGTCATAGTGGAATACATTAGTGAAGTATATTATGGCCTTAAATAAATATGATAAAGAATTTTACTAAAGGATGACTAGCTCCGGAAGTACAAATGTAAAAGAACTGGAAATTCTGGAAATCCAAAATAAAAAGACAATGTTGGAAATGCTCAGTGGGAAAACTTGCTTTTTTCCCCAAAAACAAATAACTGGTCTTCCTTTGAAGCTGGAACTTCTGAGTTCAAGTACTACTAGTTTAAGTTGAACTAGACAAGAGTTATGCATATGACATAATTTAAGTCAAGCAGCAGAAACACTACTTCCCTCCAATCATTTAAGGCTGAAGAGGCTTTCATTCGAGGAGAAATCGTCACTGTATAGTTGTGCCATCTTATGGCATAGCGAGTAGAATTGGATATAATATTTAGTTTTCCATAACATTTATTGCTACCTTGCTGGAATAAGGAGCAGAATGATGAATAAATTGAGAAGTAACATTTTTTCCACATTTCATAGATAATACTTGCGTCACTAGCAAGGAATAAAGTGAACACTACACCAAGATAATTTTGAAAGCAGAGTATTATCCTGATGGCCTTTCTGCCCCTGCTATAAATAAAGGACAACTCTAGTAAGTTTTTTTTTCCCTTTTTTTCCCTTTTGCAGCCATCTATTCCAATATTTGCGTGCACCACATGTCAAAAACATGCCAGTTTTTGCTTGAACATCATGCACTGAAGTGATCAAGTAGACTTGATTAGGTTCAGGACTGAATGATGATTTCTCCATGCTGTCTATGGGATTTTGCAGAATCTTTTCTCCAGCATCACGTTTCGAATCAATTAATGTTTTCCTCTTACTCATTTTGTAAATCCAGCTTTCACATCTGTTAGGAAAACCTAAATACTTATTTGCTTAATTTGGTTTGTAACATCCTTGTCTTTTTCAGACCTGGCATATTTACAATACAATATAGAAGGAAGACATTTCAGCCTATCAGCACATGGGGCAATGCCATTCACTAATAATTTTCCCTGTAGCTAATTACCCACTAATTCTTATTAATTCTTCACCCATATTCATCGACTTACCCCAGATTCTACCACTAACCAAGACACTAAGGCTAATTAACCTACTAACGCACACATTTTTGTGACATGGGAAGAAATCAGAGCACACAGGTGAACCCCATCTAGTTTGAGGGGGAATATGCAGTGTACACACGGACAGGACTGGAGGTCAGAATTGAACCTGGGCTATAAGATGTAAGGCAGCAGCTCAACTAGCTGTTCCACTGTGCATAGCATTCACTGCTTTCTGATTTCATCAGTGCACTTTCCCATTTCCATCTATTATGACCCCCTAGAAAGATGAAACTTTCCACTGCTCCTTTGGGTTAATACCTACTTTGATTATTTAATTATCTGGACAAAATAGCTTCTGTGTCTCTTAGGTTCCGTAATAACCTTGCTCTTATATTCTACTCTTTGATTTCATACAACTCTTCTCAGTTCCTTTTCACTTCCAGCTAATAAGATGAAATCACTTGCATATCCTAGATTATGTTTAGTCCACTCATTTTAAATTCCTACACCATGTGGAGATAAGATACATTCCTGATCACCTCATTTCCAATTTTGAGTTATTCTGTTCTTGCACATTTTTTCTCACCATAGCTTATTGCTTGTTGTAGAAACGCCTCAGAAGAAATGTCAGTTGTTCTAGTACACCCATTCTTTCTTGGTTCACTCCAAAGCTCTGTATGATCCACACAATCAAAGGGTTAAAATAAATAATCAAATGCCTCACATTAATCAATATAACAGAAACTGTATACTTCTCGCTCTTCTGAATCTGTTTTATTCATCTGCTTTTTTGAGTAGTCAAAACTGAGTAATCCAGTTTGCCATAGTAGAAGCATCCCAGTATGGCAGCTGAGGAATTTAAATTGAGTAAAGAAACTGGAGATACTTTGTAAGATGAGACATTGAACTGCGATCCCTTGTGCCCTCTATTTCTTATGTCTTTACATTTGATTAAAGGATATAGATTGGCTAGTACTATATAGTGTATGTTTTAAAGCAAGCAGACTGTAACTATTGGGGTATCACAGGAATTCATACTGACCCTTAAGCTATTCACAATTTATGTACCTTCAATAGTGAAGCAAACACTCAGCATTGCACAAAATGCCAGTCTAGATTACGTGCAAAGTCTTTGTATTGTGGTTTAAATCCACATCAGAAGAGACTGTGTGGGCATTGTACAGTAAGCAACTAGAAAGGCAAATTCCAAGCAGAGTTAAGCTACTAAAGCCTTGATGAGGTTATACAGGGCATCAGTGAGAACCTCCTTTGGAGTACTGATTGCCGTTTTTGGTTTTGTGGAGTTTAGAGTTGGTGTATTCACAGGTTCATTCTGAAAATGAAAGGTTTGTTGTAGGAGGAAAAGGTTAACTAAGGTTGCCCTGTGCTCATTGGAGTTCAGAAGAATGAAGAGTGGACCCTTGAAAGTAGATTCTGAGATGGATTGACAAGGTGGGTGCTGAGCAGCTGAACTAATTAGAAGTAGAGATTGTAGCGGTTGCTACCACGAAATAAAACAAGACACTAGTCGAAGGATTGTCAAACAAGAACTGGTTTATTTTCCCGCCTTGCGCGGGCCTTTTAAGGGAGACTGTTCCTGCCCAATGCAACCGGCAATGACGTAAGTACTACGTCATCAAGTCTTTCCCGCGCGTGGGTTCTCCCCGTCGCTCGGGAAAGACGAGGCCCGCTGCCATCTTGGGCCTTGTCGCTCCGACGCCGCGCGACCCGACTGCCGAGCTGGTTCGCCTGACCGGACGGTGAGTCGCTACAAGATCATAATTTATATATGTAGGGTTGAGATATGGAGAAATTTTTTTCTGGAGAGTTACAAATCCTAAAAACTACTGCATTACTACCCAATCATTGAGCATATTCAAAAGTGAGATCTATAGAATTTTTTGATTCAGAGGATCTGAATACCAGGTGGATAAGTGGGCAAAGCAGAAGATGTCAAGATTTAAATACTAAAGGAGGGGCTATGAAGCCCATTTGTGCTATTTGCTATTTATTATTTTCTCACTTAAGTGGAAAACGAAAGCAGAGGACATTCCCTGGTGTCTTGGAAGGAAGTTTGGTCAATGCACCTTAACCAATGCTTAAATAAGATTATCAAGTCATTTTCTCATTCCCCTTTCTGGTCCTATTGTCTGCTGCAACTTCTATATTACAAAAATGACTGCACCATCAGATACTAGCTTTAAATCACTCTGGGACCTCCTGAAGTTGTGAAAGGAGCTAAATTAAAGACTGAGCAGGAGAAACTTCACTTCATGTAGGGAATTGAGAAGCTATGAAATTGTACTGAAATTAATGAATAAAACAAAAACCATGGCCGCATTTAAGATTATGCAGGATAAATGGTTGAGAGAAAAGTTGGGCACATGGTTCAAGTTGTTGGTGTTAAATTAAACTCCACTGAGTTTAAATTATCTGAGTGCTATCTCATACTCATCCACATCAGTAAACAATGGTTACACAAGTCTTTCAGAGTTTAAACGCAGGTGCTTTTTTGCCTGTGCAGATGAATGAAAATAATCCTAGGACACCAGTGAAAAGAACAGCAAGGAATTTACCCATGTCCTGGCCAATATTATTACTTTCAGCATTACCAAAATCAGATTCATATCATTGTTGATTGTGGGACTGCATGGGAATTTCCAGATTCCTAAATATTTGTATATTTAAAAAAAAGAATTGTTTTAAAAGATCACCATGATCCTACAATAACGTTTACATTACTGTCTTGCTCGATGTAGACAAAAATTGGTGTAAAAAGTCTTCACTAAGGAGAATAAATGAATTTTTTTTCATTTAGCTTTAACTTTAGTTAAGTTGCAGATTTTGTCACCTTCTGTTTAGGCTTTAATGATTTGCCACAGGAATCCATGGATCCCATCAGGAGCCAGTAACTCATTCAAGACCAGATGAGTTTCACCAGCCTCAAAAAAGGATCCAAACAAGACATGGGCAATAGCCACTTAATGCATAAGTAGCAAATCAAACCTTCCTCTGCCTGTGAAGGTAACCCAGATTAAACAGTGGACTGTATTTACAAATCCTGCCCTTGAGACCATTTCAATGGAGACACCATTCATATAACTCTCTGTAAAAAAGGCCACATAGTGGCTTACGAACCTCAAACTCAATTTATAATATCTTTTTCCAGCCATGTATAAGAAGTGATAATACAACAAAGCTGTCAGCTGCTTTGGGTGAATTACTACGCACTTAGCCGCTTGAAGAGCATTTACAAGTATTGGGCACACTTGCCCATTTTATCAAAATCAAGGTCAACGGACAAGCTTCTTTAATTTACGTGTTTTGGACATGTCTAAGTCTTTAAAAATGCTGGATAGAGGTGTTTCAAACTTTTTCTGTGCTTTTAAAAATAAATTTCAAACCTAATCCTTTGATTGCATTATTTGGGATTGTTGGAGAAAAAGATATAATTTAGGAGACTTCTGATCTATATATTTTGGCCTTTATTTCTCTTATAGTCAGGAGGGCTGTGTTGCTTAAATGGAAGGAAGTTACTCCGCCTACTCATGCTCAATGGTTACGGGATGTTATGTTATACTTAAATTTAGAGAAGATCCATTGTTCAATTTCTGAAATTAACTTAGACTTTCAAACACTGGGGACCTTTTTTGATCTATTTTCAAAACCTTTGATCTGGTGGTTAAAGTATAGATATTGGCTGATATTATGTGTCAAGGGTTTTTCCTTGTCCTTTTTTTTAACTAAACAGCTTCAGTATTGGTAGTGGGTTTAGGTTTTTTTTATAATAAAATTATTCCAATTTATTTGTTATTAATTAATTGTCATTTTTGATTACTAATATAGAGTATTGTGATTTCAAGTATGATTTAACACAATGTAGTTAGTAGTATTTTATGTTTTTGATTCATTTACTCTGTATTTTCTTTGTGGAATTAATAAAAAATATTGTAAAGAGAAACTTCAAAAAAAAATCAAGGTCCAATCCCAAACCTTCTGAGATTTTGGTTCTAGTGTACATCATCCACAAATTTCACAACTGTACTATTAATGTTCTTCTCCAAGTCATTGAAAAAAAACAACAGAGGTTTTAGAAATGATCACCAGTAACTGTAACCCACCCTTGTCATGCAGAGAGGGTGTTTATTGACACTAGTCTTGGATTGCATGATGCCAGCTGATCTCTGTGTCCAAGTAGACTCAGAGATGTGGCTAGTACTTAGATTGGAGGCCCTGTGTGCTGTAGACCTTGCATGGAGAGGTGGTCAACATTAGCCCATTTTGGCTGAGAATCACCTACAGAGCAGAGGCCACTGTGATACTGTCACAATAACCTCAAGGTTGACTTTAACTTTGAACAGAGAAGCTGGACAGTGGTAGTGTGGTTCATATTACTTGAAAAACCTTCAAAAGCTGTTTGCTGCAACACCACATTGTTAGGTTTGTTAACAAAATTGAAAACACAGAATGAAAAAGGTGGTAGTACTGTGGATATGAAGTTGACAAAGGGATAGAAAAGTTTGGTGTATGGCTATTGGTGCCATACAATTGCATTCCTAGAATTCAGTACTGGGATCACTGCCCTTTGACTTGCATTAATGAGCAAGACTCGGGTACTGAGCACAGTTATGACATTTACTATGATACAATACTTGTAAGTATAATAAAGAGTAGATAGGTAGGAAGCCTTTAAGTGGATATGGTAGAATAGGCAGACATATGACATGTGAAATCAGGTGTAGAGAAATATGAGATGGAAAGACTGAGAAGACACAATATGCATCAAGGGTACAGTTTTAAAATGTTTACAAAAGCAGAGAGATCCCAGAAGTTTTGATTAATTGAGCAATTTATTAAGCATATGGGATCCTGGATCATCCCAGTTGCCTATGAGAAGGTGATGGTGTGGTGAGGCACTTTCTTGAGCCACTGCAGTCTTTGGTAGGGGTATTTGTGTGTGAAATTTATGCAGCGGGGCCTAGTTTCTAATTGTTTTGGATCTTCTTGCCATTGGACTAAACTCTCACTCTTTCAAGACCATGTGGTAGCTAGTATGCCGCAATTATCCCACAGGCATCTTCTCTTCCTCATCCTAGATCCCAAGGGACTACCTGAAAAGAAGTCACATTACATTGATATGCAAAAGGAATTAAAGCAATTTAATGCTTTTTTTTGGTGGTGTTCAGCTCTAATTCTATGACAGTGGGTAGAGCAGGGAGTGTCCATTGATATTTGAATTCCTGGGGTGCAAAACTGAGGCAGCAATCGCTGTTTCTAATTCATCTGTGATTTTGCACTTGCCCAATCTGAAGAGCTCTCCTCTTATGATCTCAACAGATGAAGTGAATCCTTGGCATGTTTGCAGCACTTAAATACATAAAGACAAAAACATGATCACAGTTTGCTTCATCAGTTGACTTCTCCCATAAATGAAATCAGCCAGAGACATATCCAAGGTAAAGCTTTGGTTTCAAATGAATGTACCCTCCCCCTTAATCCTGTTGATGGTCTTTCATTCAATGTTTATTAAGAGAATTAAAAACATATTGATCAAAGGTACAAATTTATTATTTGAATGAGGATTATGTCAGCAACTTTGAAATAAACTTTGATTCATACTAGCAGCAGATCTGAGGTCCCAATTTATGAAGAGAATCTTTTGATGTATAAGCTATCAAAATGTTCTTGGATGTATTTGTAGATTGGGAATGCACCATTCAATCAATTTGTTTTCACAGACTCCGGTATTTGACTAGTGAGTAGCATGGGGCAGCCTTGCCCATTTCAGTATTTTAGAGACTTAATTCTATTGAAATTTGTTATGTAACATTTAGCCCGCAGGAGACAGTCACCTACTGAAGCTCCAGCATTTAAACAGATATGTGTATGAGGCTGCAAATCTTTTTGTCTCAATAATTCAACAGAGATTCATTTGCTAAATACCAGAAACTGGAATTTCTTAGAATGTGCGAGATTTCTATAATTAAGCCTAAAATTGTGCCATTGATTTTCTCGCTAATTTTAAGCACAACTGATTTACATCGGATTTAAGCTGAGATATTAGATGCTTCAATTTCCTTGAATGTTTGTTCTTTCTCTGAGATGAATACAACTAAACCCTCAAAATCTGATTTGTATAGCTGCACCCTCTGCAAATCCTAGGACACACAAGCCATTTGAAATTTTGCAAATCTTGCATCGGATAGGTTATATACTAAAACACTTAAGCACAATACAGTTTAAAATCTTCTGAGATTTCTGAAGTTTGGTAACTTTTTTCTTTGAACTACCTTGCTGAGATTTGCACTACATGTTGCAGCAGTTGTCCATCCTAGTGAATATGAAATTCTCAAATCCCAAGACCTCCACTAATAGCTCCTGACTGTGTTTTACAAGAGGGAGAAAACAGCTAGAATGATCTTCTCATTGACGACTCCCCTGCTGTATGTTACTTGGAGAGGAGGAGGTGTATCAATATCAGATGCACCAGTAAGGAATGATTCACTAGCACAGGAACACTGGCTTGGAAATTTCTCCAATCTGCTTGCATCCCACCAAACTCAGTTACTCCTCAGTAAACAGAATTTATGTTGAACACTATAATCGGAATCAGTCCAGTCTCATCACCATTTGGGTCTTTGATTAGTGGTTTCAACATTATAAGAAATAGTGTTGTAAAATAAGGTGGCTACTCTTCAGAGTTTCTTTCCTCATTCCTCCAACCACCACACCTTCCTCTTTGTGAGTAATTTAGCATCATGTTTAATTGCTTAACAGGAGCTCTGAGTAAAACTATTGGAAATTCTTTTCCTTATCATATTAATTACTTTTTAATGTTACCATTTGCAGTTTGACAATTGTGCAGCAAGTGGGGTGTGTACTTTGTACTGAAGCTGATTGTGAGGTGGTCTGTCCATGTAGTGATAAGTTTAATGAGAGCAAAAAGGTATTTCTGCACATGAATTTTATCTAACATTCAGTTATCAGGATAAATGCAGTGGTGTGCTGGTTAACTTCATTCACTTTTATGTCCATATTCCCTGAAGCGGAGGGCCACTTGCTTCTAATGGCAAGGAAGCTTGTTTTTAATTT
Source organism: Pristis pectinata (assembly GCF_009764475.1). NCBI lineage: Eukaryota > Metazoa > Chordata > Chondrichthyes > Rhinopristiformes > Pristidae > Pristis > Pristis pectinata. The sequence goes on along the minus strand of NC_067434.1, from coordinate 12,588,915 downwards.
TGATGCACACACTAAATGAAATGGGAGTGAAAGCTTCCTCTGAGGTCCTGTGGGACTGACAACATCTCTAGTATGCCGTAACTGCTTTCCTGGGACCCAAGACCTTTTAAAAAATAGTTTTGTTAGACCTGATTGCAAATTCAAAGCTAACTCCCAACAGTTAATGCTGGAACCGAGTGTCTGGTCACATTTGCAATTACTGGAGGACAGTTTTAATCCTCTCTCATTCCTGCTACCATTCGATGTGTTGTGCCAAATAATTTGTGAAAGTTGGCTTTTGCTGCAGACTGTTAGAAGAGAGGCTAATGAGCTCAGTCAGCCTCTCCAAGAACGTTCTAGAAATCCATCTGCCAACTGGTTGGAATTCCAAACCAGGTCCTTTTTCTTTGAATTGATTCATCTCCTGCAATAGAATGTCAATGTGTGTAACTTATCATCAATGTATGCCCTTAGGAGACTTGATATTACTAGTCAGCGTGGTTCCCTTGCATGTCATGCTGATGGTTAGTGGATCAGTTTCTATTGTAACTCAGGAGAGTGGCATTTTTCACATCCCAGTGTCAAAGCCAAGAAATTAGGAATTCACTCTGCCAGCTGAACGCAAGCTTATCCATTATTAAGAGTTTGATTTAGTTTTTTAAATTGTTTTTTTACATTGGCAGTCATAGAGAATGAACCTGCTTTATTGGGACATTGCAATATGTGTCACAATCAAAAATTATTTCTAGGGTGTGGTCACTATGGTAAGAAATGTGGGAGCCAACTTTCACAGACAAACTTGCCATGAACAGCAATGAGATAATGGATGACAGTGATTCATGAAGGCAGTTCAGAACAATTTCCTACCACCAAGGACAACAGGGATTAGCCTTGTCTATAATGTTCGTGACCTGAAAATTAATCTTAAATAAATGTTGACATTTTTGGTCAAGTGTTTCACAGGTTTCTATTTAAACCCATGTTTTACTGCATTTGCTTATCCATGCCTGACTATCAGCAGGATATTTCAGTACCTTAAAACAGCTAAATAAGTTTGATTCATCTACTTTGCTAAATGAAAGCCATTATATAAATAACCTGGTACCAGAGCACTCTAATATTTCAAGTATAGCAATGAAATTTGAAAGTTCCCCAGTGTACACCATAAACTCCTAGATAAGCACATGTGGTGTATTAAGCTGGAGCATTTGATGCAAAAAAGGATTTGTCACAAAGATGTGAAATACTTCTGGAGAACATAGCTCTCTATACATGCAGAGAGATACCTCAATTTGCTTATGAGCAGTCAATGAGCATTACTGATGAGTTGGTTAGATCGCTTTAGTTATGCCAAGCAAATGGACAAAAAATATATTTTAGAAAAGAGTAGTATTCTCTTTTTTGTTACTTTACTGTTCTTAGTTCCATTCTTACTAATACAAATGTTTGGCAATTTTTCATCTGTTGCAGGGGCACATTATTATAAATATAAAACAGCATGTCTCCAAATAAATTAGTTTTGTACTGCATGATATCTGCTGTTGTACAAAGCATTGCACAGTGTGACTGTCACTTATGATTTACCCACTCAAACTTACAAGAAGAGGCTTTTCTGATATTGTTCTGCAGCAGCAATCTGTTCATCTTGAAATAATGTACAGTTCTCTTCCAGGAAAATAACGTTTAAGTTTTGGAGTTTCCACATTTTTTGACATCATAAGAGCATTGTTGTAACCATTATTTCCATTGACATTCCTCAGCCAAATGTTCCCAGTAATTCTCGTATCAATCAATTCATTGATCTATAAATCTATAAATACATCACGATAAGCATTGGTACAAAATGATAAAAGTTGTCCCAGATGAGCAGAGGGGCTAATGGTGTTCATTGTTACTTATGTACGAATGATACTCCAGCAGCAAGCAGAAGGTGCATGGGTAAAAAAAAATATAAAAGTTAATGTCTGAGACATATTGCTGTACTAGTAGATTTGCTTAAAAAGCATCTTGCTGTCTTGATCATTGTTAAAATAAAGTAAACTGACCATTAGAAAATCTTGTGATTTCAAGTCTTATGTATCCTTTTAACACTATGATAATTACTGTTAAATAACCCCTCTGTTGCTCTGAATTAACTATTGCAGGTTCAGAGGATTTGGTTTTAATAGTCTGAAATTTCTAAAGTAGTTTTTCCACCTTTTTCCCTCTATTTCTTTTTAACTTTTTTCTATATCTGTATGGTAGATATGGATTTGCAATGTGGTTATTGGTGGAATTGTGCACTTTTGTAGCTTATATTGTGAATGGAAGTTATGATTTGGGATTATATTTGCTGATCATCTAAAAATGGAAAGAATGTAATAGTTATTTATCTTTCTAAAATATCATTTTCAAATCTGACGTTCCATGAAGTAATTTGTTATGCAAAACATCTTTTCACTTGAAGGCTCAGATAGATAAACGTGTATCAGATGAACAAAGCAGCTAGTAAAATCATAATGAAAAAATCTTGCTGAAAAGACACTTAGTTTTGAATGTTGATGCTCTACAGAAGATGAAGTGGACTTGTTCTTATTTCTTTCTCTTAATTGTTGAGGAAATTATGTTTGTATCTATTGCATTAGCCCTGAGTCATCATTGCCCTTGTTGAACCCTTAGTTATCTTGTCACAATGGGTCTATGGATTCCTGCTTCATTTCTAAAGTGCCGCAGCAGTTCATGTCAATCAACCTATTTCATTTGCATAATACATTGTCACTCAATCTACCTGTTGGAAAATGACTCCTAATATAGCATTAAGGACTAAAGTGAGAATATCAACATACCTTCAGGTAGATGAAGAAAGGCATTTTATAAAGTAATTAAATACCAAACCCAGGCAAAGCTGCACAATTGCTCCTGAAGCCATCAGTTGCAGATCTCCATGATTCATGCTTGCCCAAATTTGGCATATGTCTCTTCTAATAGTCTGTATTTTTCTGTGAAGTTTTGAAGTGCCCTGGAAGAATTAACTAATTACTTCAAAATATGGCACTCTGTTAATTAAGTCTGAGATTTGTTCCAATGCTCCAAACAGACATCAGTAGTTCATGTGCATTAACAAAGAAGAAATGAAGTGCTCATGTGCATGAGTAGACCATCTGCTTTGATTATTTAGCATTTTCTAAAATAAGTTATACAATGGATCTCATATAACACTTTATATAGCGTTTGTAAACAACACAGCACAGCAGTTAGTGCTACTGCCTCGCAGCTCCAGTGACTCAAGTTTGATCCTGACCTAAGGTGCTGCCTTTGCAGAGTTTGTCTGTGACTGCTTTGGTTCCTCTGGGTGCTCTGGTTTCTTCCTATATCCCAAATGGTAACAGTAAATTACCTATTGTGGAGTTGGGAGGCAGGAGAATCAGGGCAGGGTTGATATGCATGTGAGAAATAATCTGATACAAGGGAATAAGTAGTGTATTGGGATTGATGGGATTGCTCTGAGCTGACATAGACTTGATGGACCGAATGGCCTGTTTTATAAGAAAATATGAAAATACATGACGCTAATGAGAGTTTACTCATCACAAGATGGGCATTTGGACTGATATAAAGCACAACAGCAAACTCTTATATATTGATTATAACTATGGCTGTCAACACTTATCTTTGCCTCCACATCACCATTACTCCACTTCATGAAAACACCACGAGGGGAGGCATGGACAACACCAAGATACCGAAAGGCATTCGATCTGCAACCTCAGAGGCAGGCGTTTTCAGAAAAGCTGGTATGATCTGTGGTTTGAAATCTTGCATACTTTCATACCAACCACAGATTCAAGTTCTCTATTGCTCTGTAGCTGTCAGCACATAGTGAAAGAATTTGATCGTTGTATGGCCCACAGTGAATTGCGGATAAAATAATGTGAAATGATATCTGTGCATCTTGCATCAATAACTAATATCAAGATATCTACTTTCCTGACATACCAGTGCCTTGAATAATGGCTCTAAATTGCTTTTTTATTTATCCCCTTTTTCTTCCTAGTCCAAGTCAAAAGGCCATGGGTCCAAATCCCAGGACTGGATTTAATCTAGACTCGCTCTTCAGTGCAGTCTTAAGGGAATGCTCCATTGAAAGAGGTGTAATATTTCATATGAAATGTTGATACACAGAAAAGATTAGGTGACACAACTCCAATGAGAGGGGCGAGTTTTCCAAATATCCCGACTATATTTTCCTTCAAAGCCAGAAAAAAGTACCAATTGTTTACATGCCATTTATTCCCAAAAATATACCTTATTCATAAAATATACAGTGATACATTTGGGACATGTCATTATCTCCTTTCACTGTGCCAAGCAATTCTACATATTCACTTACAAAGTAACAGAGTCACTAATTTTCATCCTCAAACATCCTGAAACATTTGAGACACTTTTGCACAGAGCCCAGCCCCTCAGTGTTCAGTGGTGGCTGGATTCTAGATTGTGGTCCTTCCCCACAAAGCATTTGCTGTGGCTGCACCAAGTTTCAGTGTCTCCTCCAGTGCATACTTCTTTTAGTGTGACTATTGGCAGCATTTGGTTGTGAACATCTCCTTCCACTGGAAGACCAACAAGTTGCGGGCAAACCAAAATGCATCTTTCACTAAGTTGATGAACTTCTAGCAGCAGTTGATGCTTGCTTCATTATTCATATCTGGGAACAGCCTGTAATGGAAAGTCTTATGTTATACAACTGCTCAGGATGAACCTTAACAAACAGCACTCCATCCCTTTTCAGACCACCTTGGCAAACACACAGTCCATACTGAGATGGAAGACTATTTCATCCGCAAGGGCAGTGTGTAATGGGATTGAGATTCAGACTTGTTTTAAGGAATACTTTAGGGAGGGCTCTTCTCACCACCACCCAAGTGAGGCATTGGTACTTGTTTGAGAGCTCTGTTGATGAGGCATTCTGCCAAATAATTTTGAGAGTCTGTCCTGGGAACCATCTGACAGGATCCACTGTTTCCTTCTTCTGCAGGACCTCTGCAGATTTCTGCCTGATTGACTAGTGGTCAGAACTGCTTTTCCACAGAAACTTTTCTACAGGGAGCAGATGTTGTGGCATGGTATAACTAAATGGAACATTCCACTGCAACGAGGCCAGGACAATCCTTTGTAACACCAGGACCAGGATGAACTTCAGCATGTGCTGATGCTTGGTGTTTGCGTACCCAGACACTATGCACAGTTTGATGCAATCACACACACAAAGGTGACCATCAGGATATGGGCTACATTGGGTACATTTCATCACCCCCCCCCCCCCCCCCCCCAATCCTGAGCATGAACCCACAAGTTTTTGCTTCTGACTGCTATTCAAGAGGCTATTTAAACTTTCTTCATTTGAGGGGAACAGTCATCAGCCTGCTGAAATCATCAAACACTTTAGGAACCTTTAATGGATATTTTCTCCACAGTCACTGGATGCACTTTACAGGTGTTCTGTTCAGTCTGTAACTTTTTGCACATTGATTCAATGCTGCAGTAAAACATCTTTACCCTAGTACAATTATCTTCTTTCACTAAAACCAAAATACTGTTTGCCTTCCCCACCACCCCCCTCCCCTCCCCATCTGGCTCTATCTGCCTAATTTTGTTTTCCTGATTTGTTTCCCCCTATCACCTACCAGCCTCTGTGAAAACACTCCCCCCTCTCTCTCCCTCATCTGGTTCCACCTATCACGTGCTAGTCTCTGTCTCATCCCTCCCTCTCAGTTTTATATACTGGCTGTCTTCCCTCTACACTTTCAGTCCTGATGCAAGATCTTGACCCCAAATGTCAACCCTCCCCTTGCCACCACAGATACTGCTTGACCCGCTGAGTTCTTCCCGCAGTTTGTTTTGTTTCTCCAGATTTCACCATCTGTCTAATTAGGCAGTCTCTGGTGTGTCCATACTGTTGCCTTCCTAATTGCTTGATATATTTGCAAGTTAAGTTAAAGTGATTCATGTACAGAGACACCCAAGTTCCTGTGAAGAATTGCACTTTTCAATTTATCACCATTTAAAAAAAATACTCTGCCCTTTACTACTGACTTTCATGACCTCACATTTTTTCCATGTTATTATATTCCATTTGCTATTCACTTACCCTGTCTGGAAACCTTTGAAGCTTTTCTGCATTTTCCTTGCAACTAATACTTTCCTTGGTTCCATCAACAAACCTGGAAATAATACGCTTGGTTCCCTCATCGAAATTATTGACATTGATTGTGAATAGCTGGGGCCCCAGCACTGATCCCTGTAGCAACCCACTAGTCTCAGCATCCCAACCCAAATATTACCTGTTTATTCATCTTTCTTTTCTGTCCATTAACAAATTGTCAGTCCTTGCCACTAGATTACCCCTAATCCTGTGTGCTCTAAATTTGTTTTGTAACCTTTTGAGTGGCACTTTATAAGAAGCCTTCTAAGAGTACAAATACACTACATTTACCAGTTCTATTCTGAAGGTATTACGGCTTAAAAAACCACTCAGATTTATCAAATAAGATTTGCCTTTCATCAATCGATGTTGATGCTCTCGAATTCTATTATTATTTTCTACATGTTCTGCTAACACTTCCTTAATGATAGATTCTAGCATTTTCCCTTCCACTGATGCTAGATTAACTTGTCTGTAGTTCTTCATCTCTCTTTTTTTTCTTAAATAGTGGAGTTACATATGTTACCTTCCAATCTTCCTTATCTGAATTCTGAAATTTCCAAGTCCTCAAGGTTGCTGCTCTTTTGTGGTAACATTTAAACCCTTTGATCTGATTCTGTCTTTAATTTCTCATTAGCCCTGGCTGGGCTATTTTACCTGTTCAATTTTTTTTTGCCTTAAAGGGATTTTTCTTTTTTGAAAACTATTCAGCCATTGTTCATTGTTAACCTGGAGATGCAAGATACTGCAGATGCTGGAATTCTGGAGCAAAAAACAAACTCAGTCCTGATGCTGGGTCTTGACCCAAAACGTCGACCATCCCTTTGCATCCACAGACGCTGCTTGAGCCACTAAGTTCTTCCAGCAGTTTTTTTTTGTTCATTGTTTGTTTACTGTCCTACCTTTTTAATTTTATATTTTCTCATTAGGCAGTAGAGTGTATATTGGTTCTCAGATCAATCCCATGAATTTCATTTCTGCACTTGTTTCCCTATTGGTGACCTATTTTCTCTCATATGCCCATTAACTCCACTCTGGTTCTCCTACTAACCAGCAGATTTGGGATGTGGGAGGAAACCAGAGGACCTGGGAGAAGAATGTGGAAACACCACACAGACCGCATTTAAGGTCGGCATCAAACCTGAGTCACTGGAGCTGTGAGGCAACTACTTTCCGAAGCCAGCTTAGTCTTCATATCTTCATGGTTTGATTGTTTACATTTAAGACCCTGACTTCATTTTGAACTATAATATTTTCAATCTCTGCATGATATTGTAACATATTATGATCACTTTTCTCTGATGTTCTCTGAACAGTAAGGTCTTTAATTGACCTTTCTCATTGCACAACACTAGATCTAAAATGGCCTGATCCATCATAGTTTCTCAACATATTCAACTAGAAAATCATTTGTTGTGCACTTCATGAATTCGCTCTCTATTATCACACATTTGGTTTCTCCAGTCCAAGTGTGCATTAATGTCCCCCATGATTATAATATTATCTTTGTTACAAATGTCTCTAATTTCCTAATTCATACAAGGACCTCCATTACTACTAGTGACCAAGGGGCCTATAGGCAACTCCCATCAATGTTTCTCCCTATGCTGTTGCTTTAGCTCCATCAGATCTGATTCTACTATTGGTTTTCTGACTGTGGTCCTTTCTCTCTTCTTCCTTTAGCCCATTCTTTTTCATTAGGGCTGCTGCTCCTTTTCCATTTTGCCTACTCTTCCAAAACTTAAGTATTCTGGAATATTTAATTCCTGACTCTGACCACTTTTCAGACATGTCCCATTAATGGCTATTAAATCATACTAATTTATTTTGTTCCATTTTTCATTTACGCAGTTTCAATTGCTGATGTTACTGAGTGATTCTATATTGTGTATAACAACTGCATCTTTCTATTGACAGAAGTCATTATAAATCTTGTAGTTCTTTGCTTTAATTACTACCAGATTCCCTCAGCTCTCTGGAAGCTGAGGGGTCTGTTGCTGACCAGAACAGTATAAATGGAGCCATCAGCAGCTGCTGAAAGAACACATTCGTCTGTGTTGTTTGACTAGTGTACTCTCCATCTGTTCCTGATTGGAATAAGGGCATTGTGATAAGGACAGAAGCTTATTACTGCAAGAAATTGGTTTGCCTCAGGATTTACAACATGGTGTAACATCTCCAGAAATGAATCTCTCTCCAATAATTGCTTCATTAATAGAAGTTCCTTTTAATATTTACCATTTGCCAAATTATGTGTTGCTAAATATTGATAAATATTGTAATAAACCATGTATGTCATGAGGTAAAGAGTTTGAATTTTTTATGGTTTCTGTGGTTACTGAGCCATTAGTATATGACACTGCAGCATGTTATGACCAGCAATATGTAATATGTCATCTGGTATTGTACTAAGAAATACAGGGGCTGCTTTTGCTTAGGTAGAGGTTGTAACAAATTGAAATATTTTCAAAATATTTATGAGTTACCTTGTATCTCTCTCCCCCAATCATCTCACCCTGTAATAAATTGCAGTGAGGAATGTAGGAATGTAGTTGATCTGAAAGTAAAATAGCTATATAGCCTTAATTGTAAAATGTCTCAAGATGATTGACAGGAATATACTTGGTAAAAAAATTTATACCAAGACAAACGAAGATCCGTTGTCTAAGCAGCTGGGTTATAAGGAGAGTCCTTTTGGAGAAATGAGAGGTAGAAAAATATGTTTAGAGAGGCAATTCCTGAGTATAGGAGCTAGGTAGCTGAGAACGTGGTTGCCAATGGTTGAGAGGATGGAAGTGGAAAGTGGATAAGAGCAGAGTTGGGGGAACGTGAGAATTCTTGGAGAGTTGGGGAATGAGGGAAGTTAGCAAGAAAGGAGAGATATTAGAACAAATTAGTCAAATTTTGGATAAAGGTAGGGTAGGCCAAAGCTTATTATGGAGCAATGCCATATAAAAATTTAACAGGATAATAAGAATGTTAAAATCAGAGCGTGTGTAGAGCTAGAGCTGGTGGTTGGTGTGCACAGGTGGAAGACATAGCACTAAGGTCTAATGGCATTATTGCATATGTGGGTTTATTTGACTAATTCCTTTCTTTTTGGATACAGAGCACCAGATGTCATTGCCAGAAAGAAAACTCAGCCACAAAAAGACCAGCATGTTCAAGTGCTGATAAGACCACCCAAACAATCAATAAAGGAATTTCTGTAAGTCCAATACCTCTAGATCTTTTAGCCTGACCACCACTCACCTCATGTATCCTTTCTCTGTTTGTTTTTCATTCTCCATATTTCCATACCCATCATTGTTTGTGTTACTGTTAAACAACTCAAGGTAAAAATTACAATATTTGAGACTCGTACTGGCATGCAAATTAAGAAAGTACATTCACAAAATATATCTCCTTTTAATAGTTTTCTGTGCTGACTTGTTGCCTATGGTGGGTTTTGATGTGTTCTAGAGAGATTCAGCCTTACAAATTTTGAAAACTTCCTTCCTACAGTGCTTGCTGACCCAGTGGTTGACATAATAGGAAGTATTGTGTTACAAAAACACGAACATTATCTTCCAACCAAGCTTGATGAAGTGTGTGTTGAAACTTGGAGAATTATCATTAATCCTGTCCACAGTTCTGGAAATTTTCATGCATGTTTCAGTACAAGCAGTATTCACTGTTGTATTAATCGTTACACTAAACTGCCTTGCTTCAATGCATTGATTTTAGTATGAAGCAGATTTAGTAAAATGTACAAAAAAACTTAAGGGGCAGGGAAATTTCAACAACATACTCTTCTAGCATTTATTGTTTTGGTATACATTTGATTAACCAGTGAATACCAAAATAAATATTCAGTGTGCATTTGCTATAGGTTTCACATGTGACTGCAAACTTTAGCTACATTTTCCTTTTACTGAAAGACACTTGTTCAGAGTAATATTAATAACATATTATTAGTCAAATGAATAGCACGCAGATGATATACTTACAGAAAGGATACTATGCATAGATGTATTTTTTCATTTTGATACCTCTCAGTGCTGTCAATACGATATGCATGCTTTCCAGTGTCTCAAATTTCACAATCTTAGTTATTTTGTGCCTCCCCACGATGTATGGAAGCCAAATCTTCATCTTCCTATGACTTATCTTAGCCACTTATCTGAAAGCTCCTGGGGGACACTTTCAACTGCAGTGTCCCCCAGGAGCTTTCTCTCAGATCAGTACCAACTCTGCTGGTGCCCTGGATGACAGTACTCATGACTTATAACATTGTGGTATATGCTCACACCTGTAGAAGCTACTTTAAGGCAGTACTTGGATCTGTCACGAACCAGCAACAAAAGAAACACACTGGGCATGATTCAGTGTTAAAAACTATTTTATTAATCACTACTTATGATAATACGTAAAATAAAAGTAAAAATGTTAGAATGTTAGAATTCAAAAATGTTAAACCTTGAACATTAACCCCTAAAGCTAAACTCTTCGTGTGTGTGTGTGGCAAACTCCCAAACTCCAAGTTCAGGAATGGTTCTTAAAGTTCAGTTCAGCAAGCCATAAGGTGAAACATGAGCAAAGGCTTCTTCAACAACCACCGTTGTCTGAAGATAAGACATAGACGTAGAGAAACATAGAGAGAGAGTAATTACAAAATCCAAATGTTCCACGATGAAACCCAAGCGACACTTCAGTGTTTACTCGGTAGTGACTTCCTCACCCCGAAAAGCATCCGAATCGTGGTCGTCCACACAAATACCTGTTTCCTTCTACAGGTCAGCAACAAAGTGAACTCCACCAGATTACTTCCAATTTCCATACATGGATTTCAGTGGCAGACACAGTTATTGTTTCCCATCCATCGATAGAGAAAACTAGCAGGCTGGTGTCTCTCTCCCTTCTCTCTCTCTCTCTCTCTCTTCTCCTTCTGACTTCTTCAACAACGTCATTATGTCCTTTATCTTCTATTGACGTAAGCACGCCCCACACACACACACACACACACACACTCTATCTTAAAGGGACATTCACTGAGTCCGTAACAGATCTTAGAACTATCTGACAGAATATTTCACATTGTCCATTGTGACTGCATTCAGATCCAGATTCTCTCAATTCCTTTACTCATGTTTTTTAATTTTCATTTAATTGCTTTTTCTTTGTATACTCCATCAATATTACTCCTTTCTTTGTTATAACAAAGTTTCTGTGTAATTTGGGTATTTTCAACAAAAACTAAACTCTTAAGACTATGTGAAATTATCTTAATACTGCCTTAAAGCTATTAACAAAAAGACTGTTAACCATGCAGGCACCAGGAGAGATTAGAGACCAAAATAATCAGTAACAGGTAGTAGCCGATACTACCCAACTTTTTCCCCAATCATGGTGTCCTTATTAGTCCCACCACTTCTATAAATTGAGAAAAAGATTGTTGCATTGTGATTAAGGTAATCACTAATTTTTCTGATCTTCATACTGAGGTGAATTGATAATTGTTTAAGATTATAGCATAGGTTCATTATTTACACAATTAGTATCATTAAATTCTACCCGTATTAGCATGGCATACCCTGTTATCCAGTTAAGGTTGTACATGAGAAACAGATAATGTAACCATAGTTAAGGTTCACAGTCAAGAGCAACCAGACTGTTCAAAAGTAACCATGTATCAAACTGCAAAAATAAATGGAAGTTTCTTTTATCTTCTTAATTAAAAACAGTTTTCCATTACCTTCAGAATAATTTGTCGTATCATGCACAAATGTTATCTTTGTCTAGGTACATAGTCTAGCATGAAAGTATTCTCAGTGTTCTGCTTCTATTATATTATCAGCAAAGAGATATTTTGCAGTTCTGATACAAATTAAGAATGGGAAAAAAATCACTTTTTACAAGGTCTTTCCAACTTAACTTTCTTATTGCCCTCACAGTTTTCTATGGATCTGTAATACCTGTAACTTAAAGCCATATCTACTTATAACAAAATTCTGAAAATTTCTGGTTAAAAGTTAACAATTGACCTAACATCAATTGTGATTCCAAATGTTTGCTGCCTTTTATATGTAGAAATGTTTCCTAAATGTTTCCAGTTTTCAGTTGCCATCCCCTAGACTTAGACATCTCAACTATCAGAAATATTTTTTCTCCATCAACTCTGGGTTTTAATATTGAAGATGTCAACTTACCACTTAATTATCCAAAGTCCAGGAAATACACCCCTACTTTGTGTAAGTGTATCATAGAATTTAATCATTGCATCCCTAGCTATCATTCTGTTAAATCTGTTTTGTGTTCTCTTCAGGATGATAATATCATTCCTAAGGTGGTGTGCTCAATGATAACACTGTTGCAGGTGAGGTCCAACTGGAGCTTTGTATAACTAAAGCATTTCCTCTACCCATTTGTACTCTGTCTTCAAGATTATAGCTATGGCAAAAAAACTGGATAAAGTAGACTGCTTTCTTTGAAACAGAGGAGTCAGAGGGAAAACTAAATTATGATGTTTAAAATTAGGAGAGGGCCAAATAGAGTATATAGGAAAGCCCATTTCTCTCAGTAGAGGTGTAAAAAGCCAGGGGTATTGATTTAGAATAAGTAGTAGAAGGATCAGAGAGATTAGAAAAATTTTGTTCACCCGGATAATGATAGGGGCCTGGAATTCACAGTCTAAAAAGACCAGGTTAATGAACACAGTGGCACTGATGGGCTGAAGTGTATTTATTTCAACGCCAGGAGTATTACAGGTAAGGCAGATGAACTTTGGGGCCTGGATAAGTACATGGAATTACGATGTTGTAGGCATTATAGAGACTTGGTTGAGAGAAGACTAGGACTGGCAGCTCAAAGTTCCAGGATTCAGATGCGATAGAAAGGGGTGTAAACGAAGTGGAGGTGGGGGGAAGGTGGTTACACTACTGATCAGGGAGAATGTCACAGTCGCACTTAGAGAGGGCTCATGGGTAGAGCTCAGGAATAACAAATATGCAATCACTATGATGGGGTTATACTATAGGCCTCCCAATAGCCAGCAGGAGACAGAGGAACAGATACGTAAGCAGGTTATGGAAAGATGTAAAAGCAACAGGTTAATTGTACTGGGTGACTTTAATTTCCCCAATATTGATGGAGACTCTCAGTGCCAGAGGCTTAGATTGGGCAGAATTTGTTGGGTGCATCCAGGAGGGTTTCTTAACACAGTGTGCAGATAGTCCAATCAATGAAGGGGCCATACCAGACCTTGTATTGGGAAATGAGCCTGGCCATGTGATTGGTGTTTCGGTGAGAGAGTATTTTGGGAACAGTGATCATAACATTGTAAGTTTTCAGTTATTGGTAGGGATAAGACTGGACCCAGGGGGAAGTGCCAAACTGGGGGAGGGAGGAGGAAAGACGAGGATGGAAAGGTTCGGGATTCTGAGGTGATGAGAGATGTTGCAAATTTAGTCAAAAAGAAAAAGGGAGCATATGTAAGGTTTAGTAGACTGGACCTTTGAGGAATATAAAGGAAGCAGGAGCGAACTTAACCAGGGAATCAGGGGGTCTAAAAGGGGCCATGAAATATCTTTGGAGAGTAGGATTAAAGGAAATTCCAAGATATTTTATACATACCTGTGAATTAAAAACAAGGGTAACTAGAGAGAGGGTAGGACCACTCAAGGAAAAAAGAGGGAATTTATGCCTGGAGCCAGAGGAAATGAGCGAGGAACTAAATGAGTATTTCGCGTTGGTATTCACCAAAGAGAAGGACATGGTGGATAGTGAGATCAGGGAGGGGTATGTTGAAACCCAAAGGCATGTTGATATTGAGGAGGAGGAGATGTTGGGGCTCTTAAAGAACATTAAGGTGGATAATTCCCAGTCCTGATGGGATCTAAAAAAAGTCTAGGTTTATCATAGGTTGGTGAGGAAGTGGGAATGAAGGTTGCAGAGATTTGCCTTACTCTTCCAATCATTCCTGATAGAGGGAAGCGCAAGAGAACTAGAAAATGATAAATGTAACATCCTTGTTCAGAAAGGGATTTGAAGACATACCAGGCAAATATAGACCAATCAGCTTAACTTTATGAGAAAGTTTTAAAAAATAATGTGAAAACATTAATTGACACTTGGGCAAGCTTGAGTTGATAGCCAGCCAGATTTGTTAAAGGCAAATCATGCAGCAGATAAAGCCATGTGGATTATCAGAATGTGTTTGATGAAGTTCCACACAAAGTCGATTAACAAAATTAAGGTCTATAAAATTGAAGGATCAGTAGCAGCATGGATATAAAATTGGCTTAAAGACAAAAAGCAGAGAATAGTAATAAACAGTTGTTTTTCAAGCTGGAGAATGGCAGATAGTGGTGTCCCCGGGTTCAGAACTGGGACCACTGCTTGTTGTTATATTAATGACCTAGACATGGATGTAGAGGGAAAAAATTCCAAGTTTGTGGTTGACAAATAGCTTGGGATTATGATAAACCGTGAAGAGGATGGTAATAGATGATTGTCTGCTGCTCTCTGAGTAGGTTGAGTAAAGGGACAAATAACAGATGAAATTTAATGTAGATACATGTGAGATGATATATTTCTGTGGAAAGAATGAAAGAGGGTATAGACTAAATGATATCTTTTAAAGGATCTGTAAGAATAGGGTAATCTGAATGAATATGTGCATAAATTCTCGAAAATGGCAGGGCACATTAAAACATTGATTACTGAAGTAGAAGATGTCTTTGGATTCATAAAAAGAATAATGACAGAGTAATTATACCTTTTAAAAAAATAAACACTGGTTAGGGCACAAGTGGAGGATTGCATCCAATCCTGGTCACCTAACTTCAGAAAGGTCCCAGACAGGATGCAGAAAAAAATCACTAAGCTGGTTTCGGGAATGAGGATTTCAATGGTAAGGTTGCATATGAAAATCAGCAAATATTCTCATTGGAGCAAAGAAGGTTAAGAAGAGATTTGATGAAATCAATGAAATTAGGAACAGGAGTAGGGTATATGACCTGTTGAGCCTGATTCAATATGGTCATGGCTGATCATCCAAATTCAGTACACTGTAATGTTTTCTCCCCATATCCCTTGATCTCTTTAGCTATTAGTACCAGATCTAACTCCACCTTGAATATAGTTAATGATTTGGCCTCATCTGCCTTCTGTGGAAGAAAATTCCACAGTTTTACCATCCTTTGGGTGAAGAAATTTCTCCTTATTTTAGACCTAAATAGCTTCCCTGTGTTCCTGGGCTGCAACCCTGGATTTGGACTACTTCACCATCAGGAACCATTTTCCTGCATCTGGTCTGTCTAGTCCCATCGGGATTTTATAAGTTTCTATGAGATCCCCTCATTCTTCTAAACTCTAGCAAATATAAGCCCAACCTTCCAATCTCTCTTCACAAATTGATCCTGCCATCTAAAGAATACATCTGGTGAACCTTTGCTTCACTCCCTCTGTTGCAAGAACATCCTTCAAAAGATAAGATCAAAGCTGCACACAGAACTGGTCTCACCAATTCCCAGCACAATTGCAGTCAGACATCCTACTTCCTCAATTTCCCTTGTTATGTTAACATACCATTTTCCCTCGTAACTACTTGCTACACCTGCATGCTTACCTTTCATTGCTGGTGTACACGAATTCCTACTCCAGCCGTGCAGCTACATGGGTCCAAATGTCCTGCTATCCTTGCTGCCGCTACAAGGGACAAATAGTCTGGATAAAAACCAGCTGGATAAATACCTGGTTAAGACTTAGATTGAAAATTATAAAGGTAGACCCAGTTAGTCAAATCATACAGGAAGCAAGTTGATTTAAATGCTTTTCAATCAATCAAGAAGCAGTAGGAAAAATTATGGTGGTTTGTTTAATTGTTCATAATTTAGGAGAAATATAGATTTTCAGTTTCAAATGTTTGTATGTAATTACCTTCCTCCTTCAGAAGATCAAATTGGTTAGGCAGAGTTCATGATACAGTTGTGTATAATTATTGATGGTAGAAAGTTGTACATGATCAACAGTAAAGTATGTTATATATTGTCTGTAGTGAATGCGTACTATGTTGTCCGCGGTTGGGCATATTGTAAGTATTCCATGATGAGCTACATTTTCTTTATGGTGAGCTGAATTACTTATTGTCCATCATGAAAGATATTATGTGTGGTTCATGATGAGAATATGCTGTGTGAGGTCCACAATGCATAATGTTTATGGTGAATAGGTTGTACGGGGTCCATGGTGGGTGGTCCATAATGTATAGGTTTATGTATCTGATTCATAGTGGGATAGGTTGTGTGTGGTCCACAGCAGGACAGGTTCTCTGTGTGGTTCAAAAAGGGGTAGGTTGTGTGTGGCTCACAGTGCAGAACAATTTACATGGTCTAGACTGCACAGGTTGCAGCAGGATACTTGCTCCACAGTGAGTTAAGTTCTATTTCATGTGAATATCAAAGCTCAATGTATTCAATATTGTAACATCATATTTTTGATCAAAACAAAACAGCCAATAATCAATTCTTTTTCTACAATTTATTTTCTCATTACTCACACTTGGTTCTTGTGGATACTTACTTGCTAATTTTGCAAAATTCTAAATCATTTTGTGCTGTGGGTCTGCCTGCCAAGAATTGGTTTAGGATAGCTTCAATTTAGTTCATATTGAACCATAGGGGAGTGGAAACCATATTGTTGGTCAAGTTCAATATGAAACCACACTTAAGTTTATTGTTTAATACATTGTTTCCAATATTGGTAATCTGTTGCTCCCCAGCTTGAATCACAGAATATTATAAACCCTTTGCTATCTTAATTTGATTAAGACAATATTATTGAATATAATATTGAATTCTCATCATCTATTGTTAGCTCAAGTAGTTGTTGCTATAAATTTCAAAGTATGTTTTTTGCTGTTATGGTTGTGTTCTATTCCCTTCTTCCACTCAGAACCTCAGAAATAATTTGTGACACACTGAGCTTCTGCAGTCCTGTGTTAATGGTTATTATCCCATTTCAAATATAAAAGTGATTTTAATCTAATTGAATTTCTGCCTGAATAAAAGCAATGGAGATGGCCACCACCTGTGTCAGGGTGGAGGGGGGAGGGAGAGAAACTACACACCAGAGATGCACAATCCTTTACATATCCAGCCTTATAATACAAAATACATAATAAAAATTATCTGCTTTACATTTTCCCTGCATTTTATTAGAAGTTTCACACTTTGCTGCTTCTATTGAATTACTGACAAGCAGGAATGGTTTGCAGTTATTCCGAATCTTTTAAGGCCATGGAGGCTCACACAGGAGAGATGGCTGTTTGTTGATTCAGTATTACTATCTATTTTAAGCCTAATTATTGAAAGGTATCTCCCTTTGCCTTATATTGATGTTTGGAGGTTATAGAGTAAAAATACCTGAGGTTAAGAGGAACTTAACTTGCAAAAAGACATACGGGTAGGTTAATTTGGGTTTAAAATGGGCGGCGCAGACTCGGTGGGAGGGAAGGGCCTGTTACAACGCTGTAAATAAAATTTTAAAAAAACTTATGTGGATTATTTTTGGAGCAAATATGCTAATCTTTGTAAATTGTAGATTAATTAAAATATTAACCCCTCAGAGATTCCCTTCAGAGATTAATTTATTCAGAAAATGAATTTCACTTTGCACTACAATGGACTTTTTTTTGTTCGAATTGTTTTCTTTCTTGTATAATGTTGTATAATTTATGTTTTTCGTGTTAATGTGTATCTGATGCTATGTTCCTGTGATGCTGCTGCAAGCAAGTTTTTCAATACACTTGTGCATATGACAATAAACTCAACTTTAACTTTAAATGCTGAAAACACTGGCAGGTAAGGCAGCATATATGGGAAGACAAACAGTTAACGTTTCAAGTCCAACCCCCTTTGAAGTTCTGCTGAAGAGTCTTGGACCCGAAACTCACTCTGTTTCGCTTTCCGCAAGTGTTGCCTGATTTGCTGACTATTTCCAGCATTTAGTGTTTTTATTTTAGACTTCTAGCATCAGCAGCTTATTTTTTATTTTCATTAACTCAGAATTGACATGAAGCTGTACTGATTGGAAATTCAATGGAGAAGTCCTTCTATAATTAGGCATTTACAAAAATATTCAGTTGTAATATACCTTTGAATGTATTGCAAAATAAATACCTAATTCACTTGTTCAAATGGCTATAGTACATGTAGTTTCTGTGATGCAGCGCCTGCTCCCTTCATGTAGTACTGCAGATGCTGCAATTGTAACCTAAAATCTGAAAATGCTAAAATACACAGCAGGTCAAGCAGCACCTGTGCAGAGAGAAACAGTTAACCTTTCAGGCTGAAAATATTTAATCAGAATTGGGCAAAGTTAAAATAGAGATAAGTAGAGTGGAAATGAAAAGAGCTCAAAATGAAATGCTTCTTATTGGGTAGAAGGCAGGTAAAATTAAATGGTAATGGATGAGATGGTTGTGGAACAAGTTTAGAAAATAAATTATCCAGCTAAATAGATGCTCACTGCAGATAAAGGACTTCTATCTAAATCATCCTTGCACAGATAATTTGATGCTTTGCAATCCTAGCGTTTTTACTGCCTTAAATGACTTCAGAATTTTATTTTTTATTACAAAGGAATACAGTTCCATACTCTTTTAACTGAGTGTTTTTTTTGACATAATTGCTACCCTTTATACCTTGTTTTCTAATGTCAGCTTTTGCTGTATTAGTTATAGAATGCATACCCTCAATTTAATGGGTGAACCATGTAGGAGGGAGATTAGGCGAAATTTGTTCATTCAGAAGACTGAGAATCTCGTAAATCTTCCCCAGAGGTTTGAGGATGCTGCATCAGAATATAAGTCTTAGATAAAGGCCTTTCTGTCACTGAAAAAAATCTGGGTATCGGCAGGAAATTGTGTGAGGTAGAGTATCAGCTACAATTGTACTGAATGGCTGAGCAGGCTCGAGTTCAAGTGTCCTGTTCATGTTTCTATTTATTGTGTTGCTGTGTTCTTATAAAGGATAGTCCTTTGTAACAATCTGGTGTTCTGGTATATAATGCCAATGATTGGAAGCACAGTATCATGTGGCAGAAGAACCGTTTCTACCTACAGTTTCTGTTGAGCTGATTCAGGTAGGATATCAAATGATAGAAGTAGATTGTAGAGTGATTATTAAGAGTGTCCTGTGTCCCCGTGGAAGAGAGAAGATTTTTCTGAAGAGCAATTTATTAATTTCCTTTTGGCTCTTAAATATGTTTGGGTAAATGCCAGAAGTTTGGAAGAATCTAAAAAGAATGGATTTAAATGTTTTATCAAGAAATAGGATTGAATTTTTTATTAGCCTTTTTCCTACAGCTCAGCTGCTCAGGTTAGGTATTGTGGGCAATATTATGGAAATAATATTATTGCCTGCTGCCCACATTACATTGCTCTCTCTTCAAGTAAGACTTTTTAAAATTTTGTGTAATACATTGCATGAATGAGTTTTGATAACATAAAATTCAACAGTAAATTGGGCACCTTACTCAGTCTTTGGAGTCATTGCTCAGAGGGGACAAGTGGCAGAATAAGCTTATTCAACACAGTAGATGTATGAGGTGTCTGTTGTATTTTCATTATGCTGATGAATTTGTTGGGTGTCAGGATAGACTTTGTGAAATAGGTTAGTGGAGCTGGGGAATTGTATCATATGAAGGAAGCACAGAAAAATCAATAAAATGTTGCATTACTTCCCTGAATGTCATTAACTTCGCATGTGTGCTCTCTGATAACACAAGAGCAAATATGATGTGCAAGTAGATCCACGGTTTGATAGCAGGTAAATACATTCAAAATAAATGGGCTGGTTTGAGTTCTGTTTATGAAAATGTGAAAAATATTCTATTCCTATTTGAAACCATTGTTTGAGAGGATTTAATGCAGCTAATGACTGTGTTAAATGTGAGTAGAATAGTGGAATTTCAAGTGAGCTGCCCTTTCACTTTTAATAACAAAAGAATGTTACTTTTCATTTTAATGACTACCCAGTCCTGAAAAAGCTCAGACTTGCTCCAATTAAATATTGCAAGATTAAAACCATTGCCTTCAATCCCTGTCAGAGACTCCATTCTCAGGACATGTACATCATTCTACTTGAGACTGAACAAAATCATTTTTTACCTGGCTTTCATTTGGCCTGAGCTTGGTCCTGTTTCTTCTCCATCACCAGTGCTGCTCACTTCTGTCTTTGTAACATTGCTCTTCTCTACCCCAAATGACATCAGCTACTAATACAACAATTTCTTTCTTTCAAAATTCTCATCCTTTTCAGATCTCTTTGTGACTTCATTTCTCTGTTTACATAACCTTCTCCAGTACTCAGATGAAATTAAGTTTCTGTACTCTTAGCGCTGACATCTAATGCATTCCTGATGTTACATAATCCAACATTGGCAATTAAGGCCCGAATGCTTGAAATTTCCTCCCTATATCTCTCTAGCCCTTTGTCACTCTTCTCCATAAAACTAACCTCCTTGACTAAAATTTTGATCTCCCCCAATAATAGCTCCTTGCATGGCCCAGATAAGATGCTCTGGGACATTTTACTATATTAAAGGCATTTTTATCAATACATGATATTATTTCGTCATCTCTAGACTTTTGGTTCATATTTAGATAAGTCAGAGAAGCTTGAGAGCATCCCATCTCTCATGGGGTTTGCATCAGTCTTTGGGTAAGTTTGACATTTGGTTCTTGCCCATTGTTTTTTTTTCAGACTGGCATTTGAAGACCTCTGAAGGCAAGTTATTTATGCATCTATATGAAGTTTGTTATTGGATATTAATTTGAGAATCTGTCCCTGCTAATTGGATTATAAGAATATATGAAATGCACCTCTTTGTTAATACTTGTATTTAACCCTGTTACTTCATATTAAGTAACACTTAAGAGCTATAATGATCATATTGAAAACACAGAAGTTCAGAAATCCATTAACCTTTTGGGGAAGTGTTCAAAGGCTGAAAGGTGGTACTGGAGCAAAAGAAGAATGTATTTTTTTTATCATGTTTTATCAAGAATTCATTTTGGCAAATTCAACAAACTGCTTTTCCAGGACTGGAGAAGGGATGGAAAAGTTTATGGATGTTCCTCTTTTTATTAGATTGTTGCCCTGCTCCCTTTCACAAATTCTGTTTATGTTTGACTTTTAGGAGTAATGCAAATAACTATTTTAGCTGCTTAAGTTGATAACATTACTTCTCTGTGTTTATATTGCTACCATAGCACATACATGATTAAACCTGTAAATGGATTACTTCAAATGGGATAATTGTTAGCCCTGGGGGTCACAGAACTGGATGCAGAGCAGGGTATCGATTAGGTATAGAGCTTATGGAAACTGCTGCAGTCTACTGAGAGACCAAATAGTTTTGTAAATTCTGCAAGTGTAAAATA
Source organism: Pristis pectinata (assembly GCF_009764475.1). Taxonomy (NCBI): domain Eukaryota; kingdom Metazoa; phylum Chordata; class Chondrichthyes; order Rhinopristiformes; family Pristidae; genus Pristis; species Pristis pectinata. Next base: position 12,567,328 of record NC_067434.1, on the reverse strand, counting down.
GGATTTGTTAATAACAGAAAACAGGAGCTGCTATGAAAACATGCTGCATTTTCTGGCTTCCTATTTAAAAAAAAGTTTCTGGTTTCCTCAATAGCAATAAAACAGAAGCCTTTATAATTTTACTATTGTTAGTTCAAAAACCTGCACCTGCTAAAATTATTGTTGCCGATGTACAACTTGACAACCATGGTCTGAAATGCCCTGATACCTGGTTGGTGGCTGAGCACTGCTGGCTAGCTGAAAAACATGCTACAGTGCAATATGTACTTCTGCCCCGGTGCACTACACCATGGAAGTTCACAATTCATTCTCCACAACTCCTCTAATTTTCGTGACATCTGCAAATTTAGTAATCAGCTCACCTACGTTTTTGTCCAATCATACATATATATAGAACACCACTGATCACAGACCTCCAGTTAGAATAACACCCCTCCAACACTACCCTCTGTTTTCTATGGCCAAGCAAATTTTGAATAAAATCTACCAAATCGCCATGCATCCTACGGGATCAGCCTAGCATGAGAAACCTTGTCAAAAGCTTTACTAGAGTCAATGTGTACAACATCCACTGCCCTACCCTCATCAATTATCTTCGTCATCTCCTCATAAAACTCATTCAAGTTTGTAAGACATGACCTCCCCTGCACAAAGCCTAGGTGACTATCCGGAATAAGTCTCTACTTCTCCAGATGCAAGTAGATCTAATCCCTAAGAATCTTCTCTCATAATTTCCCTACCACCAACATAAGGCTTACAGGCCTATAATTTCCTGGTTTGTCTCTACTGCCCTTCTAAAGCAGAGGAACAACATTGGCTATTCACCAATCCTCTGGGACCTCACCTGTAACTAGAGGGGATACAAAGATCTCTGTAAAGGCCCCAGCAAATCTCCTGAATTGCCTCTTTCAATAACTAGGATAGATCAGGTCGTAAGGACTTATCCACCTCAATGTTCTGCAAGAGCCCCAACACCACCTTCTCCTTGATATCAGCATACTCCTCCCTGATCTTTCTATCCTCCACATTCTTCTTCATGGTGTTTATTAATGTGAAGTACTTGTTTAGTACCTCACCCATTTCCTCTGGCACCAGGTATACCCTTTTGTTTTAAAGGTATATATAAAATACCTTGGGATTATTTTTAATTCTACTTGCCAGCGATGTATCATGGCCCATTTTAGCCCTCATGATTCCCTGTAGTTCTCTTCTGCTTCCTTTATAAGGCCCTGTACAATTTCAGTTATTTAAACCTTATATATTCTTCTCTTCCCTATTTGACTTAAATTTGCAACCTGTCTCATCATCCAAGGTTCCCGAACCAAGTCCGCTTTGTCTTTCTTCCTCACAGGAACATATTGATCCTGAATTTTGACTAGCTGACCTTCAAATGACTCCAACATGTCAGATTGGTATTGGTTTATTATTGTCACTTGTACCGAGGTACAGTGAAAAGCTTGTCTTACAAACCGATCGTACAGGTCAATTCATTACACAGTGCAGTTACATTGAGTTAGTACAAAGTGTATTGATGTAATACAGGTAAAAACAGTAACAGTACAGAGTAAAGTGTCACAGCTACAGAGAAAGTGCAGTGCAATAAGGTGCAAGATCACAACAGGATAGATTGTGAGGTCATAGTCCATCTCATTGTATAAGGGAACCATTCAATAGTCTTATCACAGTGGGGTAGAAGCTGTCCTTAAGTCTGGTGGTACGTACCCTCAGGATCTTGTATCTTCTACCCGATGGAAGAGGAGAGAAGAGAGAATGTCCTGGGTAGTGGGGTCTTTGATTATGCTGGCTGCTACACCAAGACAACGAGAGGTAAAGACAGAGTCCAAGGAGGGGAGGCTGGTGTCCGTGATGCGCTGGGCTGTGTCCACAACTCTCTGCAGCTTCTTGCGGTCCTGGCCAGAGCAGTTGCCATATCAAGCCGTGATACATCCAGATAGGATGCTTTCTATGGTGCATCGGTAAAGGTTGATGAAAGTCAAAGGGGACAAACCAAATTTCTTTAGCCTCCTGAGGAAGTAGAGGCGCTGGTGAGCTTTCTTGGCCATGGCGTCTACATGATTTGACCAGGACAGGCTGTTGGTGATGTTCACTCCCAGGAACTTGAAGCTCTCAACCCTCTCGACCTCAGCACTATTGATGTAGATAGGTGCATGTACACCGCCCCCTTTCCTGAAGTCAATGACCAGCTCTTTTGTTTTATTGACATTGAGGGAAAGGTTGTTGTCATGACACCATTCCACTAAGCTCTCTATCTCCTTCCTGTACTCTGACTCATCGCTGTTTGAGATACAGCCTACAACGGTGGTATCAGCTGCAAACTTGTAGATGGAGTTAGAGTAGAATCTGGCCACACAGTCATGAGTGTACAGGAAGTAGAGTAGAGGGCTGAGGACACAGCCTTGTGGGGCACCAGTGTTGAGAATAATCGTGCCTGAGGTATTGCTGCCTATCCTCACTGATTGCGGTCTGTTTGTTAGAAAGTCAGGGATCCAGTTACAGAGAGAGGAGTTGAGTCCTAGGTCTCGGAGTTTGGTGACAAGCTTGCTTGGAATTATTGTATTGAAGGCAGAGCTGTAGTCAATAAACAATAGTCTAACATATGTGTCTTTACTGTGGATGTAGACTTAGTCTAGTATTGCCTAGTACTGTTGTAATTACCCTTTCCCCAATTTAACACTAGAATGTAGCTGGGACTGGAGAGTTTGAATTATAAGGAGAGATTGGGTAGGCTGGGGGGTAGGAAGCTGATGAGTGACCTTATAAAGGTTTATAAAATCATGAGGGGCATAAATAAGGTGGATGGTCACCGTCTTTTTCCGACAGTAAGTGAGTCTAAACTAAAGGGCAAAGGTTTAAGGTGAGGGGTAAAAGATGTAAAGAGGACTTGAGGGGCAGGTTTTTCACACAAATGGTGGTGTGTATATGGAATGATCTGCATGAGGAAGTGGTAGAGGCAGGAACAATACAACATTTAAAAGATATTTCGACAAATACATGGATAGCAAAGATTTAGAAGGATATGGGCCTAACGCAGCCAAATGGGGCTAGTTCAGGTAGGCACCTTGGTTGGCATGGATAAGTTGGACCGAAAGCCCCGTTTCTTTGTTGTACAGCTCCATGACTCTAAAATGCTTCAAGAACAATTTCTGTGTTATGAAAGAATCTAAAAACCTCATTGACTCATGGAAATCCCTGGCCCATTATGACTCAAACTTGAATATAAATATTTGGGTAGGTACTGAACACCTCAAGTCTCCATGATGTGTATGCTGAATTTATGCACAAACACTGAAGAAAGCACTTAGCATCCCAGGCAACCCATCCATGCAACTGGTCAAGCACAACATGCCCACTTGTGGGAGGGTCTGTGGGTCCCATATAGTACTCTCCAGCCATCTCAGAACCTACAGAACTGTGGAACAAATCATCCTCTACGCAGGGAGACTGCTGAAGAAGAAGAGATTATAATTTATAAATAGTTTCACCTCTTTGAATAACAATATTTGGTTTTAGATACCTTCAAAAGCAGGCTTTATTAAGGCTTCTAAAATTAAAAACATTGCCTCAGACAACTGTAATCACTTTAGTTCTTCTGGATAATGTGCACAGGCATGAACATTAATGAATTGAGATTGTATCTTTGCATTGTTTTAATGCAGGGAAGCCAAGTGTAGTGCTGAGGGGTTCTACACCCCCACAAATCTGTGCCCTGGTATAGTTCAATATGATATGTCTTATTCCAGATCTTTATAATGCCTGGGGATTTTGTTTCATTTGGTGTAAAGCTGCTTTGTTAAGAAGCATTTTGTTTGACGTACTAGTGAATTCAAAACTAAGCACTGAAATTCACCCGGCAGACATTTTACTGAAAAAGACAAAGGATGTGAGGTGGTGTGCCTGCGTCAGTTAGACATAATGTTAACACCATGGGGAAAAAAATAATGCATTACAAATGTGGTAGATTGATAATACATATGAATTGAGTTAAAAAGCAAGGAATTTATCATCCTAATAAAGATAATCCTTAAACTATCAAATATTTGGAGGGAATTGGAGAAAAAAAATATGGAAGCCAACCTACAATGTGAACAGTAGGCACACATTAATAACTGTAACAGCTTTTAAACTCCATTACTAAATAAATCAATAGTTGTGAAAGGAGAAAAAAATAACTGAATGTTTCCAGCATTCCTTTCACTCTGAGTACATGTCAAACAGAAATATTATGGCTGGATCTTTATCTAACTGACAGTGAATGAGAACAGCTAAAAGTAGTAAGAGTTGGAGAGCATCTCGGTGGTAGTAATCACAACTCGCTAGGGTTCAAGATTAAGCTTGAAAATGACACATGCAGGGCAAAATCTAAAGTACAAAATTAGGAAAGTGCAAATCTTAAGAAAATAAGAAAGCAAACAGAAGGATAACTCAAAAAGTAGAGACACAAAAGAGTGGGATATCTTTGAAAGGATAATATATATTATTTGTATATATATTTAAATAAATGCTAAAAACAAGTTGTGGAGTCCAGGGCTGATGGAATGGTCTGAGAGACAAACGTTTTAGGCCTGAAGATTGGAAATGCTTCGAGACATTGAGTGTAAGAAATTGGTGGCTCTCTTCCACAAATAGCAAGTGATCTAAGTCAATTGTAAAATTGCAATCTTTTGTATGATAAATTTTCATTACCAATTGTATTAAGGGCTATGGACAGGTATGTGGAGTTTGATCGTTCTACAGCTATGGTTTCATCAAATGGTGGAACAGGCTTGAGCGGGTAAATGGCCACTTTCTGTGCACTTGAGGTCTGGATGGTATCCACTCACACATACTCAAGGGTGTTAGGTAGAAGATAGGGCATCAATTTATCTCTGAGAAACTATGTGAAAATAACTTTTAGAAAATACAGAAGATTGAAAAATAATTGGCACAGATTATAAAAAGTTAGGTCATCCTTAACTAACCTGACAGAATTTTTGAAATAACATGATCCATCTACAAAGTAGACGTCAAGTGGTATTTCAGGAATTGTGTTGAAGAATTAATAGACGGTAGATGTTATATACATGGGTTTTTGTTTAAGTACTGCACTGGAGGCTCAAGGCAAAAGTTAGAACATTATGGAGTCAGGACAAACTACAAAATAAAATGCAAATCAGCTAAAAATAGAAATGAAAACTAGGGGTAAAGAGTATAGACATCAGGATTTGGAGGGCCTGGTTTAGAAATAAGCAACTACATATCAAACTTTGCAGGTGATGCAAAATGAGAGTTGGAGTTATTTAATTTTGAGAAATGCAGCATTCTTCAACATATAATTGGAAAACTTGCTGACTTGGTAGTTATACAGCAAATGAACTCAAAGAAACATCTTCAACAGCAGAAATTTTTTAAAAATTGGATGGAGTTGTGAAGCTAAAGGATTCTTTGATAAAGGTGAACAAATCATTTTAAGCAGAATCACAGGTCAGCAAAGCAATGTAAAATGCTAACTAAGCACTGGTATTCAGAAGAAGTGAAGCTATGTGGAACTTGTTTAGGGCACTGGTCACTTCAAGTATTGTGCATAATTTGTTCCCTATACTATACACCAATATAGATGTACTGGAGAAATGTGGGAAGAATGGTGGCACAATTGAGAGATTATAGCTATCAAGAAACTGAATAGGGTTTCCTTTTCCTTTAGAAACAAACTTAGAGAAGAGACTTTTGAAGTCATAAATGATTCAGACAGGGTAGCTGTGGAGAGAATATTCCACTTGGAGAATGTCGCAATAATAGAAGAACCCAAAATTAGGAACCAAAAGATGGTTTCAAAAGGAAACTCGATGAGTACATGAGAGAAAAGGGAATAGGCGGATAACATGAAATAAAAACAGAAAATGATGAAAAACTCAGTACATCTGGAAAGTTTACTATTTCTCTTTCCACCTGCTGAGTTTATCCAGCATTTTCTATTTATGTTGCAGATTTCCAGCATCTGCAGTTTGTGTTTTGATTTTCGGGAGAATATTCTGAATGGCTTAGATGAAGTACAAACACATGTGCAAGCTGGTTAGGCTGAATGATTTGTTTCTGACCCTTATGATTTTTGTAGTTCTTAGTTATGCCTACGTTTCGTGTTTACCTTGTATTTTCCTGAGAAATTTCTGGGAAACATTTCACTAACTGCCTTTATATTCTGATAAACAAATTGCATATTCCCCATTCATGAAATATCCAGAATTTGTATCTGCTGCCAATCAAACATGTATTATGTTTCTTTTTGTCAACACCTGTTATACTATAGCAAATCTTCAAAAACTTGAGATTGCAAATTCTTCACCCTCAGTGTGACCCAGGTTTATTATGGCATATAGTAAATTTTGTTTTCATCATATTGGTTACCAGGACGTGCCCTAGTGTTTTGTAACTTAGAACAATACAGCACAATACAGGCCCTTTGGCTCACCTTGTTGTGCGACCTTCAAACCACACTTAATGCTATCTAACCCCTTCCTTCCACATATCCCTTTATTTTACATTCCTCCATATGCTTATCTAACAATCTCTTGAACTTGACCAATGTATCAGCCTCCACCACCACCCCAGGCAGCGCATTCCATGCACCAACCACTCTCTGGGTGAAAAACCTCCCTCTGACATCTCCCTTGAACTTCCCACCCATTACCTTAAAGCCATGCCCTCTTGTATTGAGACATGTTTATCATAACTTTACATCTTTTAAATTTCATACCGCTCAAAGTAAATTTCTGTACTTTTTTACATTTATTCAAGTACTGTAAGTGATAATCATCTGAATGACAATAGCATTTGATGCTATCTTTCAGAAATGTGGGAAGGAGTCCCATTAAGATCTCTCAGTAATTGCAGCTAACTTTTCAAACCCTCACTTATTTACCTTTACTTTAAAAATATCCAAAGACTGTTTCCACCACCCTTTGTAGAAGTGAGTTTCATTGATTCATGACTCTCCAAGAGAAAAAAAATTTACTTACCTCTATTTTACATGGACAACCCCCTTTTTAGTGGCTCTGTTCTTTACATCCAACCTATCAAGACCCTTCAGGATCTTATATATTTCAGTCTTCTCTCTTTCTTCTAAATGCCAGAGGATACAGACCTAGTCTTTTCAACCTTTCTTCATTATATAACCTACCTATTCTAGTTATTAGTCTAATATATCTTCTCTGAACTGAACAAATCCATCTTTAAATTTGAGTATTGTATATATTACTCCATAAAGCCATTCTGTTACCTTTGCTAATTACTTGGTGCGCATGCACATTAGCCTTTTGAAAATCATGTACTAGGATACCCAGATTCCTTTGCATCTCAAGAGATCTGCAATCTCTCACTATTTAGATGATAGGCATTTTTTTATTTTTCTGCCAAAATGAATAATTTCATATTTCCCCCCATTATTTTCAACTTGCTAGCTCTTTGCCCATTCACTTAACCTATCTACTGTATATCGCTTTGTCATCTCCATGCAATCTATTTCTTGTACTTTGATGAATTTGAGAGATGTGACAAGATTCTATGTAAATGAACTTTTAGAAATAAAAGTTTGTAAAAAGTAATGTCCTGAAGACACTTAAAAATAGTTTTCAAACTTCAAACTAGTGCAACATGCTCCAGCATTTTTGAGACCATGCAGTTGTTTTTCTTATTACTGTTGTCCATCAGCAAGAATATAGATACTAAGAATTCTCACTGCAAATAAGAATACAGGATTTCTGTTCTTAAGCCTGCCCAGTGTGGGTGTCTGCCAGAATGATGTACCTGGATCATTTTAACCAAAAGTTAATGGTCTGATCTAAAAGTGTGTCATTTATGATCAAAGAAAGGTTCTAGGATGAAGAGAATGTAGCCAATAAACCATACCACATAGAGCATTGGCCAGACTTGCCATGATATGTGGAATTCCAAATATGGATCAAGTTATTCGATGAGGCACCAAGCCAGAAGTGACATCTTGAACCAGGCATCACTTTTCTATGCACTAGTGAACTCCCTTTAGCTAATATATAAAAAAAATTATCATCTGTTTTGGATTCAGAATAATGCAAAGCCAGAAGGACAAATAGTCCTCTGTAAATTAGGAGCACAGCTCCAAGTTTAAGTGATCATCATACACAGTTTTACAGGCCAATTAAAGATATTTTGAATTCTGGATTCTTTAATTGAGCATACATTAATGTGTTACACATCATTTATAATGGCAAAATGAGCTTCCCTCATGGAAACATGAGATGCATAATTTGGCCATTTGGCCCCTTGAGCCTATACCACCTTTTAACAGATCCTTTGTCTCATTGCTCCTGTCTGAATTCTATTTCCCTTTATTCTCTTGTTGTCCAAACTTAAGTGATTTCAGCCTAGTTACACTCAACAACTGAGCATCCATACCCCTCTGGGCTATAGAATTTGGAAGTGAGCTTGCTCCTAAAAGAGAAATAAGAGTAATGACAATACAGTTGAAAAGCTCAAAGGTTCATATCCTTGTAATTCAGACTACTTCAGTTGTGTTACTCTATTTAATTCCATCTCATTTTCTGATTTTTAGTGCCAAGCTTTCCTCATGAGAAATGTTTTCATGCCTGAAGCTCTGTTATAGTCGGTGTTGTCAAGAGTGCAATGCAGACTTCAATAAGGTGCACTTCGATGAGAGGAATTAATTTTGTCAGTCCCCTGGAGTTTATAATAATGAGCACCCACTATGCTGGTCTTATTTTGATGGGAGTTTTCTGAATACTGAAAAACTGATTGACAGAGATTTTTGTGTACCTGAACCAACCAATAAGAGAAAAAAGAGCTTTCCCATCCTCAGAATTTTCCACGTATAATGAGTTACCTTGGAAGTGTAGTACTGCTGGAATAGGAGGAATTGCAGCAACTAATTTGTACACTTCTCAGAAGGGAAAGAACAATCAGTTAATCTACTTTTGGAGTGGTGAATGTTACAAAGTTACTGTGATAAGATTTCTCAGTTGTAGCTTTAGCATAAAATCTATCATTTTGCCTTTCAATCCATATGTTCTGCAATATTGCAAATGTTAAACTTTTGAAATAATCATTTTCCATAACTGAAACTAAATTGACATTGGTTTGCAGTAGTTTCAAAATTTCTCTATTATTTGCACTGATGTTGATTTGTCAGCCTATGAGCTACAGGGAGAAAGCAACAGAGTTAGTGGTTTCTGAGTTTTGTTATCTCCTGACTGAAAATCTGGTCAAGGCATTCAGTGTATTTACTTACATTTTATGTAAAGCGTAATCCATTGTTCTCCACCATACGGTTTTTTGCACAGATATAGCCTCAAAAGTCCTGGAATTCACCCTAGATATTATTTTCTAAATGGAGGCACTGTGAAATTTTCCCTTATGATCAACTTCAATAAACTGGTAGGTGTCCTTTGAAGTAGCTTGGCAGAATATGATGATGTCGAATACTGCCGCAGACACTGGGAATACAAACCATGGGGTCAGCATAGCGCAACACCTAACTGTTTGAAATCTGCGCTATTTCTACACCAACCTCCCTTAGCCAATCTGAGCAACAGCAAACAATAATCTTCCTTAACACAAAACCATTTGTGCATTCAGCTTAAGTGAGATGATTTATGCTTCTGTGTTTTGCAGATTATTATATAGTTTATGAACTTACATTTCTGAAATTATATTTACATTAAAATAGTGTTTAGTGTTCATGTGCTAATTTCTGTGACATTTAATTTTTTTTGATATCTTGGCTTCACTGGCAAGGCCAGCATTTTTGCCCATCTCAACTTGCCTGGAGAAGGTAGAAATTAGACACTGCCTTGAACCACTGCAGCCCGTTTGGTGATGGTAGACCCACAGTACTGTTGGGTAGGGGGTTTCAGGGTTTAGTCACAGCAGTGACGAAAGAACAGTGATATATTTCCAAGGCAGAATCATGTGCAAAGAGAACCTGCAGGTGGTGGTCTTCTCTTGTGCCTGAACCCCTTGTCCTTTTGGTGATAGAAGTCCTGGTTTGAGAGATGTTGCTAAAGTAGCTGAGGCAATTAACAGCTGTACATTTTAGAGACAGTGCAAACTGTAACCACTTTGTGTTGATAGGTGAGAGATGGGCTATGAATCAAGCAGGCTACTCTTTTTGGATGATCTTGAGCTTTTTAGGTGTTCTTGGTGAAGCCCTCACACTGGCTAATGGGAAGTATTTCATCTTACTGCCGACTTTAGCCTTGTAAATTGTGGAAAGTTTTTGGATGTTGGGGGTTGAGGCATTTGCTGCAGGATGTACACCCTCTGACCTGCTATTCTGGCCACGGTATTGAAGTGACTGGTCTAGTTGAACTTTTGGTCAGGATGTCAATGCCAAATTCATAGAATCAAACAGCATAGAAACAAACCCTTTGGCCCATCATGTCCATGCCTGCTGTCAGATACCTGTCTATACTAATACCATTTTCCAGGAGTCTGCCCATAGCCTTCTATACCATGGTAGTTCAAGTACTCATCTAAATACTTAAATGTTGTGAGAGTACCTGCCTTCCAGATTGCAATGGATGAAAAAAAATCCTCAAATTCCCTCTAAATCTTCCACCCCTAACCTTAAATCTGTGCTCTCTAGTTAAAGTTATAAACACCTCTGCTGAAGAGAAAGTTTCTCATTATTTCTCTTATGGACCAGCTGTTTGAATATCTGCCACACTCAGCAGGATTTACCAGTATGTAATTAGCTGGCTTATCTTTGCTGTCCATCTTAAATAAAGGTACCACATTTGCTGCTGTCCAGTTATTTAGCAACTTTTCTCTGGCCAGAAAGACTTTTAAAATTTTTGTCAAATCCCCTGTAATCTTCCTCCCTTGTCTCCTATAGTAGCTACTGCCTATACTAATACCATTTTCCAAGATTAGGCAGAGTCCTGGAAAATGGTATTAGTATAGACAGTAGCTTGAGATGCATGTCATCAGACCCCATGAGATTATCCATCTTTATGTCTTTTGTCCAAAACTGTCCTTAAAGTTCAGCAATGTGCAGGTTTTTGTGAGTGATGGTGTGTAGGGTCTGTGAGAGCTTTTCAACATTGGCCTTTCCAGAGATATGGTGAATTTTTGGTTGTGGTTAAGCCTCATGCTCTGTTTCTGTGGCCAGTTCAGGACAGAAAGCGAGAAATATTTCTTTATACAAAAGGTTGAAATGCAGCTTGGTTATTTTGTCAGTAAGTGATTGAGATTAGGACACAGGACTTAAAGACGCTGAGATGATGAAGTAGAATTTTGGTGTTTGGGATGTGATTAAATGAGTTAAGGTCTTTCCTAATCTGAACCAATTTTGTGATAATTACTCATAATCAATGGCTTGGTGCCTGTTCTATTTTCATTGGCCTAGACTCTGCAGTTGCATCACTGAATATTTTGTAGAATTTGTTATCCTTGCACCATGAAAATGATGGTATCTTCTGAAGTTCACTCAAGGGCAGCTAAACATGAAAATCCAGAGTTTGCCGTCAATGACACCCCACTTGTCACATACAACCTTTTTCACTGTAATCTCCAAAACTCAGTGAGCTGTCAAGAGCTTCAGGTATTTGTAAACTGATAACACTATAAAATACCTTGGAAAAAGTTAGACTTTTCTTCACGAGGTACTTGAGTTTTTAACAACTGACCTAGCAATGTTACTCTTAGCAAAACATTCTGGCATTAAAAAAAATTCTCTCTTTGCAGATTTCAATTTCTTTAGTTATATATTTCAACATAATGATTTTTTTAGAAGTTTGGTTAGGCTATATCAGCTTAAATCATATATGCACTAATGTTAACAGTAAAATGTTTAAAATAATTAAAAATTGTGTTTTTTACTTCTGTATTGCTGTCTGTGAGAACTCTTCAATGTGATTGACTTATTAGTCAACTTGATGACATCACTGTTGTTAGATGCCTGGGATCAGATGCTAGTAATTGATGGCATCTGGCATTAGATAATGGCAAGTCCATGCCACAGAGATCAATAGATCTTTGCAGGTAGTTTTCTTCAAAATCAGCAGGGAGTGCCTTCACTTCATCCTGACTGCCAAATACGGGCTACTATTTTGAGGTATGCCAAGTTCTTTTTTGAATAATTTGCTCATAAGATGAATTCTAAGGCACATGTTTTGATTTTGCATAACTTTATTTTTGTGGGGAAGGGCATAATATTGTTGCTTCTACTTTATATAGAATATACTGATAGGATGATATCCAATAACATTAAAAGAATAACATGACAACTGAATTTTTCCACAGTATATTTTGGTGTAAATTGTCAAAGCAGACCAGCTAGAAATTCTAGAAGTTTGCAAGCTGTCTGACTAGTTCTTGGGAATCCCATTTCTGCTTTCGCTGTGTGTCTGATTCTGTCCAATTGATTCAGCTCTTCCTGACATAATGTGTGTTTGTTTCTTTTTTTTTGTTTTCACCTTCTTCCCTCCCCCACTCCTTTTCTCCTGCACAGGCTGGGCCTTCTGCTCCATCCTCCTCTCCCTTGCAGGCCACGTTCCATGGCAGCCCAGGTCCCGTCCAGCAGCATCGTCGACAGAGTGAGTGTAACACTCTACAGTCAGACTTACACAACACTGCCAGAGATACAGCATGAAATCTCTCTTAGTTTCACATAGCTAATGAAGTTAAAGATCTGGCATACTGACATAGGTTTCTATATAATTTTTAAAAATCCAGCTTTTGTGTTGCGTTCTTCTCAAAATTGGTTGATGTTTGCTATTAGTTCTTGCAAAGAAGTGATTCAGCATAAGTCTTTGTTAAGCATGGCATGATGCCATACATTGTAACTTGCTCTAGTGAAATAATTTGATTCCCTTTAGAAAGGGAGAAATAATCTCTTAGTGTAAAAGAGCCATCTAGTTTCGGCTATAAGACAGGTAGCTGCACTTAGCTACTTTTACTCATACAACCAACTGCATCCATGATTCTTTGACTGAAAATGTTTGTGAACATTCATGGGCATGCTTGGTATTAGATATGTATATGATTTATGATTCCTCTGTTTAACAATACCCGGAAGAGCACTTACAGTTTATCCAGCCATTCGTGTATGGGTTCATTGGTTACAATTTAAGCTGTACAAAGAAATGCTAGGTAGTCACAATCTTCTATGTTCAAAAAGCTTTAATAAATCCTAGATCATTTTCAGTGTTTGTAACATTTTCAGAATTTGGTAAATGCATTGTGCAGTGAGTTGAGTAGATGGTCATTAACCTATGGAACAGAAAGAACACTGTCCTTGAGGTTTCCACCACTAAGATTAAAAAAAGTTCTAGAACACCTGAAGATCAGAGCATGTGTATGAGACTTTGGCATCTTTAGCAGAAGATTAGCCTCAATGGTGAATTGAGAAATTTGTCATGTGTATAAACGTAAGATGATCCTTGTAGTGCCTCACTCCAATAAATCTCAGGGTTACTGCTCATTGAAATACTGGCAAAACATGGTTTCAATAGTAAATAATCATTAAGTTGGTTGGTGTCATAAAGAATGGGCAGTTGGGAATGTTTTACAGTCACTTTAATGATCTGCTTAATCCCACAGTTCACAAGATTTTGTCAATCTTAACAGTTACTGCATTGCAGTGCATAACATATACATTGAGCTTAGTATATATATTCAAATTTTCTTAACTCCACTTGTGAATACGTGCTATTTCTATTACGTGCTATTAAATATGGACTATTTCCGTATTTCCTATTTTAGGAGGGGTTCCATTGTTGTTCAACTTGATATTTATATGAACCTTCTACAGCACTAATCAGATGAACACAACATGAATTTCTTTTTAAGTAATTAAACGAATAACGTTCCAATGTTGGTGCTATAATAGGTGTTACACACACTGGATGTGAATATAATCCATTGCCTCCAGAGAAAAAAATGAGGTTATTATGGCTGTTCAGTGACCTGATCTCAGACAATAAAACACAAGATATGGCAACTGCTTCCTTTTTCTAGCAAAAATTGTCACTCATACCATTTTGTATCTACTGTGGTTGAGCTTGCATGCTTTTGGTTGATTAGATTAAACAGTTTATTCCTGTTAGATAGAATCTTCCAGTCTTATATTGCATGGATTATCATGTTAACAACTTAAATTGATTTGCCTGAAACTACTTCTGCTCACTCTTATATTTTTGATGATTCCATCAATATTTGTAACTAAGAAGATTTTTTTTCTACTTGGTTGGTGCCTTCTCCGGGAGCTGAAATTCATCATAATTTTGCACAGCCAATAGACCTAGAAGTCCACATAATTACTGTTTGTTTGCCAGAATTAGAAATTTACAATGATTGTAAATTTCTAATTCTGGCAAGCAAACAGTAATTATGCACACCTTCCATAACTTCTAGCATTGTCACTGCTTTTGAGTGTTTCTGTCCTTTCTCTGTAATCTGCATCCATCTGTTGAGAACCTAACTGAAGTTGCCTTCTGCATTATTTGTTACTTCTCTCTTGTGTTAGTCCCAATAGCACCTATTCTCTGGCATCTGTGGTGCATTTTCTCCTTCTCTCTTTATACTTACCTCGTTTGCCAGCTATAGTTAGCTGTAGAATTTTGTTTTTTTTGTCATCCATTGAAGCAAGTTATAATACCATTGAGTCTGCACCATCAAATCCTGGAACTCATCACTGACCAGCCACATAAATGCTGTGGTACTAAGAGCAGGTCAGAAGCTGGATATCTTGGGACAACTGACTCATTCCTGACACCAGAAAACCTTTCCACCATCTGCAACGCACATATCTGGAGTGTACTGGAGTATTCTGCACTTGCTTGGATGAGTGAATCTCAACACCATTCAGTATTACGCATCCTGCTTGATTGGTACCCTATCCACCACTCTAAGCATACCTTTCCTTCATCATTGAATAGCTGCAGAGTGTACCACCTACAAAATGCATGTAAGCTATTTACCTAGGCTAATCTGATAGCACATCCCAAACCCATGACCTCCAACATCAAGAAGGACAAGGGTTTCAGACATATAGGAATACCACTGCATTTTCCCCTCCAAGCTGCACATTATTATGACTTGGAACTTTATTGCCATTCTTTCATGGTTGCACGGTTTTGGTTCAAGGTCTCCAACCCAACAATTTGCAGTGATTCCTTTTCCTAGAAGGGTTGTAGCTTTTCAAGACAGCAGCTCACCACCACTTTTTCAGTCGCAATTAGGGTTCACCAATAATTCTGGCCTTATCAGCAGAAATCCAATATGGAAAAATGAATACATTTGTTTTTGCTAAAAAAAAGGCATTAGAGTGTAAATTTCCATCCAGCAGCTGTGAATAATACTGTCCTCTGATGGATGAGAGGCCACATAACTATACAAGGAACTAGTAGTAGCAAGTTTATTGATACAGATAATCAGAATGTTTAGGGTGGTGGATGTAAACTGCTTAACACTGAAAGGTAGTTACTCACTCAGGAAGTACAAAGAATGACAAGGAACAAAAATGCCATTCCTTCACCTTCACCTTAGCTTTTGTCAATGACTATAATGTTTAACATCAAGAAGCTCCAAGGGCTAGAATGTTCAGCAACCTTTGCCTAGCCAACAGATTCACCAAGGAAGCCAAGCAGCTTTTATTTGTACAAAGTTGGTATTTTGCAATGTACATTCACATATTTACTGACATTATTTAAGATGTCAGAAATGACATATGTATCTTTCAAAGCCACCATAAACTGGAGCACCAATTTCTCTCTACATCCCCAACAGAAGGTTATGAAATCAGGAGAGATAGGAAATGCATTTCGTATATTACAGATCCACAATCCAGAAAGACCCGAAATGTTGCATTCTTATTTTGTAAATAAATCTAATTTCCAGCTCTACACCTTGTTAAAGGAATTTGACATCTGTCGTAAGTATTATTTATCTAGTTAGAACCTGTGTTCATTGTACTCATATAATAGCAAGGCTTAACAAAAACAGTATTTATTTTTAAATGACAGTTATTATCACAAATAATTCTATAAAATCATCTCTTGGAAACTTGCTGCCCAGGGTACAAGGCCTGTTTTTTTTACTCCAGTGCTTTGTTGTAATATATTCTTTAGGTGACATTATAGCTTTTTGTTTGAATCTCTCCCCCTACGTTGTTAACCAGAACTGGATGCAGTGTTCAAGGTATATCCAATCAAAATACAAAATACTTTGAGCATGAATTTCTTTTACTTGTACTTCTCTTTTTTAATAGTGAATTGCTGTACCAAACATAAAATCTACTGAAAAGTTTGCATATCTTAGTCAATTTTATCACTGTTAGTTTGACACAGTTCCTTACATCGCCCATTTTTGTCCATCTCTGTAATGCTGAAGTTCTGAGTTTAGTCATTTAATAATCAAGGTACTAAGCAAAGGATAAAAGAGTAAACACTTTAGAGCATTATTGGGAGCTGTTGAGACCTATGCAACCTACTAGGCTTTGCTGTTGTTCTGTAGGTTCTAGCTAATTGCAAACCAACAAATGTAACACCGCTATTCCAGAAAGAAGGGAGACAGAAAACTTCTACAATTTACAGATGATGTAAATTGTGTCCTTGTGTTAACCTTATTTGTGAAAGATAACTTTGTTTTAAACAGACTCTTCATCTTACAGTCTGTATCCTTTTAAAGAAATGTTGCTTTAAAAATGGCCTATGCTTTCCAGTAGCACAGTGGATGGAATATTTAGTCAATGTTGGTCAATCAGGAGTTAAATACATGTCTTGCTGAAGCTACCTGCCTACAGTTCCAAGTAGACGACTGTTGATTCAGCTCTACATGTGTGATTTAATTTTAGAAACTGGGCCTACAATTTGAATTATGTATAATATCTAGAATATGGCATAAGAAAAGAGACCAAGCAAATTAGAACGTAAAACACTACAGCACAGTACAGGCCCTTCGGCCCACGATGTTGTGCTGACATTTTATCCTGCTCTAAGATCTATCTAACCCTTCCCTCCCACATAGCCCCCTATTCTTCTATCATTCATGTGTCTATCTAAGAGTCTCTTGAATGTCCCTAATGTATCTGCCCCATTACCTCTGCAGGCAGTGCGTTCCATGCACCCACCACTCTCTGTGTAAAAAAAAACTTACCCCTGACATCCCCCTTATAGCTTCCTCTAATCACCTTAAAATTATGTCCCCTCGTGTTAGCCATTGTTGCCCTGGGGAAAAGTCTCTGAATATCCACTCGATCTATGCCTCTTATCATCTTGTACACCATTATCAAGTCACCTCTCATCCTCCTCCTTTCCAAAGAGAAAAGCCCTAGCTCGCTCAGCCTATCCTCATAAGATATGCTCTCCAATCCAGGCAGCATCCTGGTAAATCTCCTCTGCACCCTCTCCAAAAAGCTTCCACATCCTTCCTATAATGAGGCGACCAGAACTGAACACAATATTCCAAGTGTGGTCTGACCAGATTTCTATAGAGCTGCAACATCACCTCGCGGCTCTTGAACTCAATACATGACTAATGAAGGCTAACACTCCATACGCCCTCTTAACAACCCTATCGAGCTGCATGGCAACCTTGAGGGATCTATGGACATGAACCCCAAGATCCCACTGTTCCTCCACACTGCTAAGAGTCCTACCATTAACCTTGTATTCTGCCTTCCAATTCGATCTCCCGAAGTGTATCACTTCACACTTATCCAGGTTGAACTCAGCCCAGCTCTGCATTCTATCAATATCCTGTTGTAATCTACAGCAACCTTCTACACTATCCACAACACCACCAATCTCTGTATCATCAGCAAACTTACAACCCACCCTTCCACATCCTCATCCAAGTCATTTATAAAAATCACAAAGAGCGGGGTCCCAGAACAGATCCCTGTGGAACACCACTGGTCACCGACCTCCAGGCAGAATACACTCCATCTACCACCACCCTTTGTCTTCTATGGGCAAGCCAATTTTGAATCCACACAGCCAAGTTTCCCTGGATCCCATGCCTCCTGACTCTGAATAAGCCTTACATGAGGAACCTTATCAAATGCCTTACTAAAATCCATGTACACCACATCCACCACTCTACCTTCATCAATGTGCTTTGTCACATCCTCAAAGAATTCATTCAGGCTCCTGAGGCACGACCTGCCCCTCACAAAGTATTGCTGACTGTCCCTAATCAGCCTATGCTTCTCTAAATGCCCATAAATCCTGTCTCTAAGACTCTTCTCCAGTAATTTTCCCACCACTGAAGTAAGACTCAATGGTCTGTAATTGCCAGGGTTATCCCTACTCCCTTTCTTGAACAAAGGAACAACATTTGCCACCCTCCAATCATCTGGCACTACTCCTGTGGCCAGTGAGGATGCAAAGATTATCGCCAAAGGCGCAGCAGTCTCTTCCCTAGTTTCCCGTAGTAACTTTGGATATATCCCATCTGGCCCCGGTGACATCTATGCTAATATTTCTCAATAGTTCCAGCACATCCTCTTTCCTCATGTCAACATGCCCTGGCATATCAGTCTGTCGTACGCCATCCTCACAAACGTCAAGGTCTCTCTCTCTGGTGAATACTGAAGCAAAGTATTCATTAAGGACCTCCCCTACCTCTTCTGACTCCAGGCACATGTTGCCTCTTTTATCCCTGATCAGTTCTACCCTCACTCTAGTCATCCTCTTATTCTTCACATACGTATAGAACGCCTTGGGATTGATCCTACTCGCCAAGGATCTCTCATGCCCCCTTCTAGCTCTCGTAAGTCCATTCTTAAGCTCCCTCCTGGCAACCTTGTAACTCTCCTGAGCCCTGTCTGATCCATGCTTTCTAAACCTCAGGTAAGCTTCTTTCTTCCTCTTGACAAGATATTCTACATTTCGTGTCAACCACAGTTCCTTCACTCTACCATCCTTACCCTGCCTCAATGGGACAAACCTATCCAGAACCCCATGCCAGTGTTCCTTAAACAACCGCCACATTTCTGCTGTACATTTCCCCAAGAACATCTGTTCCCAATTTACGCTCCCAAGTTCCTGCCTAATATCCCCTTTCCCTAACATCATAATTACCCCTTCCCCAGTTAAATACTTTCCCATATCGTCTGCTCCTATCCCTCTCCAAGGCTATGGTCCTTCCTGTCCACACCGAACAAACTCTGTCCCATCTATCTCCTTTACTCTAAGGAGGTGCCAATCAATATTAGGGAAGTTGAAATCACCCATGATAACAACCCTGCTATTTTTACACCTCTCCAAAATCTGCTTCCCGATCTGCTCCTCAGCGTCTCTGCTGCTTATTGGAGGGGATCTGTAGAGTGATCACTCCCTTCCGGTTTCTGACTTCCACCCACACTGACTCAGTGGACGATTCCTTCAGGACATCCTCCCTTTCTACAGCTGTGACACTGTCCCCAATCAGCTTCCCCACCTCTTTTGCCTCCGTCCGTGTCCCTTTTGAAATATCTAAACCCCGGAATATCCAGCAGCCATTCCTTCCCTTGCGACAGACAAGTCTCTGTAATGGCCATCACGTCATAGTTTCATGTAGTTACCCATGCTCTAAATTCATCAGCCTTGTTCCTGATACTTCGCACATTAAAGTAGACACACTTCAGCCCATCCACCTGACTGCAATTTTGCCCTTTCAACTGCCTATCCTTCCTCACAGTCTTTCTACACTCTGCATCTACTTGTACACTAAATGCACCAATGTCTGACCTATCACTCTGGTTCTCATCCCCCTGCCAAACTAGTTTAAACCCTCCCCAACAGTTCTAGCAAACCTGCCGGCAAAAGTATTGGTCCCTCTCCAGTTCAGATGTAACCTGTCCCTTTCGTACAGGTTGTACCTTCCCCAGAAGAGATCCCAATGATCAACAAATCTGAAACCTTGCCCCCTGCACCAATTTCTCAGCCACGCATTCATCCGCCAAATCATCCTATTCTTACTCCCACTGGCACATGGCACAGGCAGCAGTCCAGAGATTACTGCCCTTGAGGTCCTGCTTTTCAGGTTCGTACCTAACTCCCTATATTCCCTCTTCAGGACCTTATCTCTTTTTCTACCTATGTCATTGGTACCAATACGTACCACAACCTCTGCCTGTTCACCCTCCCCCTTCAGAATGCTGTGGACCCGTTCCGAGACGTCCCTGACCCTGGCACTGGGGAGGTAACATACCAGCCAAGAGTCTCTTTCACGTCCACAGAGTCTCCTGTCTGCCCCCCTTACTATGGAATCCCCTATCACTACTGCTCTCCTCTTCTCCCCCCTTCCCTTCTGCACCACACAACCAGGTTCTGTGTCAGAGACCTGGTCACTGTGACTTTCCCCTGGTAGGTTGCTCGCCCCCAACAGTATCCAAAGCGGTATACCGGTTATTGAGGGGAACGGCCACAGGGGTATTCTGCACTACCTGCCTATTCTCCGTCTTTCTCCTGACAGTCACTCAGCTACCTGCCTCCTGCAGCTTCAGAGTGACTGCCTCCTTGTAGCTCTTGTCTATGTACTCCTTGGTATCCATAGGAGCTGAAGGTCATCCAGCTGCGGCTCCAGTTCCCTAACACAGTCTGTAAGGAGCTGCAGCTGGATGCACCTCATGCAGATGTAGTTATCAGGGAGACTGGTTGTCTCCCAGAACTCCCACATCTCACAAGCTGAACACACCACTGACCCTGGAGCCATTCTCACTACTCTGCACTAAAGGGAACACCAAATCAAAGAAAGAAAGGAAAAAAACTTACCAGAGACTTACCTTTGCCTCTTCTCATCAAAGTCTCTTGAACCAAAGCCTCAACTCCCCACTCTAACACTGGTCCACTAGTTAACCATCTCATTGTCATGTTTGCTTTGCAAAGTGCCTTCTTTATTTGTCTTCATAAAATAGGCATTGTGACCAAGTAATTAAATGCTGTGAAGATAAGAGGTTTCTGAAACAATTTCTGGGTATATTAGCATAGTGATTGAATAAATTAAAATCAAAAAAACTGCATATGCTGGAAATCGGGAATAAAACCAGAGAATGCTGGAAACGTTCAGCAGATCAGGAAGCATCTGTGGAAAAGAAACAGTTAACATTTCAGGTTGAAGAACTTTCATTAACATTTAAGTAAATGGGCTGGTATTCAAAGACTTGAACTTTTGTCCATTGATCTGAGGAGTCAGGTATTTTAAGTAATTAAGTAAATCTGGAATAATGATGCACATTTAGAACTAGTGACCATAAAACTAGCAAAACCTATATTAAAAAAAAAGACCTCTCCTTAAAGGAAGCAAATCTGTATCCTTAATTAACCTGCCCTATATATCATAAGAAATGGGTGCAGGAATAGGCCACATACCACTTGATTCTGCTCTACCATTCAATAAAATCATGGCTGATTGGATATTTGGCCTCCATTCCACTTCATTGCCCATAACCATTGATTTTCCAGTAGTCCAAGAGTCATTTCATCTGAGCCTTCACACACCTAATGACTCAGGATCCATTGAACTGTGGGACAGAGATTAACAAATATTCACAATCCTCTCAGAGAAGACTTTTTTTTTCTCCTCATCTCAGTTTTATAGCCAAACCCTGTCCTGAGATGATGCACCTTAGAACTAGCCTCCTCTACCCAGGGAAAACATCCTCACAGGATTTTGTATGTTTTAATGAGGTTTGTATTTTGAATCTCCACAGGGTACAGGCCCATTCTTAATTTTTCCTCATAAGACAATTACTTCATCAAAGCAATTAATTGAATAAACATTCACTGCATTATCTCTAAAGCAGCTGTATGCTTCCTTAAATAAAGAGAGCAAAACTGTATGCAGTACCCAAGGTGTGGTCTCACCAAAGCCCTCTACAGTTGCTGCAAGATTTTCTTGCTGTTGTACTCCATCCTCCTTGTGATTAAAAACAAATGTTCCCTTTGCCTTAATTACTCAACATACCTGCATGCTAACTTTCTGCATTTCTTATACAAGACCACCCAGAGCTCACTGAAACACAATATTTAATAGTTTCACATAATTTAAGTAATCCACTGATTTTTTTTAATTTCTGCTGCCAAAATGGATAACCTTACATTTGCCCTCATTGTACTGAATATGCCATTTTATGTCTACTCATTTAACATGTATATACTTTGCAGATTTTTCATGTCCTCATACCATAAGTTATCATCTATCTTTATAACATCAGCAAACTTGGTTACATTGCATGTGGCCCGTCATCTTTTTGGTATAGATTGTAAATGGATGAAGCAACCCCACCCCACATATCAAATTGATATTGACCTGCATATTGCTGCCTTTGTTTTCTATCAATTAACTGATTCTCTCTCCACAGCAATATGCTATCCTTAACTTCATGAGACCTTGTCTAGTAACCATTATGTGGCACCTTATCATTATATGCTTTTGCCTAATTATGATATGTTTTGCTAAGTTGTTACTTTATTATAATGGATTGCAGCATTTTCCCAACTGCTGATATTAGGACAATTGACATGTAATTCCCTGTTTTCTCTTTCCCTTCTTTCTTGAATAGAGGTGTTACATTTGTTGATTTGCAATTAGCTAGAACCTTTCCAGAATTTCGTGGCTCTAACATTTGCCTCAGTGGAAGAAGTGTCTTTGGTTTTGAGATAGCTTGATGATTCAAATAATTTGGGCTACCAGTTTGAACTTGCAAACTACAATTGAAAGTTAAAATGTTCATTGCATGTGGTAAATCCAGATTAGTTCCGGAGTAAAAGAAACTCTGAGGAAAACTGTGGATTAAGTGAATGTTATGGCATGAGAGAGAACGAGAAAGAATGTTAAGGACCAAGGAGAAAACTTAACAGTGAAATGATACAGCCGTGCCTGTGAAGATAAATCAGTTTTTTGAAGCTTATGATGTTATGGAATTAAATTAATTTCTAAGAATGTAGGACTTGATTCAAATTCTGTTAGGATCTCAAACATTTTGATGTTTAAAATGTTTCTGCAGCTGAAGAAACTTCATACAACCTGGTCATTACAATTCCATTGAAACCAGAAGCAAAAGAGGTTAAAAAACAAAACAGACAGCCTTGACAGAAATGTTCTCTTACAAACTGTGGACAGATGAAAAAACAGTCATCAGTACAGCAATATTGAGTATTTGAACCTAACTTTTACTGAGTTTTCAGGAAAAAAAATTAGTGGAAAAGAGTGTAAGACAGAAGTAGAAATAAACTACAGGGAAAAAAAATCTAAATAAAATAAATAAAAGCTAATCAACAACTGTACATGTTCATATAGATTCCAACAAAATTAATAATGGAAGAAAAAAGTTGTATCTCATTTGAACCATGTAGACAGGAAGTGTTCTTTAATTAGAAGTCTAATACATATTCATAGTTTAATATATAACCAAGATGCTGGAACATTTTTTGTGTAAAGATTTGTGATTTATACAATATACATCAGAAGTACAAAGATCTGCTGATCCAACAGCATTCTCATCCTCATATCTGCCTCAGTGGGACTGGCAGATAAATCATTTGTGCATGAAGGAAGTGGCATTCTGATTGTTAACTTCACATGATAGAACAACCAAAAAAAATGGAGTTCTATAGCATTTTTCATAACCTCAGTTTGTCACATTAAAGTATAGTGGAGGAAATTGATGAACAGTAGACCTATCGATAATACCCACAATGAAGGATGAGACTGTTAACTTCACAACTTTGTGTATAGCCTGAGGGACGGGAGAAATAGATAGAGACTATTAGCTCATTACATGGACACAATTCATTTGAGTAGTTCAGATAGTTTATGTACTACTTATAAAATAATTTTAAATGGGACTGAAATAGCCTCTAAATAGCATCTTATCAAATCTCACAGTTCTACATTCCTCTATAATACAGTGGGCTAGATTTTGGTGTGTGAGTAATGATGGGCTAGGTCATGCTGTTTATTATGCACAACTTCAATGCAGCAACTTTTGGTGACGGGGAGGTACAAAGTTAAATGCGGAAATCCAATGGTTGCTGTTCAAGTTATGTAGCTCCATCATTACCTTCATGAAAATGGCACCTCACTGTCCATTTTACCATTGAAGCACATAGGGTTACATGAAATGGCTTTATTTTCTTAGTTGATAGTAACTAAACTTGTCACAAGTTGTTCAGTCTTGTCACCATAAGTTGAAGTACCCTTTTGGCAATGTGATATATTTTGATTTCTTTCTGCCAACCTCTGGCACTGGTTAGTGAGAGTTAAGTATGGAATCTCATTCCTTCTGATATTAACTGAAGAAGATTTTCAAAAATTAATTTTATACAATATTTTCTTTTCCCTTTATTTGATTAATCCAAATTTATTTCTTTCTCTCTCTTTCTGTACCTAATTTAGTATTGAACTCATCCATTAATTCCTGTATTATTTGCTTCACAATCTTTCAATTGGAAGGGCAGTACTCCATCACTCAAATTCCCGATGCCTTGTTTACATTGCTGCACTGGTATTGATTTGTAATTCCAGCAACTTAGAGAAGAATTCTTCTGAGCTGAAGCATGCAAGAGTATGCCTAACAAATGGTAAAGGTTGTTTGGTGCTCTGCTACAGCTAAATGCAGCGTTATAACTCTGTAAGATAGAATGGTGTTTGAGCTGCAGATCCTTAAATCAATAATAAGAGTGAAAGAATTGGCATTAATCTTGTTTTATTTTAAGTCCTAGTGATGTCTCAAAGCATTTCCTGTCAGACTATTTTAGACGTGTAGTTATTGTGATAATGCAGTCAATTTGCATACAACAAGGTCCCTCAAAAATCAATGCAATAGATGTTCAGTTTACCAGATTCAGTTGTATTGGTTGTGAGAATTCTTAAAGAATGATTGGCTTGATGGCAGTGCTGTATTTCTGCCCATAATACAATAGGAATATTTACACCAGCCTGTGTGAGCATCTAGTGCCTCAGTTCAACAACGCATTCAAATAGTGGTACCTGCATCAATACAGAATTCTTTCAAAATTCCACAAGAACATCAAACTAGATTGGCTGTCAATTCTCTGACATCAGGCTAAAGTTCATAACTTTCTGATTCCCAGGCAAGAGAAGTATCTCTCTGAGCCACAGCTGATTGCAGGGAGGCAAATATGATCACGTAGAATAATTGAAATAAATGGCCAGTTAATTGTTTTAGTAGCACTGGATAATGAAAGAATGAGTGTACCCTATTGATTTTGGAAGAACATCAGGACAGGCAGCATTTCAGCTCAATATATCAATTGAACAGTTGATGAAGCGGCTAGTAGACCTGTTGCCTTATAACTTTAGTGACCCAACTTTAATCCTGACCTCTGGTGCTCTCTGTGTGAAGTTTGCATGCTCTTCCTTTGACCATGTGGGTTTCCCCCAAGTACTCCACTTTCCTCCCCCACCTCAGATATGGGCAGTGATAGGTTAATTGGCAAGTGTAAATTGACTGTAGTGTGTAGATATATGGTAGAATCTGGTGGTGTTGGGGTGTTTGATGGAAATATAGGGAGAATACAATGGGATTAGTATAAGTGGGTGTTTGATGGTCTGTATGGACAGTGCGCTGAAGGGCCTGTCTCTGTGATGTATGACTCTATGCCTTTATGACTAGGATCTATAACAATGTGGAACTGGCTCAATGCTGCACTTGGATATTCCTGTCAAAATTCTTGTGTGGTACTTCACCCTATAATGTTCCAGCTCCTTTTACTGATTCTTCCCCCACCCCTACACCCTACATCTCAACATTTAAACCAGAAAACAGATTATTCATTAAGCCATAATGTTACATATTTTTCTCTCTGGGACAAAGGCATGGAATCACATAATTCTTGAGACAACAGTATGGAAGAACAATGATTCCACTGCTTTTTGTGATGGCTTCTGCTGAGAGTTGACAAGGCAGCAATTTAGCCAGTTATAAGATTGCTGTGCATCTGGGACAGGTACTACTTAATCAGTGTAAGTGATAATTATCTATGATTTCATGGTTTGTCATAATTTCACCATTGCCACCGTTTATAATTGAGATGTTAAGAATGAAAATACTTACACATTTGAATTAAATCACAGATGTTCCTCACTCCACATCTGCCAGCATTATTATTAAAGGTCACAAATAAATTTCATGCCCAAATACTGGTTCAACATAAAGCAAGACTTTAATTATTCACTACACTTCACACTTTTGCCTTAGTTCCCAAGAAACATAGTCCAAGAGGAAGTGGGTCTCCTATCTCAATAACACAATCTTGTCTCTGAAAGCAGATATCTAATAACAGGTGCAAAGGATTTCTAATTCAGGGAAGAGGGTTCAAACTACACAAAAAAAATGTTGACACATTTGGGAAAACCTAAAGACTTGATGCTGCCGTCCAGTAACAAATTTGCCTTCACCACTACATCCTTTCTCTCCCTAGCTGAACCACTGGAGTAAATCGATTTGTTTACCTTCTCATTGCCTGACACCGTCCTCCCATCCACACCACTCACTGTACCAAAGGTGATGTGGAAGAAAGCTGAGTGTGCTACTCATCCACAAGAATGGTTCCAAGTTTTACAGTATCTTGGGAACTAAATAGTTTTATTTTCCGGGAAAACCAGCGATTTCTTGGATCGTCATTACACTGGTCATATTCTCCAAATCTTTGCTAAGCCATGTATACTTTTGTTATTTATTGACCTTTTTTTTCCAAATTTTAGTGTGCAGATAAGTATGATTCCATCATTTTCAAGGTATATTTCCCATAAATATATTAAACATTGAGGGACCTGTGTTCAAACCTTCACCAGTGCTGACTTATTTTTTGGATGATGGTGGTGCTGTTTCTAGAGGATTATATTAGTCTCTGTGTCTTCATTTGTGCTGAATTTATATTAGATGCACTCCACTGACAACTGGCAAAAGATAGACTTAGCTTTATTCAGAATCTTAGGTTGCAAAGACAATGTACAAGAACTCACGACTTGCACAATATTCTACCCATCAAGGCATGAGGTCAGAATTGAGACTTCCATTTGTTCCCTGCGTCACAGACTCGGGACCTCTCCTTGTGTGTGTTGTTCCTAGGGTAGCTCTGATCCTAGGTTCTTGTGCTGTTCCAAGATTTGGTGAGGACTCATCTCCCTCCTATTCCTTTTCTTTTCCTCCAAAGAAACAGTAATACATTGACCATTCAGTCCAAGTCCGACCCTTTTGATCATCTTCATCTCGTGGTCTCTTGGTTGCCAGAGCATCATCTCCATTTCCCAATTTCAACTGTGCAGTATCCTACTTATTGGTACTAAACCAATCAGATACAGAGTGTGGCATTGATTGTGCCTGACAAAAACCTCACTCAGCACATGGGACTCATGACCAAGCCTCATCGTGTAGGTATTTGCTGCCTTAACCTAGGTCTCTAGTTATCTACTATTACCAAAGTAACAGACAGCTCTTCTGCTTGTTGTTGAAGTCTGAGATGTCATTGTAGATGTCTTATAGTGAACCTGTTGTTTTTTTTTTATCTCACTGCAACCAGGTGTGCACAGTCTTGTACCTTACAAGTTATTAGGCCTCTGATATCTTGGATCTTATTAAAACAAGTTGGCCACTTAGTTTATGGCTGCTGCTTAGTGAATCTGAGTGAATGTTATCTATAGGTATTGTCCCTTTACTCTTGCTGATTTGGTTCATCATGAAATCAATCAATCCTGGCAGGCACAGTGAGTGCAGGCCTTTGCTGGCAGCTAGCAGGGAGTGGGTGTGGCTGACTGCAGCATCAGTCTCCTTGTTCGTATTTTCTTAACTCTCTTAGAGAACTCCATGGGCCACTAACCATCCTGTACGTGGCAACTCCAAATGTATAGAAACATAGAAACTTAGAAAACCTACAGCACAATTCAGGCCCTTCGGGCCACAAAGCTGTGCCAAGCATGTCCCTACCTCAGAAATTACTAGGCTTACCTATAGCCCTCTATTTTTCTGAGCTCCGTGTACCTATTCCAAAAGTTTCTTAAAAGACCTATTCGTTTCCGCTTCCATTGCCGGCAGCCCATTCTGTGCACTCACTACTCTCTGAGTAAAAAACTTACCCCTGACATCTCCTCTTTACCTACTCCCCAGCACCTTAAACCTGCGTCGTCTTGTGGCAACCATTTCAGCCCTGGGGAAAAGCCTCTGACTATCTACCCGATCAATGCCTCTCATCATCTTATAAACCTCTATCAGGTCCCCCCTCATCCTCCATCATTCCAAGGAGAAAAGGTCGAGTTCCCTCAACCTGCTTTCATAAGGCATGCCTTGCAATCCAGGCAGCATCCTTGTAAATCTCCCCTGCACCCTCTGTAGGGCCTCCACATCCTTCCTGTAGTGAGGTGACCAGAACTGAGCACAGTACTCCAAGTGGGGTCTGACCAGGGTCCTATATAGCTGCAACAATACCTCTCAGCTCCTAAATTTGATTCCCCGATTGATGAAGGACAATACACCATATGCCTTCTTAACCACAGAGTCAACCTGTGCAGCTGTTAAAGCTGTACATGCTGCCCATTTTCCTATTTTGTGATGATTGTTTTAACCCTTTGATTTTCTATGTGCCTAACTTGGGAGGCAAAGTAGCAAATGTTGTTCATGCTTCTGCTCACTAAAAAGTGATTGGTACCATAGAGTGCACGTCTGAATTCTGCTTCTGATATAGTCTTGCATTGTAATAACATCTCTCATGTTCAAATAGTCTGCCAAAACTCATCGTCACAGTTTCTGAGCCTTTCATGATTGTGTCTGAACCAAAGAAAATAATTTATGGACTCTCAGTGCCATATCTATGATGTTATGATTGTCAAGACTTGTCTAAATTGGGAACGGGGCAGCCAAATTTTGCTCAGTAAGCTCTCACAAATTGAAACAGGATATTGAACAGCTGCATTGGTACCCTGCTTAGCACTACCCTGAAAAGCACTGATTTGTTATCGTGTTCTTGTTCCTGGGGACTGAACACTCACAGGTACCTTTTCCTCGGTACTTTATAAAAAGAAATCCATTTAGGTTGTGCCCTGTTGTGGTGGGAACCTGGTGCAAACCCCTACTGTCCACTGACACTCTTGCAGCAAAAAACTGGAGATCTCTTTGCCCCATACTGTACTTATGGAGGAATACAACAAAAATTCACTGGATTGATACCTAGAATTTGGGGGCATCCTTATAAGGAGAGTTGAGGACATTGGTCCAGATTCTCTGAAGTTTAGAAGAAAGAGAGGTGGTCTCAGGTGATATATATATCATTCTGCGTGGGCGTGAAAGGATAATCGCTGCAGGGAGTGGCCCGTGGCAGGAGAATCGAGAACCAGCAGGCATAGTCTCAAGTATGGGGTTGGGTACATAAAACTGAGATAAAGAGGAATTTCTTTTCTCAGAGAGTTGGGAATCTGTGGAATTTTCTAACCCAGGAAGCCAGACTGCAGAATGAAGGGAAATGGATATCCAGCAGGAAAATGATGTTATGTCCAAAGATTATTATCTGCTCTCATCTCAATGAATGGTCAAGGTTGCAGTGTGGTTTCTCCTGCTCCTGCTTCTTATGTCTTCATGTTCTATTGCTGGGTAATGTGCAATTTTTATTCTTAAGTCAGAGCTGACACACTAAAATAAATTCAATTCCAGAGTCCTAGTGATGATAAGGAAATAGTTGCACCTGTTTCAATACTATCCAATTGTGATTTCAGTAATAAAAAATACCTTTACGTTAGTGTCGTGATCTACATGATGGGAGAATTGGTTTGAATTAACAAACCTGAAAAATTCACCTTACCGGATTTGCAGTTCCGATTTATTCATGCTCTCTCCTTTTGCTAACCTTCTTCACAAATGCATTGTAAAATGATATTATATTGTATCTGACAATGCATATCTCTTGCTGAGCTTGTTCTAAATAGCTTTAACAATAGGAACACAAGGTAGTGTGGCATTATCTTCTGTGTTGAATGAAGGGAAATAGATATCTGGCAGGAAAATGATGTTGTGACCAAATTTCTGGTCTGGCTGAAATTCTCACAGTGTGAACACTGTATAGTCCAGTAAGCCAGTTTTGTCTAGTGATTACCAATGATTAATCTGTAATCCCCATCATCCATTGAATTCTTCCTGTAAGGAGCACTAATTTTTTTCCTGAAAAAAAAAATCCGGTAGCAATGGTGATGTATCTGTAACACTCAGTTCTGTCATCTCAATAGAGGCTTGCCCAATTCCTTGTTGGCCCAGTTCAAATCCTGTCTTTGTTATCCTGCAAAGGAAGGAAAGGTTGAGTTTGCAGCCTCTAAACCAGAAACCCTTGAGTGGGCATGCATATTTTCAATGCAGTCATGTGCCAAGAAAGGAGATAAGGTTTTGATGAAATTCTGATGTCTTTTTACTGCCACGTTTTAAATAATTTCTGAATATGGAACTTTTTGTGGGGGTGGTGAAGTTTCAAGTCTGGCTAAAATTCACCCAATAAATGTACACGGAAAAATATTCTGGAGGACAAAACTGAATTTCAGATCAGATGCTGGAGGCTAATCCATGTGCACCAATGCAGGCAACCAGAAACTTGAGAAGACTGCTGTATGGAATGATGAAGATATTTTGATTCGTGTAATTCATGTACTGCTGGTAGTTTAATTGAAAGTGAAGGTAAATGGTGTCAAGATGATTATCTTAATAACCTATCCTAACCAATAATTTGTATCTAAATCTGTGTAGTGTTCTAATTGAAAACCTTAATTATTAAGATTTAGCCACTTAGTTCCTACAAAAATAGAAAACAATAAGTCGACCATACAGTTGCTTTGCTGCATCTGAAACTATTTTAACATTGCATTGGTGGGGGAAAATAAAAAAAAGTATGTGTGTTTTAAACTGATCTAAATATACTACATGGACTGGATGGCAGCATCAGGTAAAGGCAGAGGCAGCGGCATTTGCTTCATGATTAACTCATCGTGGTGCACAGATGTGGCAGTCCTATTTCAGTCCTGCTCCCCTGACCTGGAACATCTGGCGGTCAGGTGTTGTCTGTTCTAGCTGCCAAGGGAGTTCTCCGCTGTCACCTGATAGCAGTGTACATTCCACCCCTGGCAAATGTCAAGCAGGCACCAGAGGAGTTGAGCACTGTGATCAACAGAGAGCGCACCCTGATGCCTTCCCAATCAAGTGGGGAACTTCAACCAGGCTAGCTTGAGGAAGTGTCTGACCTACCACTGACATGTTGCCTGCAGAACCAGAGGAGCCAACACACTCGATCACTGTTACACCACTATCAAGAACACTTACCATGCCATCCCACACCCACACTTTGGCAAGTCCGATCACCTAGCTGTACTTGTACTCCTGGCATATAGGCAGAGACTAAGGACTCCAGCATCAGTGGTGAGGACCGCGAAGGTATGATCAAGGGAGGTGGAGGAATGTTTACGGGTCTGCTTTGAATTGGTGGACTGGACCATATTCAGGGATTCATCTGCCGATCTGAATGAATATGCCACAGCTGTCACCGACTTCATCAAGACCTGCATGGAGGAGTGTGTGCCTTCAAGAACGTACCAAGTTTTCCCAAACCAGAAGCCCTGGATAAACCAGGAGATTCACAGTTTGCTGAGGGCTAGATCTGTAGGGTTCAAGACCGGTGATCCGGAGTCCTACAATGAGTCCAGGTACAACCTATGCAAGGCCACCGTGAGAGCGAAAAGGCAATCTGTTTGAAGTTAGAGACACAATTGGATGCACGACAGCTGTGGCAGGGTTTGCATGCCATTACTTCCTGTAAGGTGAAACTCAACGGCATAAATGGCAGTGATGTTTGACTCCCCGATGAGCTCAACACTTTTTATGCACCCTTTGAAAGGGATAATAACACTACACCTGTGTGAATCCCCACAGCATATGGCAACCCTGTGATCTCTGTCTTGGAGGCCGATGTCAGAACATCTTGCAAGAGGGTGAACCCTCGCAAGGCATCAGACCCCGACGGTGTACCTGGCCAGGTACTGAAAACCTGTGCTGACCAACTGGCTAGAGTGTTCAAGGACATCTTCAACCTCACTGCTGCAGTCTGAGGTTCCCACCTCCTTTAAAATGGCAGCAATCATACTGGTGCCCAAGAGCAGAGTGAGCTGCCTCAATGACTATTGCCAGGTCACACTCACATCTACTGTGATGAAGTGCTTTGAGAGTTTGGTTATGGCTAGAATTAACTCCTGCCTGAGCAAGGACCTGGACCCGTTGCAATTTGCCAACCGCCACAATGGGTCTACAGCAGATGCAGTCTCACTGGCTCTCCACTCTGCTTTGGAGCACCTAGACAAAAGCAAAACATATGTCAGGCTGCTGTTTATCGATTACAGCTTGGCATTCAATGCCATCATTCCCTCAGTATTAATCAACAAGCTTCAAAACCTAGGCCTCAGTACCTCCTTCTGCAACTGGATCCTTGACTTCCTTATCGGAAGACCACAGTCAGTGCAGATTGGTAATAATATCTCTTCCTCGCTGACAGTTAAAATAGGCGTACCTCAAGGATGCATGCTTTGCCCACTGCTCTACTCTCTCTACACTCATGACTGTGTGGCAAAGCACAGCTCAAATGCCATCTATAAATTCGCCAATGACACTACTGTTGTTGGTAGAATCTCAGATGGTGACGAGGAGGTATACAGGAGTGAGATAAATCAGTTAGTTGAGCGGTGTTGCAACAACAACCACTCACTCAATGTCAGTAAGACCAGGGAATTGATTGTGGACTTTAGGAAGGGGAAGTCGGGAGAATGCATACCAGTCCTCGTTGAGGGGTCAATGGTGGAATGGGTGAGCAGCTCTAAGTTCCTGGGCGTCAACATCTCGAGGATCTATCCTGGGTCCAACACATTGATGCAATCACAAAGAAGGCATGCCAGCGGCTCTACTTCATCAGGAGTTTGAGGAGATTTTGTATGTCACCAAAGACCCTTGCAAATTTCTATACATGTACGGTGGAGAGCATTCTGACTGGTTGCATCACAGCCTGGTATGAAGCCTCCAATGCACAGGATCGAAAGAGGCTACAGAGGATTGTAGACTTAGCACAACTCTCCTCACCATTGAGAACATCTTCAAGAGGCGGTGCCTCAAGAGGGCAGCATCCATCATGAAGGACACTCACCATCCAGGACATGCCCTCTTCTCGTTACTACCATTGGGGAGGAGGTACAGGAGCCTGATGTCACACACTCAACAATTTAGGCACAGCTTCTTCCCCTCTGCCATCAAATTTCTGAACGGTCCATGAACCCATAAACATTACTTCATTATTCCTTTTGTTTTGCACTATGTATTTATTTATTTTGTAATTTATAGTAATTTGATGTCATTACACTGTACTGCTGCCTCAAAATAACAAATTTCATGACATATAAATCAGTGATAATAAACCTGATTCTAATTCTGAAATGCAAGATAGCAATGCAATGTTTAAGAAAGTAGGGAGATGAAGAGGTCTGGAGGCTTGTTAGAGATAGTTATGCAGTGCTGTCAGACATGGGCAGATGATAGAGCTCTGGCACTATGATCGTCGGAACTGCTCTTGAAATTTTGTGATCATAACTTCTCCATTATTTTTTGTTGCACTTCCCACAGCTTTAACAGCAGAGCCATGAGGCTTCCTCCTAACTTACAGACTATTGCTTCACGACCTGGTATCAGAAGCCTTGCAGAAATCTAAGTAAATCTAATTAACAAAATTTTATTGTTAGTAGTCCTGATCATTTTTTCTGTGAACAACTGTAAATTTGTTGAGGAAACCTTTCCTCCTATAAATCCACACTTCCTCCCTATTTGCTTCTCATATGTATCAAGTTATTTCGTGGTTCCCGCTTATGCCTTCTAATACAACATGTACAAGTCCTTTTTAATGATGTTACCTATTTTATAATTCTATTTCCATTTCTGATGATTCCCTCATGATAACAATATGGTTGTAGGTTTTTATGTATTTGTGCTCTTTTGTGAAACACACCAGGATCACTCCTTTCTTTAACCTTGTTAATTCTATCTAAACTATTTTCTCATAATCCATTGAAAATTTGCAGTTTTCTCTACTATGACACAGAATACTGCAAATATTTAGTAGGGCAGGTGACATCTATGGAAAGAGAAACAGAGTTAGCATTTCATGTTGATAACCTTTCATCAGTACTTGGACACAAATAGTTTACCATATCTGCAATGCATTGATCAGTTGGTCCAAGAGACTTTTGAGGAGGTTGCAATGGCCATGGCACAGAAGCATTTAATTGGCTGCGACTTACTTTGGGATGTCCTAAGATAGAGAAAGGCGCTATATCAATGCAAGCCATCTGCAGTTAGAAGAATTCAGTTCTTTTCAGATAGATTCTGGAACTTTCAGAGTTTCTTTTGAGCATGTTTACTATGAAGATATTTAAAAATAATTCTTTTAGTTATATTTGCAATCTTTTCTTTAATTTTTTTTTATTCTCCTGCCCTGTTTTTTAACCTCTATATTAATTCATCATGCTGCCATTGCATAACATGTTAAAAGCCATGTTTTTATACCCCAGTTCCAAATATTATCACTATTTTTATCATTACTGCTACCATCATTCTCTACTGACATGTTTCCGTTATTTTCCTAAGAGATTCTAGATATAATCAATCTTTCTTCCCATGCTTCTCTCCCTAACACAGCACTTTCCTGATTGATTTCATGAACACGTCCTCAGTTTATCTTTATAAACTTTTATATTTCAATTGCACTCATTCTCTTTTAAGTCATAAACATGGTTCTGTCATATTGTTGTCAATCTCTGGCATGTTTCACCATTCTGTGACTTATTAGCAGGTCCAGTGGTTTCCACACCTGTGGTTTTGGACTGATTGTCATCACAAATTGTACAAACCTTCAGAGTGAATGTAAATATTCCATCTCACATTTAGCAACTGTTAGAATATGAACAATTATTATAAGTGTAATTCCACCTGGTAGTTCATGTTCTGATATCCTTTACTGCACTGTATATTTTGTAGAATGAGAAACATTCACAGGAGCCAATATTACAATCAGTCAATAATTTGATCTCCTTTGCCATATTTAATTTTCCTATAGGCTTCTGGTTTTTCATTTGTTTCTTTCACATGATTCAACATTGCGCGGCACCCAGGTAACCTTCCCAGCCACTAACTTAAGCTGTGATGTCTCAATAAAGTAAGTAAAGATGTATCAGTCTAAAGCAAAGTCTATATGAGTTTAAATATGTTGCATTTCATGCTGAATTCCTGATCTTTTTTACTGGTGCCAGACCAATCAAGTCACTACCATTAACAGAGGAGTATTATTGGACGCTTGATTGTAAGGCGTCCTTGAGCCCTTTCCTTGAGCAAACTTCATTGGAGCAGAGAATTAAGAAATGGACTAAAGACATTACTTTTCACCCACAAACAACAAAATTTAAGATTAAAGTAATGGACAAATGAGTATGACTATGACTGTGGATTGGCAGATGTCAAGTTTTATCAGTAAACGTCAATCAAAGTTAATTTGACCTTGCACTCACAGATCAACAAAAAAAATTGATCACTAACAATCAGAATTCATTAATGTATGCACTTCAGTAACTGTAACCAAAGACTTGCGTTTATGTTGTGTTTTGCATTTGCCCTCAAATTTCATGTAACTACTTCCAAATGAACACAATGAATTTAAGCAGTAATATTGACTCAACATGTTTACATTTAATATTTTGACAAATGATTACATAAACCTTTTAATAGTATGCTGTAAACAATAAATTGTCTACCTCCGCATCTCTATCTTCGTGTTTTCCTGAAAATTCAAAGGGATCAAAAGTCAAAATAGATGCCTAACATAAACGTTTATTTAACCTGTTTTGGAGTCAGGGAGTTATGGGCCCTTCATCTCACCACATTCATGCTGACCTTTTTACCAATCTATATTAATCCCATTTATTTGCCCACACTAGGCAATATCTTTAAAAATTTAAAAATTGCATTCTGTTAAGAATGCTATAACACACATCTGTGCTTCATATAAAACTTGAGCTCAATCTTTTGGCTTACGTTTGCAGTATGTTGCAGTTTTACAACACCCTCAGCCATCTGTATTCACTGGATAAT
Source organism: Pristis pectinata (assembly GCF_009764475.1). Lineage (NCBI taxonomy): Eukaryota > Metazoa > Chordata > Chondrichthyes > Rhinopristiformes > Pristidae > Pristis > Pristis pectinata. The sequence continues at coordinate 12,531,189 of NC_067434.1, read as the reverse complement.
ATATATTAACTGCACTAAATTCTGGCAGTCAATAATACATAAGGAAATGTACTCTCTGTCAATGTTTTCATGTAGGAAAGACATATTTACATACTTTCTTGTAGTGATAAATCACTGTTCAAATGGAATTAAAATTTGCATATTTAATGTTATTTTCATTTTGTAGAGATTAAGAGATACTTGGGAGTAAGTAATTGGTAATATAATCCCACACTCAATCAGGTTATTTGGAGAATAAATTGATGACTAGGAGAAATGTAGTCAATGTTAAAATAATGGGACACACATCTTTACATGTCAGCATACTTAAATAAACTCAGAGCTGCCAGAATTTAAAAGGATGGCACAGGAGTGTAATCCTCTGTAGTCCAGTACTGGAATTGATTAACTGGCACTAAAGTTCAGCCTGTAAGGGTACATACCACAACCACAGAAGGCAAGTGTTCAAATGCAATTTTATTATTACAGGCAGGACATTTTTCAAACAACAGATGTCAGTTTTGACAGCCCCTTTTTGGCTTCCATGAAGATGGCAAGCACTCATTATGGGTCAAATTTTGAGTTTTCATTGAAAGTCAAACTCAACATGTCAACAAACATGGACGTATGATTTGCAAGTAATGCTTCAACATCAAAGCTGCCTCTTCTGCTGCCAGTTCTGTTGAGTATCACTCTCTGCATAGTGAGAAGGGATTTGGCTGTACTTTGGGCGTATGAAAAGATCATGGTTGAGCTTAAACTCCTGCTGAATAATGATATCCCCCAACCAACCCCCAGCACCACAGATGAAACCTTAAGCCAAGAAAACCGTTCTGGACATATATTCTAACTTTTATTTGGACATTGAGAATCATTGTGGTGTAGTATGCCCTGCAATAATTTTTAGTCTGAATGTGTTTCAAGGATGCAGCATTATTAATTTCTTGCCCTTACAACCTGAAAAATATAAATAGAATTATTAATAATTTATGAAACAGCCAAAAAAGAGCTACACAACATGATCCCACTTTCCGTCTGTAACCCTGCTGATCCACATCCAGACACTATTAAAATATGATAACAGTTTTTGTGTCTATCGCCCTTTCAGGCAATGAGTTTCAGATCCCTACCACTCTCTGGGTTACAAAATGTTTCTTCATCTCTCCTCTAACCCTTCTACCAATTGCTTTTAAGTCTATGCCCTCTGTATCTTGACATCTCAAATAAGGAAAATGAATCCTTCCTATTTACTCTGTCCAGGTTGTCATAATTCTGTGTACCTCAATTAAGTTTATCTTCTATTCCAGAAAGAACTCTCCAGCCTATCTAGGTTTTCCTCATCACTAAAGTTTTCCAGTCCAGGCCAGCATTCTTGTAAATTTTCTCTGCACTACCTCTAGTGCAATCATGTGCTTCCAGTATTATGGTCACCAGAATTGATCACCAGACTCGTGCTGTGCCTAAAAAGCATTGTACTCATTTCTACCACAACTTTCATGCTCTTATATTATATGTCTTGGCTAATAAAGGGAAACATCCTTTTCCCGCCTTAATTACCTGATCTACCTGTCCTTATACCATCAGTGGACATGCACTCCAAGGTCCCTCTGTTCTCCATATTTCTTAGTATCCTTCCATTTATTGCATACTCTTTGGCTTGTTGACATCCCCAAATGCATCACACCCTTCTTGTATTAAATTCCATTTGCCACTTTTCCGTCTAATTGACCAATTTATCCATACCCTCCTCATGTCTAAAATTTTCCTCCTCCCGGGGTACCACATGACTATTTTTTTAAATCATCTTTATACTTATTTATCATGCCCCCTAAATTTAAAAGAAAATCCATAATGCAATCAGCAAAAAGCAAGGGACTAAATATTCTTACATTATGCAGAAAAAGCTGGAATAGTGTTAAATTACTGCACATAGTTGTGAATGCAGAGATCCTTGCGAAAAGAGGAAAAAGAAAATAGTCAATTTAATATTAGGTAATTGAAAAGGCACAAAGCTCATTTTGAATGTGTTTGCATCCTGGAATTATCCTCCTGATAGAAATCCCATCATCTCATCCCTGAACTGAAACCAAAGACCCCCAGTACAAGTCACATCCAGCACAATAATTCTTCTCGGTGCCAGCTTTCTAAAGTTGCCAGCACACTGAGCTCTTCATATCTGATGCCACATCTAGACTAATTCTTCTAATTCAACACTTAGGGATGCTGCTGTATCAGAGGTGCTTTTGTTCCAGTGAAGCTATCTGCATACTTAATTGTTCAAATTGCTGTTAAACATGGCATAGCGGCTTGATTCAAAGAATAACAAGTTTGCCCAACATCTTGGGCGATACTTTTCTCAATTCATTCACTCTTCAGTGCTTATGATGAGCCTATTGACAGAAGAGCCATTTATAAGCAGTGGATAGTCAAACTCCATTGCTGAGAACCCAGACACCCTACAGATTAGTAATACAGAAATTGGTGATTGGTGCCTTTAGTGCTGTCTCTGCAAAATCCTCCAAATCCACTGGCAGGATAATCAAGCTTATTACCCTTTGCCAGGCCAACATCTCTCGCACTGAGGCCCGGATTACACTCAACCAGCTCCAATGAACTGGATGTTCTTAAAGCCTTCTTGACAAAATGAACATCCCTGACAACTTCTGGGAATACATAGCCTATGACAGCTTAAAATGTAGAAGGAGCATTCAGAACAGCACTGAGAACCTTGATTCACTTCATCACAATGCACAGAAGCCAAGAAAAAATAATGGAGTGTACCACCTCTTATGGTACTGACCCATCCCACCCCACCCATTCGAGCACAACCAGCTTCATCACTGGTTTCATCAGCCGCCTAGCTCACAAAACTGGGGTCTGCCTAAAAAGAAGGGGTATTAGATGGAATTCCACTAATTTTTTCCACTGGCCTGAAGTGCTAGCAGAGAACATGGGCTGACTAGTAAAGAGCAAATAGTGGGTGAGAGATTAGCTTTTTTGTGTGCTCATCAATAAATACAATCAAGGTTCAAAGAACTGTCTGAAATAGCTAGTTTGCTTTATATATTAGAAGTGGCCTCTGTGATTGATCAATGAAATAATAGCATGTAATTCTAGTTGCTCACTGTAACAGATAATAAGATAGTGGGTGTTAATGGGACTTGTGCCACCAGAGGTCCACATTAGATCATGATTAATTTCCTCAGTATTTATAAAATATTATAAAGAATATAAAATCATATTTAAAAGTAAAAGCAGAACATGCTGGAAATACTCAGCTGGTCAGGCAACATCTGTGGAGAGAAAAAGGGAGTTAATTATTCTGACCCGTTACCAAACCTGCTGAGTATTTCCAGCATTTTCTGGTTTTATTTCAGATTTCCCAACACTTTTTTACTTTTCGAACATTTAAAAGTAGTCCATCATATTAAGTGCTTTGAAATACTTCATAAATGCAGACTTCTTGGCATATAAAATAATTGACAAAATTTGTGGGAGAAGTATTCTCTAGACCTTAAACCTTTTTCGAAGTTGCATAAAATTATTCCAGCTCTCCAAGCTTTGCTCCTGGTTTTATTTTACTCTCAATTTAAATCCAGCAGACTGTTGGAGTGATTATCTTTTGACTTGAAAAGTTAACTTTGTTTCTCTTTCTACAGATGCTACCTGACCCGCTGAATGTTTCCAACATTTTCTGCTTTTATTTCAGATTTCCAGCATCTGCACTTTCTTAATTTTGATAACTTTTCCCATCTGTTGTCTGTAACAATGTTACATCTACTGGAAGTAGTTGGTGATATCCTCTTTTCTGTCAGAAAATCATGAATCCAGGCACCGCTACTTTTGAGTACAGAATCTAGTCTAATATTTCAGTGCCACCTGAGGGAGCACTACATTATTCAAGAGCCAAGCTTTCAGGTGATGCTAAGGGAATGTAGCAAATCCCATGGAACTGTCTGAACAAAGAACAGGAAACCTTCTGTTGTTCCTGCTATCACAGTGAAGTACAGATTAAAACTAATGGGAAGCTGGTCAATGTAATTTGGTGGTTGATTTTACCTATTTAACAATGGTAACTACTCAACAAAATAATTCATTGGGTAGCAATTATGTAGGACAATCTATGGATATGACAAACAGCTATATGAAAGTAAGGTTAATCTACAAAGTAAATATTCTTGAACCAAGCAATGCAAGTGCAATTCCCTCGAACAACGCAGTTTATAATTCAGTACCAGTTTGCTGGTCACTCTCAGACATTACTTCAAGTTTGATAAAATTTGTAATGCCATTTGAGTAAAGAGTGCTGCAGTGCATTTTAGGTCAAGGTGTGTTACATCAGATTTCCAGGTTAAATCTGTGTTGAATTTAATTGGGCCCATAGGATGGTACAACTTGGTAATCAGCTTCTTGATGCCTGCATGTGTATAGTTGCACTACAGATCCTGAAGGAAATTGCAGACAGTTTCACTCACCTTTAGACACTGAAACTTCTTTGCTGATACTGCTTTACCAAAGTGAGGACATCCAATAAATGATCATGATAGATTTTAGTTTCTGAGTCATAAGGCATCCAATCATTTAGTGTAGCGATCCTAAAGAATGAGCTTTTATGGGCCCTCAATAGTTCATGTATAGTGCAGTGTCTTAATGTAGAATTGTGTATAAACTGGAGCACGTTTTTATTTACTCTTAAAATATTTAAAGTTTCAGAGAACAATTGCAGTGAATTTAAAATGGTTATCTGAGGTTATGGTTATCACTCTCAGTTCATTTCTGCGCCATTCTAAAGACACTGCAGATCCCCAAAGCTTCCAGGCCCGATAACTACTTTTTGTATTTTTTAAACATGTTGACGCTGGATTCTTCGGTTTGATCCTTAAAAAAAACACTCAAACAATTGACAAGAAAGGAATACAAGTCTTCCTCAGGTTACGACAGGGTTCCATTCCTATGAACAGTCTGTTACCCCAGCAGTTTGCACGTCAGAATTGTGGCCGCAAACCAAGTTCCCACCTGGCAGAAGATGCCTGCAGCCCCCCAGCAGCCAGCAAATCTATACTGCCGATCTCCCAAGTGCTCATGCGTATATGCAGGCTGTGTGTAAGCTGAGTGTTCATAAGTGGGGGAGGACCTGTAGGCTGTAAGAATAATAGGTAAGAATGTTTTTGATAGAATCTGTAGTAATAAAGCAGAGAGAAGATTGGAATTACCAAATTATTCAAAAAAACAAAAATCTAAAATACATTCAAAGACCTATCGCAATGAGTACTAAATGACTTTTGTAGTTTTGGAATAATTTGCCATCTGACAAAATGAATTGAGTGACAAACCCAGTAGTAATGGTAAATTGACAAACAACAAACTTGTATTAGCAAAGCTGTTCCATGATTAACTCATTGGATGATTGTAACAGCATTGGCATTCCATGATTGATGAGCAAAATGTTTGCAATAGGATTGGGTCTCTGTGATTGATGGGCTTTCTGTTTGTATTGAGCCTGATGCTATTATTTGACAGACAGTATATTTGTAATGGGATCAGTGATCAATGATTGACAGGAAAGAATACTTTGATCTCCAATTCTACTGAGCCTGTTCTCACTTCTATTGTGTTACTTTCCCATTGCTCCTTAATCTCACCCTCTATATAAGTTTCTTATTCATGTATGACAATCCTCTTGACTACTATTTCATGTGGCCTCTCTACTTCCATTGTCTTGATACACAGTCAAAGCTATCTCCAACTACTCTGTTGTTCTTCTACCTAATGTCCCCATCACCCTACCAAACATCTGGCCTCAATTCCTTGCATGCCCATTCATGGAAGAAAGTTATTGGAATCTGTCCTCAAAGACAGGGTTACGGAATACCTAGAGGCGCAGGGCAGGATAGGTCCTAGCCAACATGGTTTTGTGAAGGGAAGATCCTGCCTGACCAACCTATTGGAGTTTTTTGAAGAAATCACAGGCAAGGTGGATAAGGGAGAGGCGGTAGATGTTGTGTATTTAGACTTTCAAAAGGCCTTTGATAAGGTGCCTCACAAGAGACTGATTAATAAGATGAGAAGTCATGGAATTACGGGTAGGATAACAGAATGGGTGGAGCATTGGCTGGTTGACAGGAAGCAAAGAGTGGAAATAAAAGGATCTCGTTCTGGCTGGTTACCGGTTACTAGTGGTGTGTCGCAGGGGTCGGTGTTGGGACCGCTCCTTTTTACCTTGTACATTAACGATTTGGATGATGGAATAAATGGTTTCGTGGCTAAGTTTGCGGATGACACCAAGATAGGGGGAGGAGTAGGGAGTATTGAAGAGATAGGAAGGTTGCAGAGGGACCTAGACAGTTTAGGAGAATGGGCAAGGAAATGGCAGATGAGATTCAATGTAGGGAAATGTGCAGTTGTACACTTTGGAAGCAGAAATAAGCGGGCAGATTATTATCTAGGAGGAGAGAAAATCCAAAGCACGGAAGTACAAAGGGACTTGGGGGTACTCGTGCAGGATACCTTAAAGGTTAACCACCAGGTCGGATCGGTGGTAAAGAAAGCGAATGCTATGTTGGCATTCATTTCGAGAGGTATAGTGTATAAAAGTAAGGAAGTGTTGATGAGGCTTTATGGGGCACTAGTGAGGCCTCATTTGGAATATTGTGCGCCGTTTTGGGCCCCACATCTTAGGAGGGATGTGTTGACGTTGGAGAGGGTTCAGAGGAGATTTACGAGGATGATTCCAGGAATGAAAGGGCTTAAGTATGAGGAGCGTTTGTCGGCTCTTGGACTGTACTCACTGGAGTACAGAAGAATGAGAGGGGACCTCATAGCGACATTTAAAATATTGATAGGAAAGGACAGAGTAAATGTGGCTAGGCTGTTTCCCTTGGTGGGTGAGTCCAGGACCAGAGGGCACAATCTTAGAATTAGAGGGTACAGTTTCAAAACAGAGATGAGGAAAAATTTCTTTAGCCAGAGGGTGGTGAATTTGTGGAACTCCTTGCCACGTACAGCAGTGGAAGCCAGATCAGTGGGGGCGTTCAAGGAGGAGATAGATAGATATCTAAATAGTCAGGATATCAAGGGATATGGGGATAAGGCCGGTAATTGGGATTAGAATAGTTTTTTTTTCTTCTTCTTCTTCCCCCATTTCCCATTTCTCATTTCTATTTCCCTTTCCTTGGAGCAGACTCGATGGGCTGAATGGCCTGCTTCTGCTCCCTTGTCTTGTGATCTTGTGAAAACCTGCTCCATGTTGCTAATATCAACACTTGGAAACACTGCTTTCTAGCTGTTTGCTTTGTGTTAACCATGATATTTCTGCAGCTAACTGATCTATGCAGTTTTCCTTCCTTCCTTCCTTCCTCCCTCCTTTGATATGTCCCTGACCCCAGTAAAATAGTCACTCTCAATCTGGATATTTCCCTTGCAATGGACGCCACCTAACTTTTGTTAAGATCCCAAGGGACACAGCCATGAGCACATCTGCCACATTACTAATTTATTGTTGTTTTGCCAAATCTGGCTAAACTCCATTTCAAATTCCTCTTTTCTCTCTTACCTGCCCTCACCGAGGTCATGCTTTTTTTTAATTTATTCATTTTTGGGTATCTGGGCATCACTGGCAAGGTCAATGCTTATTGCCCATTTTTAATAACCCAACTTCTTGAACTGCTGTAGTCCTTCTGGTGAATATACTAGCACTGTGAGGTTAGATGGTGTGTTCCAGGATTTAGATGCAGCAGTGATAAAAGAATAGTAATATATTTCCAAGTCGGGATGTATATGACTTGGAGGAGAACATGCAGGTGGTGGTGTTCCAATGTACTTGCTGCTCCTGCAATATATACCTGGCACATATTGGTGCATATATACAATATATACCTGCTTTGGGAGATACTGTCAAAGTAGCCCAGGCAAGTAGCTGTAGTGCATTTTGTAGACTTCATAACCACTGGGCCCTGGGCATTAATGTTTTTTTATGGTGTGAGTAGTAAGTGCCACCTAATAGCACTGCTGACAATGCCTTTCATCACTCTGCGGATGATTGGGAGTAGACTGACTAGGCAGTAATCAACTGGATTGAATTTAGGTTGCTTTTTAGGATTAGCATAGATAGGCATCACGGTCGGCATGGACGAGGTGGGTGTAAGGGCCTGTTTCTGTGCTGTACTTCACAATGATTCTATGAAACAAAATTCACCTTCAGATCCCTTTAGTCATGCATCATCCTGTTTCTGTTATCATCTCCAGCTCCAGAACCATACATTCCTATAGGTCTGGGCTCTTGCGGATTCACCAGTTACCATGCTTTCAGTGCAAGACCCTTAGCTGTGCCATACTCTCCCTACTCTTCGCCTTTCCATCTTCATCCCTGCAATATCTCCTTTACTTGATTTTGGACATTGCCTCTTAATTCATCCGTGAAATCATGCAGGACATGTTTCTATTTTGAAAAGAAACCAATGTGAGTTGTTCCTCTTGCACTCCTTGTCACTTATCAAGTCTTTTATCTGTGGGGGAATGGACATTCTGTGATTAAAAGGTGCTGTAGCTAATAAGAGAAGCTCGGACTGAAAGACACTTGCCAATGAGAAGGCGATGTTTCTAATGGAATGGACACTGACAGGCAGTGTCTGTAATAGGAAGGACACTATAATTGATGGACAAAATATCTACTGGGGGCACCGTGAGAGGGGCATCTCTAATGGAAGGATGTGGACAGATTGTGTATCTGTAGGAGTGGAACTGTTAACGGCATGTTATGTATCTAACAGCAGAGGCTCTGTGATTACAATAAGAGGGTTATTCAGACAGGGACTTGGCATGCTTAATAAATGTCACACTGCAATTAACATGGGCGATGCCAGTGGTGTCACTGTAATTCTATAATTCATGAACTCTGATGAGAGTGTTCTTTTTATTTAGTATGTAGTGAATTCATGCTTAGGAATCTTCTTCTTAGATAGTCCCTCTAGACTGACTTTCACTCTTGTTTTGTGAGTTCCAAGGTGACGGATAAGGCCAATGTGGGACTTACCAAATCTTCCACAGATGGGGCAAGTCCGGCAGATGGGACAGGGGGGTGGGCGTCTATAAGGTTGTCTGCTCCTTCTGCTCCTAGTGTATGGTCTTGAGGTTCTCAATGCCATCTTGAAATCTCCTTTCCACTTAGTCATGAGCCAGAGATTCCCTAAGTTATTGGGGATGTTGCACTTTTTCACAGAGGCTTCCAGCAGATCCTTGAATCTTTTCCCCTGTCCACCTGGTGGTCTCTTCAGTGCTTGGAATAGGCTGTCAGTTTCGGGAGTCTGGTATCAGGCATGTGAACTATGTGACTGGCCAACATAACAACTAAATTTAACTGGTTTCCTTGGCCTGGGAGATAACAGACGTTTCACTTAAAATTCCTGTGAATTTAGGGAATTTTGCAGTGACAGTGGTAATATTTTTTTCTCTGTTACTTTGAATTGCCTGTTGCAGATAGTCCAGGTCTCATAACCAAATAGAACATGAATTTTATCCCAGGTCAGAGGTCTTGATCATTAATGATCTTTTTCCTCAGAGGCCAAAGGCTGAGCCAGCACATTAAGCTAGCGATCATTTCCATTGTCAATATTCGCTTCTGCTGAGGGGTGGCTCCTGAGAAGAGGAAAGTGGTTTTACATTTTCCAAGGCTTCACCATAGACTTTTATCATTGGAAGGCAGTGTGATGCAGTAGGGGCATGTTGATAGAGGATCTTTATCTTGCAGATGTTAAGTGTGAGGCCGCCCCCTCATTTGCTTCAGTGAAAAAGCTTTACTGAATGTGGGCATCACCCACATCTGGGAAGAAGAAAATATTCTAGACGACCTCAGAGATGCTGTAATCATGACCCACTTCAAGTATGTAGTTAAGTCCAAATGCAGGCTATCTACCTGCTATTTGCCTCAAGAAAATTCATTGCCAGGATCCTCCTGAACCACCACCTCTCAGTGAAGAAGACCTGCTCCCTAAGTCACTGAATTCTGCCCATCCAAAGGCATAGTGAGCGCAATCTTCACTGGGCAACAACTCCAAGAAAAGTGCAGGGCGTATCTCCAGCCACTGGCCTTTTTCAATCTCACCAATGCCTTTGAGTCCTTTAATCAGAAACAGATTTGTTATCACTGACTTGTGATGTGAAATTTGTTGTTTTGTGGCAGCAGTACAGTGCAAAGATATAAAATTACTATAAATTACAAAAATAAATAAGTAGTGCAAAGAAAAAAAGGAATAACAAGGTAAATCATGAAGGAGTGTGGAACACCCTTATAAAATTCAGCTCCCCATAGAAATTCGGCTCCAGCTTATGCTTGCTACATGATGACATGCAAGCCATGATATCAACCAGTGAGTCTAAAACATACATACTGTATTTCAGTAAAGACTCGTGACAAACAAAACTATGTCATTGCCCCAACTGTTTTAGGCAGACATTGCTTGTGTTTGCACATGTTCAGAGGTCGAGATCAAATCCATTACTGAAAGAAAATTAATGCTGTTATTGAGAGTGAGAAGGTTATAAGATGATATTGATCAGTTAGTAAGATGGACAGGGCAACGGCCGATAGAATTTAATCCCGATCAATGCAAAGTAATGCACTTTGGGATGACTAAAATGGATAGAATAGGACATATACAATGAATGGTAGGGTCTTAGGGAGTTTTTGGGAACAGAGGGACCTTGGTGTACAAGTCCAAGGATCTCTGAAGGTGGAAGTACAGGTAGAGAAGGTGGTGAAGAAGACGTACAAAATACTTGCCTTCATTAACTGGGGAATAGAGTAAATGGAGTTATTGTACTACTGTATAAAACATTGATTAGGCCACAGCTGGAGTACTGTGTGCATTTTTCAATGCCACACTATAGGAAGGACATAATTTGAACTGGAGAGGGTGCAATGGAGGAGGCTGAAGGAAGACAAAATTATGAGGGGTTTAGATAGCATAGATAAAAGGGAACTTTTCCCCATACAGGAGGTATCTAAAACTAGGGAGCATAGGTTTAGGGTAAGAAGTTAGAGTGGATCTGATGAAAAACCTTACTGCCCAGAGGGTAATTGAAATCTGGAATACACTGAGTGGTGGTGGTGGAGGTAGGCACCGTCATAACATTTCAAAAGTAACTAGATGAGCACTTGAATTCCCAAGGATAGAATGATACAGACCAAGTGCTGGTAAATGGGATTAGTGAAGGTGGGTCCTTGATGGTTGGCATTGACATAGTGGTTTGAAGGGCCTGATTCTGTGCTCTATTATTTCTGACTCTAGTGAAAATGGTGGAACTTACCACACATAGTTTGTGTATTTGATATTTCTGTGAATGCATCTTATAAAGCTGATGGTACTTGAGGAATGCGTGATCAAAAGGATTCCTATTTAATCATTTCAGTTTAAATCCTGGATCTCCATTCCTAACAGCATTGTGGTTGCACTTTCACCAGAAGGACTGCAGAGGTCCAAGAACTTGACTAGCCACCACTTTCTCAGGGGAAGCTAGAGACTGGGTATAAACACTGGGTGTCTGGTGATGTACAGTTTCAAAAAAAAACATTTCATTAAAGCAAGTTAGACTCTCCCAGTCATCTTTTTAAAACAGGTTGCACAGTTTCATAACTGGCTGTCATAACAGATAGCGGAGATGTTGCACATAGCTGAATCAACTTTCCAAACAGTATTGAATCATCAAATTTCAGTTTATTCTGATTTGGCAGTCATCTATAATACAATTGTGTATCTGGTGTAACAAGTGAAATTTAGTTTTGTCAATTGCCAAATAACAACCTGTAACCATAAAATATTTTTAATTAATCACAAAAGTGTCTTGTAATTGGAATTCAAGAGCTGAACATCGGTGTGAGGGTTATTTCCTTGTTGTATTAATGGCATGGTTTAGTTGAAACTATCTAATGCAGTTAACTTAAATCCTGCCTAAATGTCTTTTGGTGAACAGCTACCTGTTTCAACAGCAGTAGCTACAAATATTGCTTATTGTTTGTGAACTATAGAATGGATATTTGTCAATTTTTAATAAACAAAATTGTACTAGTTGCTGAAGAAATAGATATGGTTTCAGCTTAAAAAATGCTTCATGCTTATTTGTTATATATTTATTAGGAACAGCCCAAGCTAATGGACTGAGTGGCCTCTCTGCTTGTTACTTCTGCTTCTCCTGGGAGGCTATGAAGGGGCAATGACATTGAAAAATGAAGACTAGAAATCCTATATACAAATGATAACAATTACATAGACAGTGCATATAAAAACATCTTTATGTAGCATATCTAATGTAACAGAATGTCCCAAAATACTGCCCAGGAGTATTGTTTACCTAAATTTAACATCAAACAATGTGAGGTATTAGGGTAGATTACCAAAAGCTTGTCTAAATGGAAAGGTTTTGATGAGCATCTTAAAGAAGGGTGATAGGAGGGGGAAAGGTTTATGGAATTCTAGAGCTTTAGGGCCTCATCAACTGAAGGTACAACACTGATGATGAACAACACTATTTTTACATTAAGCTATTGTAAATTTAAATGCAAACAAAACCCCCCTTCATGGCTCAGCCTGTTACAATGTTATGTAGTTTGCTATTTAGTGTTGGCCATGCTTCACTGATGACATTCTTGTCTCTGTAGATTCATGTACCAACCTTACAGATTTATGCACAGGCAGGCTCTTCAGTGCATTTTTGTGGACGTGCTGCAACTCAGGTCAGCCACCTTTCAGATGAGAGATTAAATTGAATTTCCACCTGCCGTCTTGGGACAACCTGAAAGACTTCATTACATTGTTTGGAGAAAAGCAGTAGAATTCTGTCAGTTTGCTGACCAATACTTCGACCAACATCAGCAAAGCAAATTATGTGGTTGTCTCTTTTCTGGTTACGGGACCTTGTGAGAAATGGCCACACTTCCCAAATTCTAATGGTTAACATGCTTATTAGCTCTAAAGTGCCATGGGTTGATGTGAAGGTTATTTCTTTTAACCACACAAGCAATTTTTTGGTTTAGTGTTTGTCCATTTTTACTACCGGCACAATATGCATCCTGGATTTAAAAAAGAACTTTCAGATTACTTGTAGTTTATGTATATTATGTGTTTACTGCAGGAATTCTCTCTTGCCTTTTACAGTTGTGTATTGGGTGCTAATTCAGCCTGTCATTATTCATTCTTGGATATGAATGTTGCTGGCAAGGCTAACATTTAATGCACATCCTAATTGCCTTTGAAAAGGAATGGCTGAGCCACTGCAATCTGCCTAGTGAAATATTCCCACAAGGCTGCTAGGTAAGATTTTGACCCAATTACAACCAGAGGCAGTGTTATATTTCCAAATAAGAATGATGTATGAGCAGTAGAATAATATGCCAGTGGTTGTATTCCCATGCGACTGCTGTCCTTGTCCTTGACAGTAGAGGTGATGGGTTTGGGAAATGTTGCCAATGTGTTGTAGTATGGACTTTCCTAAACTGTGCCCAAGGTTGTCTGCCATTTACAGTCTAATCAGGTAGTATAGTATGCTTTAGAATCCACAACATAGCATCAATAATCTAAACCAAATTTAATAAACATGGTAACTTAGTTGTATATGACAGATGCACTTGGGACCTGTATGTTATTCATACAGGAACTGTAGATCATTTGCACAATAATTTCAGGCAAAGGAATAGTGGAATCTGGAAGTGTGTGACTTTCCGCTGAATTTATGATTGTGTGTTTTGGAATGTTTATGAGCTGTAAGCATGGGCACCAATTTTCAAAAACAAAATAGTGAAGATAACAGAAATCTGTCAGGCAACATCTGTAGAGAGAAAAACAGAGTGGATGTTTTATAGGGCTTGATCTAAAATTATGACTGCTTTTCTCTCCACAGTTGCTGCAAAACCTGTTGAGTATTAACAGCTTTTTCTATCCATAATGTCTGAATTATTGGTTTATATGAATAGACTGTGGGCATAACCAGCAGGAGAATTAGCTCTTTGTCATTGTATATGTCTTTCTCTTCTCTCTACACCTATTTGTGGAATTGCATTCGCAAGCTTTCAAATTCAGGGCACTTGTGGCACCACTGACACAGAGAACCTGCTTCAGGTCAATGACCTTTCATCACACTGTTCATTATTTTGCTTTTGCAATATGGTAATCCTGACTGGGCCAGCTGAATTACATTGCCCCAAGAGAGCTGGTGACAATTCCATTTAGTATCATGTTTAAATATTCAGTAACCCCCATTACATGAATTATTGACATTTACCTTACTATGAATCACTTTCTTCTAAAAAAAACTCAAGAATAAGTCCAAACTGGTAGAAATCTTTACTTCATAAAGAAAACTCATGAAGTAACTAAAGCTCAGTAGAATTCTCTGACATCTGAGCAAAGCACTGATGCATCAAAGTTCAAGGAGACTAGCTGATATGTAGCAGTGCAAATATATATTCATATGAATTTTATGCTAATCTTCAATTTCTCCTTTCCAGCAAGTAATAAATTCAGTTTTTTTTTAACCTGTTAAAGTCTCTAAATTGTGTAGTTGACTGAAAATCTGATTTAATTCTACAGAAATTCTCAATTTCAGCAAAGTTAACACTTGGTCAGCTAATTTTGCCAGGGTCTAATTCCAGTAAATTTTAAAAAGGGTGAGGCCCACTCGTGGAAATTACTGTTAAACTTTTGAAAGGCAAATCGATGTTTTTAAAATCCTGAATGCGAACAGGGTTTTTTTGCTAGCAGATTTATGTGGCAATAACGAATGTTTGAGGGTGATTATAACTTCGCAATAGTATATTCAAATCTTTGGAATTAAACACTAACTGATTTATAATTCTTGAGTTTATAGTTTTGAAGTTTCTCAAGGAGGACATTGATTAAATAATGTGGTCAGGTTCACAATACAAAAATAATTATCAGAGCTTCTGAATTAAAATAAATACAAACTCTCCTTATTCATTGAGTAAAAGATGTGACCAAACAAGAAAGGGCATAAATAACTGGCTGAATTTGGCCTTTAATCGAAATCACAGCTCTAAATGGGGCCATTGGGCCCTTCAGTCATTTACTGCTGCTATAACTTGGGCCAGATCTAACTATTCTGATCAAAAAGCAAGCATACAGGTGTAGCTGTTATTGGAAAGGCTAATGGAAAGCTGGCTTTCATTTTAAGGGGGTTAGAGTTTAAAAGTAAGAC
Organism: Pristis pectinata; assembly: GCF_009764475.1. Lineage (NCBI taxonomy): Eukaryota > Metazoa > Chordata > Chondrichthyes > Rhinopristiformes > Pristidae > Pristis > Pristis pectinata. The sequence continues at coordinate 12,516,006 of NC_067434.1, read as the reverse complement.
AATCTTATTATAACTGGAAGGATTGCCTTATGAGGAAAGGCTGAACAAATTAGGTTCGTACACATTGGTGTTTGGAAGAGTGAGAGGTGATCTCATTGAAACATAAAATATTTTTTAGGGCCCTTGACAGGATAAATGCTGGGAGGATGCTTCCCCTGATGGGAGAGTCTGGGACCAGAGAGCATAGTGTCAACATAAGGGGATGCCCATTTAAGACTGAGATGAGGAAGAATTTCTTTTCTCAGAGGGTTGTGAGTCTTTAAGAATTCTTTGTCCCTGGAAACTGTTTTGACTGAATTGAATACTTTGAATGATTTTTGATCAGCATGGGAACCTAGGGTTATGGAAATAGATTTGGAAAGTGGAACGGAAATTGGATCATCTATGATCTTATTGAATGGTAGAACAGGCTCAAGGGGCCGTGACCATCTGTTCCTATTTCTAATGGCCTTATGGTCTTTCCTGCCCTTCCCCATATGTTTAATAACATATAACTGATTCATTTTGAAATTATGTTCTATTCAGACTTCTAATGTTTCTCATTTACTGCAAAGATACTGCATGATTCTCAAGCAATCAAAGAAGTGATAGCAAGCAAGGACCTGTCACAATGCAGAATGAAATCAAGAGGTTCAGATGAATTAGATATGTATCATATAAATGGAAATAATTAAAATATGATAAAATAATGATAAATTTCATAATGTTTTTCTAAGTAATAATGAATAATGAATGAATGAATAATACTTTAAATAAGTAATTATTTAAAGATGGTAAAAATATTTTGTGATCTAAATTGCAAGTTGACAGATGATGCATCAGTAGACATAGACCACTAGGTTTTAACCAAGGCATCATTTTTGCAGTGCTGCCCCTCTCACTCTCTGACAGGCTTACTCCCTCTATTCTGCATGCTGAGTACGGAAAGCAGGAAAGGGGAAGAATGCAGAGTTGAGTCAGCAGCTGTAGCACAGGAGGAGAGTGTGCAGAGGTGAAAAAACATGCATGGGCCCGGCATCAGCAGCCACCAGAAAGCTATATAAATGGTGGACTGCCTGAAGAGGTTTTGGCCTTGACATTGAGGGGTAGTCAGCAGGCCAGTGGGTCCTGCAGCTAGGGCTGGAACTGGCCAAGTGTTGGTCTGCATGTTCACCACCCCAGGTGGTGGTGAGGGGTGGGGGGATGACAAAGCAGCCCCACATTTTGGGCCATGCTGGCCCACTCTCACCCTGGTCCTTGTTGAATGCTGAGGAAAGACAACTGATTCTTAACAGGAGGCACAATACAATGGGGACAAAGTGTTTTTTGTTATTAAGTATAAAAGGTTTAAGCAGTTTCCCCCCCCACTCTCCCCACAAGCAAAAATGCATATTCGCTTTTGCAAACTACCCTAGTTGACAAAAAGTCAGTATTTTACCACAATTTTGTCATCTGAAATTTTTTGATAACCTTATTCAGAATTTGCCACTCATTAAATAGAGCTCTGATTAATTAAGGTATATCAGAAAACACTGGAAACACCCAGTGGGTCAAGCAGCATCTCAAGGATCTTCGATATGAAACTTTAACTCTGTTTCTATTTCCACAGTTGCTGCCTGACCTGCTGAGTACTTCCAGCATTTCTTTGTTTTTATTTCAGGTTTCCAGTGTCTGAAGTTTTATTGAATTTCATTGTATGTCAGTTTAGTTAACGGTTGTAGATACATCTCATGGTTCAAATTTCATTTATAGCTAAAATAAACTTCTATTTGATCTAGTCTTGGTAGTGAATAAACATCTCTGTGGTATATTTATTTGTACTTTAAGTATGACTTTGATGCAGTTCCACCTGATAATACAAGCCAATGGTAGCCCAACGCAAAATAGAAAAATAAGTTGATTACAAGACAGAAAAGTCCTTGGGCTTTAATCCCACAATTATCAGAACTCTGTTTTTAATTTAACATAAGTATTAGAAGAAGGAGTAGGCCCCTCATGCCTATTCAACTGTTCAAAAGATCATGTTTGATATTTTACCTCCATGCCATTTTCCCACACTAACTCCATATCCCTCGATATCCTTAATATCTATAACTCTATCTATCTGCTTCTAAATATAATCTGCCAAAATCCAAAAGTTTGTCAGAGCTTAAAGTATTGAGAGCAATAGAACCGGGAAGTGCTATTAAAGCTTTCTGGTGGATTTAGTCATGCACTTTAGTAAAAGGCAGCTGCAGCTTTATACTTGCAGATAGTACAGATTTTATACTCAGAAAGAGAAATGTTTACAAAACGAGCGTAAAGGAAATGGAAAAGAATTAGGACAGGGAGATGAAGGAAAGAATTTGAACAGGTATAACACCTTTCACAAATCCAGAGCATGAAAAGTGCTTGGAAGGCAATGAAATACTTTTGCATTTTACTCATTGATCCAGGGAATACAGTGACCAACCTGCACCCAGCAAGTTCTGACAAAAAGTAGTGGGATAAGTGACCAAGTAACCTCTTTTAGTGATGTTGAGCAGCAATACGTGAAGTACATGTGATCAGTGGTTGGTTAATGTCCCTGATGTTCAAATAGTGCCACAGGGTTTTCTGTGTACTCCAAAGAAAATTGTATTTTAACAACAAAGAGATAGCACTTCCAACATTTCAGCACTCCCTTAGGCCTACACTGAAGCTTTATTATGTGTCCATCTCTGGAGGGGTCTAAAACCTCTAATCGCTTGACTCTCAGGTGAGATTGATGGCACTCAGGGCTCTTAAGTGATGATATGTAAGGAATGACTTGAGAAACTCAAGATGTACAATCTAAAGAAAGAATTAGTAAGATACCTTATTAAAGTGTATAAAATATTAACCATTGTAGTTAGCATTAATCTGTATGTTAAAGTGACCTGGCCAGAGGGGACATCTGTTTTTAATAAATGAAAGGTAAATGTAAGAAGATACCACAAAGAAGTGCTGTTTCTAAACGGTGATTAATGCTCAGATTAACTCACCAGCCAAGGTGTATCGATAGAATTAGATTGCGGAAAGTCCAGTGGAAGGGGATTAAGTAGACGCATCTCTTCCTTGATAATTTGTGATGTCACCTAACTCTGCTTTAGAGAGATGACCACCATACAATTAGTTTCAGTTGTCCATTAACAAATGGCTGTTGACTTCCAAAGCACCACAGTAAGGCCAGAATCTTGAACTCTGCACTGTTACCATACAATGGCAGCTTCATTGCTAAATGTTGACAGAAATAAAATGGAAATGAGAGACAGGAAGAGTGCACATAAATAAGATTTTTAATACCTGAATAGAGAGAGATGTTAGGTATCAGTTGATACATGCAGGATTAGTTTTGGTTGGTTGGTTGGTTTTTGCAGTATCAGTGGCCAGGACCATGCACATGCACAGATCTTCCTTGGATTTCCACATTCGTAAATTAGCCATTGTGATTTAATTAATTGTACACTGAAAGTTGATTTATAGCAAACACAAAATGAAATTTTCCCCTTCTGAAGCAGTACATATATTAGCATTCTTTAAGCTTTTACATGTTTGACAGAAGCACATGTTCTGAACAGTAATGTAACTTTACACTTCACATTTTCTAAATGTTTTATTTTTTTTCTGTTTCAAGGATGGTCAAATTAATTAAAAAGTATTACCTTCTGCCACCTTTTTTTCATGACTAAAGTGATGAGGTCATCTATATTGAGTAGTGCCATTTGCTCAGAATTTAGGTAAAGTGTGGCTTCCCACCTGGTAACTAGGATTATTCTCACCAATTATGAAATGCTCTGTAATGTTATCCTTGGCCAGCATTATATTTTGCATACTCATTCTAGGAGAACAGCATTCTGATTTGAACTCCCTACTCTCTGTGTTTAATGATGCTTAAAAGATAAGAGGTCACTAATATCTTCCTGGGGACACATTAATACATAGGTTTCTTGTGTAGTGACTCCATGGATTATGAACCTGACAAAACATTTTCAGGGAGGGTTATTCCTAACTTCATGTAAAATTGATGTCTGCGTATGGTCTTTGCTCTTTCTCTAATTCTATCAGTGCCAGATGGTCCATTTCCAGGAGTGCTGGGTGTCTATTTCTGATTTACATGATAAGTGAAGAGCTGATTTTTTGGGATTCTGTCAGTTCTGCTTTCCTGCTTTTTGAAGCTGCTTGTTTTATTGATCTTTTATGTGAATGCAATGAGGGTGAGATGTAAAAGCCCAGTCATTTGAAATGCAGCCCTCTCACATAGTTTGTTTCAAGAATTATTTTCTTACTGTTTTCATAACTATTGCTATGTCCATCACTCTGAGTTGGCTGGTTGAAGAGTATTAACCAGTAGTATGATGGTTGTATTATTGTAATGCAGCAGCATGTTCTTCACAGATAAAATTGCAGTATTTACTTGTCACATACTTTGTGTTCATATTGTTAGCTCTATGACTAATAAGCTCATTTATGATGCAGAGCTAATTAGGAGAGAAAGTGGTTACACAGCAGAGCAACAAGGATGCATTGTGTGTCTGGAACATGCTCCCTCCTTGGACATTTCTTCCTGGTGCAAAATACTACCTCTCCAGCTTAGCCTTCAACCTTTTGTAGTCAATCCAATAAAGAATTGAAGAGAATCTCCTTACACAGAAACTCACCACCTCAGGGTGACTTAGTAGGTTCCATTAGAGCTGATTCATGTTAATAAGTGCCAGAAACATCAATATGAGAATTGATTGGGTGATGCCTCAGAACGCATGTGTACTCCATGTCTAAAAGAAACCACCTCTGAAAGAAATGTGTTAGCTTATATTTCCACCAACCATTTCCATAGAAGGCATCTTATTTAATTGTGCAAAGTGAATCTACTCTGATTTAGATTTGACTTTGCAAGCCTAGAATGTACAGCAGTATTTTTTGTACCAAGTAATAATATTGTAGTATGAGGTTGTTCATTATTGCACATGGGTTTGAGTTTATAATTTGTTTGGAATTTCATAAGGTTATTTGTCTCTCACTCCTTCTTAGATTAGTCAGAATGTTGAAACTATTATCACAAAATCTTTGTAGGATTCTACTGAGTCGTCAATTGAAAAAAACCTTTGCAATATTCCATCACTAATGGCATAGAATAAGGTGCTTCAGCTCAAAGCGTCAATGACAGTATTTATCCTCTGCCTCAACCACTGACTGTAATAGAGAGTTCCATATTCTCTCCACGTTGTGTACATAGTTTTCTCCTGAATTCCCCATTGAATTTGATGGTAACTGCCTTATATTGTGGCCCCTATTGCATTTGACTGCATGGAAACATTGTCATGACCTCTATTCTATCAGCCAACTTCAGCTTTCTTCTCTCTGGAGTTAAAACGCCTCATTCTTTCTAGCCTATCCTAGTAAGTATATCCTCTTGGATCTGCAGACATCTTTGTGAATCTTCTTTGCAGCTTTCCCAATGTCTTTTATCTTCATTTCTACAAAATGGGGATCAGAACTCTCCACTGTAGTTTGTCAGTCAGAATGTCTGTTGTGTATATCTTTTATTCAACAACCAGCAGCTACAAAATGATAGCTTGCCTTTTATCTGGTGGTGCCACTTTGGTGATCATTTTTCCTTCACTGCTCTGCTCTATCCAGTTTACTGGACCTATGTATTTAAATGTAGCATTTGCATCAAAAAGACTTGTGCCTGTCAATTAAATCTATTTGTAGGAGAAGGCACTGAGTTATAACTGCTTTTAAAAGTATGTGAAACAACAACAGCTCATTCTGGCATTGCCTTGCTTGTGACAACATTAGGAGAAACTGATCAGAAACCCAGCATAAACTATTTATAAAATTGTTTTCTAATTTTTGCTTTCTCTTTCAATTCATTGAGGCTTGTTGGGAACAAAGCATCCACCAGATTTGGCTAGACAGCATTTGAGAACAATTGAAGTGTGAAATGCTTGGATGCCTGCTGAGAGATATGATAATTTTCAATTGAAGTGAAAGATTGGCAGATGATTTTGTGTTGGTTTTGCTTTCAATTTTCTTTCTTTTAGTTATTGTAGAGATAATCCTCTATGAGATGACTACAGTGAAGTGATACAGGAGCAAAAATTGTAACAGAAATCAATAGTAGGATGCCATTAGAAAATGCTTCTGGGCTTTCATATACCATCTGAAGTGGAAACTCAAAGGTTTTCCTCAAACAGTGCATGTCTTTTGTTGGTCATTCAGCACAATTTACTTGGGTTGTAGTCCAAGACCCCACTGTCTTGTAGCTGCAACTTGTGTAAAACTGGGAAAAAGAGAATGAAACTAATCGATTCCATGAAAATCAACCATTAATTTACGTAAAGTCAACTAGATATGAAGTGCTGTGAGGAGACATGGTTTAGAGGAGTGCACAAACTTGGTGCCTTTAGAGGACAGTAGTCGTAAGGTTTTGTGACCGGTACCTCCGACATAGAGTTATCAAGCTTAAGGTGTTGGGAATTGTTAATGCAGTACTCAGACAACACTTAAAAATAGCTGCTACTCACTTTCTGCAAATTGAAATCTTTCATTTGAAATAAGATCATTATTTTTAGTGCTGAAGTTACCGTCAACTATAAAGGGAAAATATCCTTTAGTTACAGTTTAGTGAAATGGTGAAGTATTGGATTCATCCACACAACGATTGAAGGTAGAGAACTAATGACATATTTTATTTTTGTGCTGTTAACAATGTTTATTTTAAATTACAGTTACTAATAATATTACCATGATTATGTTGCTATCTCCTGGACAGTATGGAGCTATTTACTGAATTAAGAATGATTACAGGAGTACAGTGCTTTAAACAATACATTGCCAGGATGCTTTATATCAATAGTACATGGTACAGAGGAGAACCTCAGTATTAGCAGTATATTGTGCAGGGAGCTTATAAATTGAGCAATAAATTACAAAGTAAGTAGTGTATATAAAAACTGTTAATCTTACATTAGGCAGAAGCCCCTGTACAGGAGCTTAAAATATTATGCTGCACATACTCAATACTACGTGAGACAGAGAGTTCTATATACTCAACAGTGCAATAAATGGAGGGGTCTGTGCCCTCAATACTGCATAGGGAGTTCATGTACTGACCAGTATATACTATACAGTGCAACCTCTATAGTCTGTCTATAATGTACAGCTTTTATGAAAATTTTGCTTATATATTTGAAATCCTTTAGGTTAAAAGTTTTTTTTCAACTGAGGCGTTATCAAATACTCTGATAAATGCAGTTCATTGTTTGTGATGTCACTGCCCATGTCCTTGTCTTTCTTTGTCTCTCCCTTTTCATTGGCTGGTGCAAGGAGTTGAGGATGTTGTCCATTACTTCTATGATAAAGTGTGGTATGGTATAATGCAAAATAATCACTGCTGATTGCATGCTGCATGAATGGTACAACCATGCATGCATAAACTCGTGTGGTTACTGTTTGATGAAATGGCTGAATTCTGTGTGCTCATGTGTAACATACACCTGCATATATACAAGCTGAAATTCACCGTGGGCAACAATATGGCTCAGCAGGCCCAATATCATAACATTATATAATCTGGCCTTATTATTACTGTGAAAAATGGCACTGGATCAGTTTGAAGAAAAGCATCTGATATTGAAAATATTTTTTTTAAACAGTTGTACCCGCTAAGACACATTGCCTTGAATTAAGATAGTGTTAATGTCCACTCAGTTAAGGAGTATAAGGTGCAAATAGAATGCACTTATAATGATGACATCTAATTTCCTCAGCTGAGCTATATTGTGATTCACTGGCCTATATCCATTAGATTATTTTTTAAAGTATATAGATGATGAGATTGTATGTATTATTAAAAATGACTTTCTGTGGTTTGCTAATCCTTTTGAAATCTTCAACCCTATATCAGCAAGAAGTTCCACTGCAAAGGAAAGAGCACAAACAATAAATCTGTCAATTTCAAGAATCTAGCAGAGGGCTTAATGTAGTATTGCTGATTGTGAATCTGTGCCCTAAAAGATGCAGGCATCATTTCCCTCTTCAGCAACAAAATAGTGGGAAACAAGCCCCCACTAATAGGAAAAGCAGTAGGCTATAAATTTTATTGATTTCAGTGCAAATTTATTTTAGGAACGTTTCATAACAGGGTGCCCGTTGCTCCAGTAAACATGCAAAGTGTTTAAAGTGATTTAAAAAGAGCAAATCCTCTGTAGGGAATTCAAAAAGTTAGAAGGAAATCCTGGAATATTGAACCATAGAGTTACTATAAGGTCAGAAGACATTTTTGACAAGTCCTTTTCACTCCAAAACATGCCTCCCTTTAATCATGAATTTCTGTTTTATAAAGAATAGGCAGTTTGATGTTTTTGTATTTCTCATTGGAGGTGCCTTTAGTTGTTTGCATAGATGTCAATATAGGTTAGTATCAAATTGTTCTTCAATGTGTCTCACTTTCCAAGATAAAAATGCTGCTCATCAAACATGGTCACCACAATCACACAGGTGTCTTTCACTTGCCAACATATCAGAGTTCATTAAAAATTATTATAAATGTGAACATCTATATCTGAGGAGAACATGTATGCTTCCCCTAAGGGCAAAACAACTTAGACACATTACTGTTAAATAACTTATTTACTAAATAGCATGCTTAACAAGTGAGTTATTGATTTCCAACATCTACTCCCAATTCAGAAACATTCTGGTCTGACTATGTTTCCCATCCCTGTCATTGCACTATTAGAATTGCCCCTGTTAGAGAGGATTAGCTATAAGGAGAGGTTGGACAAACTTGAATTGTTTTCTCTGTGGCATCGGATGCTGAAGGACAACCTGATAGAAATATATAAAATTAAGAGATGCATGGGTAGGGTAGATAGTCACGAGTCTTTTTCCCAGGGTGGAAATGTCAAATACTGGAGGGCATAGATGAGAGGGAGAAGTTTAAAGGAGATTTTTGAGGCATGTTTTTTTTAATACAGAGAGTAGTAGGTGCCTGGAATGCACTGCCAGAGAAATAGTGGAAACAGATATGATAGCAATACTTAAGAAGCATTTAGACAGGCACATGAACAGGCAGGCAATGGAAGGATGTAGACCATGTGCAGGCAGATGGGATTAGTTTAAACTGGCATCATGGTTGGCACAGACATTGTGTTCCTGTGCTGTACTATATTGTTCTATTTATGAATTTGCAGTCCACTTCCTTAGCTACTCAATTGCCCTTCATTAAACCTTTAACCAATCCTCTTCATGATGTTTCCCACCGCCTCAACACACTGTTTCCTCTCTTGCCTCTTATTAATTTGGTTGTTTTGCTGAACAAATGTCATTCTGTTTATATTTTAATTTGGAGAATTGGTATCTAATACAAATAATGTGAACTTGTGAATTATGAATTAATATGAGATCTGCAGCATTTCTAGTTGCATTGGGGGTGAGAAGGTTTCAGGTGTTTTCCTCGCCTTTTTCCGCAAGGGATTGGGTAGGAAATAATGTAATCCAGACATGTAGAAATTAAAAGGTCTAGATGGTTCAAATACTTTCAAGTCCCTCTTCCCCTCCATACTGCATATTTAAATTCTAAACAGCTGTAGCCTTGAAACCAGGAATTGGACAACTTGAGGTATAATAAAATATGGCCTGAAAATTATTATTGACTTTCAACAGCTGAAAATCAGTGAGGTCTTAATCAGTAAGGCTTTAAACAAAATTCTACAGATTAGAATCTGAATTAAAAACCTAAGTGGTGGGAAAACCTTCAGAAACCCTTTTCAAAGGTCTAGCAACACCTGAGTCTGTCTATTCTTCTTCCAACTCTAATAAACCCACATATTTCCAACACATTCTGTTCTTTTAAATGTCAAAATTACCATCTAATTTTCCATTAACCTGGAGGCAAATGCACCAGTGAAATGTTACTTTAAAATGAAAAAAAAGAAAATAAGCTACCTTATTTCGTAACGTGACTAATGCAAAATTCCTTTCCAATAACAGGAATACATTTTCATTCTTTGAGTTAGCAAATTTAAGAAAGCTTTTTCAAATTGTAGAAACAAAATTGATGATCCCTGAGAATTGATAAAATATGCTTCTGATCGTTGGTCAGCATTTTGATTAGTGATATTGTCAGCACACTGGCAGAATGATATTAAAAGTATTCTGGAGGTATAATGTCCCTATTAAAGCACATTCAAGTAGTGTTAGATCATTTTTAATGCATTATCTCCAGTCTTCCCAAAAAAGCTGATAAAAGACAGACATCTGTTTGCTGAGTGGATTCATTTTCTCAATGCAAGAAGCTTCTTGCCATCGAGCAGTGGGGGCTCAACAGGCTGTTAATTTACTGGAACTGGTTTAGGATAGATGGAGTGCAGCTGTCTGTTGGTTTAATTTCAGCATGTAAATGGTAGTTTACATTGTCTCCTCTGTGATCCCACCCCAATATAGACCTTGTTAAAATTGTTCCCTGGCAGTTCATAGACTGGCAGCAGTGAACTTTGTTAGAAATAAAAAGCATATCTACAAATCAGAATGCTAGCTAATTAAACAGTTTCCCTATTTGTTTGCCTTAATAGCTAATTTTTATAGATATTGATTGACTGCAAGTGAACAGATCTTTGTGAAATCTTTATAGTAGAATGAAAAGTAACTAACACCATTCAGTGAAACAACAGGAACAGTGACAGTTACAATAAATTAGTGACAGCAATAAATTTCATCCTCCAATTTTTCAAGAGTCTGTTTCCATCAGATTTATTGCACCCAGGAAATACTGAAAAAAAAATTACATCACCTCTTCCCACTTCCATATACTATCTGTGCACAGCTGCTGGACACTGGACAGTTGGACAAGGACAGATTTTTGGAAGGGGAGGTGCAGTGGGATAGGGATGTAAAGGATATTGGTTTGAGTGAAATGGAATAAATTGCTTTTTTTTCTCAGCGGCAAGTTAAATCCTCTTTGATTTCAACCAGACAGTCAAATCTCTGCAAGTTAAAGAAAAATTGACTGAAATGTAAAATAAAGCCATCAGTACAATATACACAGAACACATCTGCTAACATTTCAGCTGTGTCCCTTTATGGTGGCTTCAATATGAGCAGGACGAAGTCATTTAAGAAACACTTAGGTCAGCACTTCAAGAACCGAGACTTGTCAGAGTTTGCTTCCAAAGTGAAAATGCCATAAACAGCAATCCTTTATATTTTACTCAATGTAGAAACTCTCAGAGGCCTTAATCTGGCATCTGCTGTGACTGCTGTTATTAAACCGTCTGCTTTATAAGTACCAAAGGCTTAAATTCCTACTGCTGATCATAGGAAATTACTTGGCAAGTGGAATATCCCAATAAACAATAAGATTTCGTATCACTTGCTCTGAGTATTATTGGTGTTTTGCATCATTTTTGGTGGACTAACTATCAACGAGTGTTTGTTTTTAGCGATTGTAACAACTTTAATTTCTGCATTTCTCCTGACATGAGCCAAATCTATCACAGTTTTACTAAATGAAGGAGAGTGAGGAGAAGAGAAAGCAGAGGAACAAATTCAGAGACAGCAGGTTGCATGGTTGAAGAGGGATTGGGAAACAGCGAAGTGGGGAGGAATCTGCAGGTGCAGTTCCAGAGCTATGATTTACAAAGTGGCTACAGAGGGAGTGGAGAACAAGATTCAACCCAACATCAGAGGTCTGAAAAGAGTGTGTAGTGTCATATAGCTGAAGGAAATGTCTGAGTTAGGGATTTAAAGAGAGGAGTAGTATCATTAAATCAATGCACAGTTTCTTTATTTCTTACATTTTTTTAATTGTCGAAACTTACACCATTGTATTAGGTAATTCATGCTGGCTGAAAAGGGGCCATCACTAATCCTCCCAACTCTTGTAGGTTACAGCATATCAAGTCCTCATCTAGTTACTTTTCAAATGCAACAAGGGCTTCTACCTCCACCATTTTTTCAGACATTGGGCATCAAATCCCCTCCATTGAATGAACAAAACAACTTCTCAACTACCCAAGCTTAAATCTTTTGTGTGTCTTATCCCATTAATCACTTGAACATTTATTGCATTATATGTGTGGTAGAAATTCAGATTGATGTGTAGAGTTTATTGCATAACCTTTAACAATACGACATTTGAAGTATGAGAAATATCTTTGGAATTTTCTGTAAACAAGTTGATTCTCCCATGGTAGTGGTATGGATATTTTCGAATGCAGTGCTCATATTTAACTTTACTCAACCTGTCACTGAAACATAGGTGACTACTCACTGGGGAGAAGTGAATAATAGAACAGTGTGGAATTAAACTGCATTAGGTCTGGGAGATGGTTCATCATATTCTTCTGAGTTAAAGGATTGCAGCAGTGTACCTTGCAGGAAATTAATGGAATTCATATGTATACATACTATTATAAATACTGGAGCATTTCTATCACCCAGTGGATGTCAGGCCAACAAACACAATCAAACAACCTGCAAACAGTTTTCTCCCGACTCTCCTTGACTTCAGCACAAGCTGAAATAATCAAACTAGAACTAGGCTACTGCCAAACTAGAAAAAACTCAAAACAATGATTTCATTTGGGCAAATTCCATACAGTGAACATCTGGGGAACAGTCTTAAAGGTCAGCAGATGAGTATCTTAAACTTGGATTACGAGTAACGCTGCCTGCTGCTGGAAACAGGTTGGCTTGTGTGGAATTTTGATGCTGCCCATTGATGGATGTCATCCTAACAAAGACCCACACTGGAAAATAATAAAGTCACTCCTTCATGATATGACCCATAGAAAATTAATTATTGTTGGTTTCCAAATTCACCTGGACCTAATAATTTACCTCTCCAATATCAATAAATCTGAAATTATTATCAACACCTGTTTTGATCACCACCAGCTTCAATCCTCATCTGTCCACTTATCATGACCTGAGCAATACTACTTAATATTGAGCCAGATTTAATAGTGATAGACCAATACCACACCCCAAACTCCAGTTACCATGAGCAGAACAACATGAGGTCTACCACTAAGTGAACACTTCTGCTCACTTTGGAAGAGCAGATCACATTACTTGGAAGTTTCTTCAAACTTTTCATCAGCTGTGAGCTTTGCAAATGTTTCTCGCATGTATTTGCATCATGAACACTTCAGCAGAACAAATGCTAGAATGATAGTTCTTTGATCACAGTATGAAACGAATGAGTGAGACCAGCAGCTAATAGATTGAAAATGTCTCCAAATTTCAACACAAGAAATATGATGCAAAATGTTTGATGCAGTAGGAAATTTTAATATGAACCTCATAATTTGATTTGCAGTTTGTGAACCATGTCAGAATGCAGCCCTGTGGCAGTCTGGCACAGAATCCTCTTCATTGTACTGGGGACGGCTATGCATCAGGCCAATAAATTCATTTATGTCAAGATACATTAATGGATTTGTTCAAACCTGAAATCATGCTTGTTACTTCTGATGTGAGAAAGGTGGCAGCCAATAATTGTCATGAAAGTAGTATTGTCACATATAGCAGGTGACCACATGATGAAATTGAATGAGTTAACCCAACTGATCATGGGGTATTCATAGGATGATATTGCCACAGGAGGAAACCATTTGGTCCATTGTGTCTTTGATTACTACTTGGACAGCTCTTCAATAGAGCTCTCTGTGTAACACATTCCCCTTTTCTCAGCATAGCCTTGTTTTTTTTTATCTTTCCAAGTACTTACTCAATTCCTTTTGAATATTTCTATTAAACCTGGTTCTATTGCTCTTTCAGGGAGTGTGTTCCAAATCAATACAGCTTGCTGAGTAAACTTTTTTCCTCCTGTTACCCGTAGACTTTTGCCAATTACCTTAACTCTGATATCCTTTAGATATTGACCATTGTGCCACTGGAAAGAGTTTCTTCATATGCTTTGAGACTCAGACCCTTTTTAGTTCTCAGATGGTGTGAATGAGATTTTCTCACTATTGTGGGGCAAATCACACTTGTTTCAATATTTGTTTAGGATCAGCAGTTAAGCAACACAAACCTTCAATGATAGAAAATACTTGCATGGAATTGCATCTAATACCAGTTCCCAGGGAGGAAGGAAGCATATTGAGAAAATGCTGGAGGTTAATCAGCTGTGGTCAGTTTTGGGAAGCTTCTGTAGGCAACGAGGCAAGGTAGTTTGGGGACAGTATCTAAGATCAATTCATAGGACTGATGAAGAAATTGAGATTCAGTGTGAGAATGAGAAGAATCTTAAGGCACTGACATAAGATGTGAACCTCAGCAGAGGCAATGTGCTTGAAATTTACTATGAAATCATTTATTATCACAGGTGACTTTATCAAATTACATTAAATTTGTGCACGTTCACACTTTGTGTAGTATTTTCATTGTAAATGTACCTCACTACATGAAGATGCAGGGAGTGGGGAGAGGTGATGTCCTGGAGGAGATAGGTTCTAAGAGGAAAGGGACTGTCTGTTTGTGCAGCAGCCATATCAGTGGAAGTCATTCCGTTTGTTCTGAATTAGTAGCTTTTGTGAACCTGGTAACGCCTAAAGAATGACTGTGATGCCTACTTTATTTGCATTGGTAGATAAAACAATAATTCTTGCTATTGAGTTGTACCTCCACTAGTGGTACTGTGATGCAGTGTGTTTGTGCCAATTAATTCTTTGTCCCAAATAGTTTAACACTGAGCTGTATAGGTGACAGTAGTTACACTTTATGCAGCACAGTACCTGGAGGACAGAAATTTGTATTGCCCACTTATGCTCTGGCTAGAGGTTGCAATTATAAGTATCCACACCTATTGTTTCTTGATTCTGCTTCAGCACTGGTGCCCCAGAAATTCTGTTTGAAGTCCTATAGTCTCTCCCTCCTGTGAAATCCTCCATACACCCCCATTCTAATGCAAATATGGAATTTTGCCAGGATAATCATTAGTTTACAACCAGTTTCCCTGGCCCAATAATAGAGGGGATACATACACAAGGTAGGCCCCTGCCAGCTCACTCTCAGGCCTTGTAGTTCCATCCCTAACATTTTCTTTTCCAAATGTTGGCCTGCTACCAGACACAGATGCCATTACAAAGAAACTTGTGTATGTTGAAGGGATATAGCATTCTCAGTATCTAATGATTGTGTGAGAAGGCATTCTTTGAAGATAGCAGGTATCTGATCTGCTCCCTCTTCCCTTTCTCAAGTTTATACATATCAGTGGAACTAGACTGATCTTGTTTCCATACACAACTATCCCCTTTATTTCAGCTAACAGCTGGATACTTTCTAGGAGACTCAAAAAGTTGACGTTAGTGTCAGACTTAAAGAAAAAGCATTTAATTGTGAAAGGAGAATGACAGTTCAGAAGATTGGACAAGATATTTTAAAAAATTAATATATTAATAAGAGGAAAAATTAGTACATGACAAAATGCACTAAAATGTAATAACGAATAGTAAGGGTTTCTGTAGACATAAAAAAGAGTTAACAAAGCGCATTGGTCCTTTAGAATATGTCTAAGGAATTAATACTGAAAAATAAGTAAATTGCAGATGAATTAAATAAAAAATTTTGCATTTTTCTTCAATGTAGAGAACATGAGTAACTTCTGAGAAATTGATATAAATCAGGATTTGGAAGGGAGGGAGGTATGGTTGGTGGGAGGTGATTGAAATCATTAGGGAAGAAGTACTGAGAAAATTGTTCGAACTCTTGCTGTTTAGTTCCCAGGCCCTGATGGACTTCATTCGAGGGTTTTAAAAGAAATGGCTAGTGAGATAATTAATGCATTGGTTTTAATTTTCCAAAATTCCCTTGGTTCAGGTATGGTTCTGGTAGATTAGAAAATAGCAAAGGCAACTCTATTATTCAAAAAAAGATGGAGACAGAAAACAGGTAACTACAGGCTAGAAAAAAAAAGGACAAACAAAGATAATCAGGCAAAGTCAACATGATTTTGTGAAAGAGATATCATGTTTGACCAATTTATTGAGGTTCTTTGAACTAACATGCTGTGGATAAAGGGGAACCAGTGAATGTACTATACTTAGGTTTCCAGAGGCATTTGATTAGGTATTTAAAGGTTATTGAGGAAAATAAAAGCTCATGCTGTATGAGAGACCATATTGGCATGGATAGAAGATTGGCTGGTTAACAAGACAGAGAGTAGGCATGAATGGGTCTCCTTACTGGTTGGAATATGTAACAAATGGTGTCCACGGGGAGCGCTGCTGGAGTCTCAACTTACAATAAATGACTTGGAAGAAGGTACCTAAGGTTTGGTTGCTAAATTTGCTAATGATGCAAAATAGATACGAAAATAAGTGAGGTTAAAAGAATAGGTTGAGTGGGCAAAAATCTGGCAAATAGATTACAATGTGAGTAAGTGTGAAAGTCTCCATTTTGACAGGAAAAGTAAAACAAAAGTATATTATCTACTTGGTAAGAGATTACAGAGTTTTGAGATGCAAAGAAATCTGGGTGTGCATGACGCAGAGAAGGGTAGTTTGCAGGTACAACAAGTAATTAGGAAAGCTAATAGAATGTTATGTTTTTTCGAATACAAAAGTAATGAGGAAATGCTTCAGTTATAAAGGGTGTTGGTGAGATTGCATCTGGAGTATTCTGTACCATATTGGTCGCTTTATTTATGGAAGTATGTAAATGTATTGGAGCAGTTCAGAGATTTATTAGACAACATCTGGAATGGTCAGAATTCCTTGAAGATAGGTTTGTATATGCTGGAGCCTTAGAAAAGTGAGTGGTGACTTGATTGAACCATGCAACATCATGATGAGTCTTGACAGGGTGAATGTTGAGAGGATGTTTTCTCATGAGAGAATTTAGATCTGGGGATCACTTTTGTAAATAAAAATCAGTTACTCATTTAATCAGGTGAGGTGCCCTTTTTTTTCTCTCAGACGGTCATGAGCCGTTGGAACTCTCTTCCTCAAAGGTGGTGAAAACAGAGCAGAGTCTTTGGATGTTTTTAAAGTCGAAGTAGACAGATTCTTAACAAGCAAGGGATCGGGGAAGGGTTACCTGATGAGCAAGGGTGGTGGGGGAAGCTTACTGGTGTAGATGGGATTGCGGAATTTAGGTTATAATCAGATGGATGGCACAGCAGGCTCGAGGGACCAAGTGGTTTACATCTGCTTCTAATTCATATGTTCACTGCAAACATGACAATGTGAAAGTGTTATATCTCCCTATTTGTTTGTACATTTTAAAATAAGCTTTTTGTTGCACATTGAATTAAAGAGTCACTACAGGATAGAAAGTTGGCATAATGGCAGAAAGTAGAGAGCGGTGGTAAATGGTTATTGGAGAACAGTGTTCTCCAGGAGTCATTGCTAGGATGACTGCTTTTTTGATATATATTGTTCGAGATGTGGTTTTAGAGATGCAGGGTTTCAACCCAAAACATTGACAATTCCTATCCCACAAAGCATTTCTCTACCAGGAACCAGCATAAACAGGCTAGGCTGAATAGCCTCCTTTTATGCTGTAACAATTCTATGACTGTATAATCAATCAATACAAAAGCAGAATGATTTTTAGGTCTTGGGTAGCCCTAGCTCATTGGTTATTTTGGTCATTTACAAACCAAGCAAGGCTTCAAAATTCACTTGCAAATACAAACAAGTTAAACAGCAAAAATGCAATGAAATGCAAGACCTGACTCTAACACATTAAAAATAAACTTGAACCAAAAGTGGCAATTATTGAAATTACACAGGAACCTGTCAGCTAACCTATAAAGGGAAAAGGAAGAATAACAATCAATTTTCAGCCTCCCTATGTTCAAACCAAGCCTTCAATCAAAGAAGATTACTCTGCAGTTGTATAACTGCTGCACAGCAGATAATACCTGCTAAAGGGGCTATGTAAGTTGCTTGTTTGACTAAAATTGCAATATAACCAATCACATTTGGTTTCATTGAGTAGCAAAGAAAGACTTGCCAAGTATGGGCTGAAAGATTGCCAGAATTATTAGCATCTACTATTAAACTAGTCTTAAACAGGAATCAGTCCTCTTTTATGACCATTATATGACATGGTAGAATTACGGGGGTCTTTTCTATTGCTGCGGCACTCTGAACCAGTGCTGTCTTCCAGTCTGCCCATGTGTAATTATTATGAATTGTTTACGTGCAAATGCCAAGATGATCAGATATTAATGGCCTGGAAATTCAAATGAATTTACACATAACAAATGTGTTGTAACCTAAGGTTTTAATTTAAGTGTCAAAGGTAGCAAAAAAAAATAGAGGGATGGACATTTTTTTGACCATGGGTTTGTCAACCTGGAGCTGTGAATTTCCAAGCACCTGCTAATCAGCAAATTCCCTTAATGAGAGAAATTAGCCTCTAATTGATCCTAGAGAATATGCTCATTTATACCAATTAGATTTTGTGGCCTTTAAATGGCAGTCTAATTAAGCACATTGCATTAACAGCAGGGTAGCACGTATGCACTGTGTGTCTTAGAAATCTTGGAATTATATAAAATTGTTTGACTTGTCATGAGCAATGCCACAGAAGATTGTTGAGTGTTACTGGCAAGGCTCGCAATTATATTGCTCCTCTGTTTGCCCTAAAGAAATGGCAGTGTCCCTTAATTTTGATATAACAGAAGGGTTTGAAAGGCCAGTTCAAAGTATGCTGAATGTGAGATTGCAGACCAGAATGATGGATAGTGGTGAACTAGTGACACTATGGGTCACTTTTACTGATAATGGCCTTTACATTTCTAGATTTTTTTAAAATGCAAATTCCTGAGTTCCTCTGGTGGGAATTGAACTCTCTATCTCTGGATTACTAGTCCACTAGCAGAAAATAATTTAAAAAGTAAGAATTTTAATATTCCTTTATCCTTTAAACCTTTTGAGCTACGTAAATTTGCAATTAATGTTCCGGACAGACAAGAAGGTTTGTATGTTACCAGTTGTTTTAAAAAAAATTTACTATGCATTCTGTATGATTTTCATCACACAATTATCAAATCCATTTGTTCTAAACATCCCCTTCCTGATTTTGTGAAAGATGTCATTGTATTTCAAAAGAATGGCTGCTGTGCTTTCATCCAATGTTTGTGTTGTCTGCTTATCTTCGACCCTCAATATTGCTCCTGCATGATGTCCAGAAATGCAAATCAAACCAGCATGCACTCTGGCAAACTCTTGGCTAAATCATATTAAATTTAACATATTCTGAAATCTTCTGTTTTATTCAACAGCCTCCAGTACTACAGCCTTCCAACTACACATGCAGCTCCAAAGATCGCAGCATGGGAAAATTAGTAAAACCAATCCGTACCGAGGACCCCAGTAGGAATCTGAAGTATGGATCAAATGAAAACTGCTGTCAAACTAACCAAGATGGAAAAACTGTTGTTTGCTTACAGTTGGGTTCTGATAAAGGCTTCACTCAATCGACCCAACAGACAAATGAAGACTCTAATGACAGATCTGCCCAGAAACACCCAGTCACTAATAAGGCCAAACAGCATCCAGTTGCTCTGCCTAAGGAACATGGGCGCAGTCAGGTTTCAGTGCAGCAGGTCAGTTTGCCCAGCTCTTCAGTATTTACAGAAGAAACCCTGAATAAAGACTATCGTCCCAAGTTTGCTTTCAAACAGTGTCTACCTACTAAGGATTTAAATGTCAAACCCAAGATCCAGACTTCAATAGTGAAGTCTTCTCTAGTCTCTAAACCTAGAAAAAATGCTGTTGCAATGTCTGTAGACAGTCCAGTTCAACCATCTATAGATAATCAAAAGGAATCAGAACAACAATCAATACCCACAAATCTTTCTACACAGAAAGATGAGCAACAAAAAAGAAAATCCAAACCATCACCTTCCCTATCTTCACCACTTCTGAACATTAAGACTTCAGCATTTTCAGCCAGTCCTGGGTCACTTGACAAAGAGCCTCAACGCATTGAGTCTCCCGAATACCAAGAGGAATCTTCTTCTGAGACCCTACTGTCCAGCAGGTTACAGAAAAAGCAGCTGCTCAGAGAAGATTGTTCTGCAAAGGATCAGGGTTATGAGTTCCAGGCAGAAAAGCTTGCATCGTATGTTCGGCATTCCCGCCTTCCTAAACCAAAGACGCATGCATCCAGTCCCTCAAATTACAATTTTCAAGGTTGATTGAAGCCTCGTGTTAAACACTTACATAATTAAGCTGCCTGCCAGATGAGATTTCACCAAGTCTAGAACTGGCAACTGTTAACTTGGCCTAATTAACTTCCCTCAATCTAAATGACAGCTCCTGCTAACCTGACTGATGCAATG
Organism: Pristis pectinata; assembly: GCF_009764475.1. Taxonomy (NCBI): domain Eukaryota; kingdom Metazoa; phylum Chordata; class Chondrichthyes; order Rhinopristiformes; family Pristidae; genus Pristis; species Pristis pectinata. The sequence continues at coordinate 12,495,722 of NC_067434.1, read as the reverse complement.
GCAAAGACCAGCATTTGCAGACTCTTGAGACAGTTTATATCTGCAATGTGTGGCCTTTTGCTTTGGGACAATACAGATAACAAATGTGGAAATTTTGCCAGGGTGGGACAGGGCATGAAAATTAACTGTGGAGCAGTTTATGAATCTGTAATGACCTGGACATGAGTCACTAAGTTGTAAACATTGATAGAGGCATGAAGAGCAGGATTTATTTGAAACAAAAACTGTAATAGTACATTGTTGTCTCATTTTTCAGTTAATCTGATTGAACATGTTATGATTGAAAGAAAGTAAGAAAAGGCAGCTTACTGGGAAAGTGATAATTCTAATCTTAGCTGACCAGTCTGCGTTCAATATTTTTGTTTGTTTAGAACAATTAGATTAAAATATATTTAAGTTAAAATTCTGGAGGGATAGATTTCTAATATAAGTAATAAAAACAAAAGATCTGCATTAAATTGCCTGGAATGGGAATCATACTTACCGGACCTTTACCAGAAAGAATGGGCATCATGTTTAATATACCTGTAAATCTTTCAGAAGACACTTGCTTCAGCTTGTCTAAACCTCTAAAGGCAACCAGAAGAGAGAGTACCATTCTTTTCAATTCATCTGATGCTGGGCAAGATGCAATATGAAGGCCACTTTGTGGAAAGAGGTTGTTGTGTTCCTTTACATGTATTACACATGCACAGTTTTCAGTGTGTCTGTTTCTGTACATTAGCCATATCAACAGATATACTACCTACATGGATGTTATCTGTATCATAACAGATATACTACCTACATGCCAAATACTGTATATAAAAAAACTGTGCATGAATCACAGTCATGACCTTTCATCCCAAAGGGTGTGGGTTTAAATTCATGCCAAACTCATGGGCTATTCTCTTTTCTTTGTGGGTTTAACTGATCTTCATTGAAACTTTTAAGCAGTCTTGTAACCTAGCTCCCAATAGAACAGTCCACAGAACAGAGCTCTCCAGTAATTTGACAGCCTCCCTTGGAGAAGCTACAGAGACAGATGGTGTGGGAATTTCAAGATCCTTGGTGCATTTTTGAAGTCACTGATGTACTGGGCAAACAACATCTGACTTTGGGACTGTGTTCCTGTACCACGATCTTGGCATGCTTCATTCTGGGCACAACTTTCACCTCTGATGTAGGCATGTTGCATTAGTAGGGAAGCACTTAACTCAAACTGCCAAAAGATACAACCATGATTTCAGGAAGAGCTGAGATTGTTGTCAGTTGTTGAGTTTAAGTTGATGCTCTGACTGCGCCCTGAGGTGGCAACTGGTCATCAATTCTCAACAGGAGTTGAGCACGTCATTTCCAGATTGTGTGCATGCGGTTACTACCTACGTCACAAAGTGTCATATCAGCCATGCTGTCAGAAATAAGATGAAATCTGTAACCTCAGCCTCAAATAGTAAACCAATTTTTAAATAACATTGGCAGTGCAGACATAGAAAGGCAGAATCTGAATTCCCTTTAGGCTATGCTTTAGTTGTCAAATCTTTTTGACATTTTGGTCTGTGTAAATGGAGGTAAGCTACACCTATTATTGTAACTTGGTCACTGTATTTTGCTGTCTAGTTTGCCACTGAAAATTGGTGCCAGGAAAAACCTGCTAACCTATCGCACCCCAATATGTTTGCTATTGAGGCTGACTCATTGAAACAATACCTGACATTGAATTTAGAAAATTCTTTCCTGCCCCACCCCACATTTTGGTATGTGTAAATATTTTGCTGGTTTGGACTGCATTTTGCAACTTTTTTTAAATCATTTTTCAAAACAGGACAGAAGAGACTATTTGGCCCATTGAGTCCATGTCATCTCTCAGAGCACACCCATCTGTCCCACTCTCCTGCTTATCTCCCTGCAACCTATTCTCTCTCACATGCCCATCAACTTTCCCATGATTCTGCTGCCATGTAATGTACAGTGGCCAGTTAACCTACCAGCGTATCTTCAAGAAGTGGCACAGAGCACAGCCCTTGTGACACATAATGTGCAAACTCTGCTTAGACAGCATTGTGTTCACTTTTGTTTATAACAGAGTATTTCAAGGTACAGACTAAAAGATTAATATCTGAATTTAAAGTCAGAAATTTCATTGTAGAAAAGGTCTATTCAGTCCATATCAGTGTGAGCTGCACATTACAGCTATCTCCCTGATCTCACTTCTCCACACCTTTCAACATTTATCATAGATGCCAGGGACTGCTCCTATAAGCTGAGTGCTTATCTAAAGGAATGACGTGTGTAAAGTAAAACTGGGAGGTACAGTGAAAGAGATCATGTTAAAATGTCATCATTTGTCACATGGGACTACACAAAGGTTCTAGGTCTATGTAAGCAGCAGTGGTAAGTATATATGGTGTCAATTCTAAATTGTTACATTCCTGAGTTTGTATTTAAATGATTCAATGTCCTATGACATTTGACACAGGGAGCTGAGAACAGGGCTAATTAGACCAGGGTGCATTGTCATAAACTTGGTCCTTTTGAAATTCATATATTCAGTTCTTAATATTGTATTTCCATTATAAACATTATCCATATTTATAGTGGAAACTACCTGTGTAAATTTGTCACACTATAATCACTCCTCCTGTTTCTGATAGTATTGCAGTAACCTCAGATATTTAATACATCATAGATGCAAGTACATTCATAGCATATACTGTACATGTATATCATTACAGGTGTTCATGAGTATTGCCCAGGTCCTTGCGGATTTATAAGTTGCTAAATATATTCAATTCTGTATCAAACAAGCTGCTGTGTCCAAGTGCAATATATGCTGTTGTAATGATGAAATGAGGTTCAGAGAGTACACTTAATGTATATGCAAAGTTAATTATTGACTAAATCTTTGGAGCTGCATAATAGATGAAATGAATAAGGAGATGCACTTTAAATGATTCTACGTGTCATACAGTCATGCCTATGCTGAACACGTGGCACCAAGTCTGAAGTGGGATTTATCAGTTTGCTGCAATCGTTCTTGGAAATGCTTGTTGCTTTAGGTGGTAAGTGCTGTTTTCATTGTGTGTTAGTGTGGTGCCTCACTGTAATAATAATAACTCCCAGCAGGTGGCTCCTGTTTTAGTCAGGAACCTGGCAATATTTAGTTCGTCCACTGTGTTGCACATTTTGACTTATTCAGTTTTCTCCAGAACTGAAACTGAAATCCAGGTCTAACCTTGGGCTGGGGACATGAATAAAAAAGTTGTACCCGTCTACTGGCATTGGTCTTAATTTGTGTGAATGCTTAACATAAGACAAACCCAAGTCACCTTAAACTCCATGTCAAAGCCATGATTTAAAACCAACTCAGCATTTGTTGATCTGTCAAAATGTCTAAGCCTCAGGGAAACAATTTTGTTTGCTGTTTGTAGCAAAGCTATTAGATAAAGCCTTCTATTATATTTGCTACAAATAATGAACAGTCATTCCCTAAGTGAAGAGAAGCAGTTTCTTTCTGTGCATTTGCTGTCTGACCTGGTGAGGATTTTCAGCATTTTATGCTTTCATTTTATCATTCCCTATATTTTGCTATCAAAACTTGGCTCATTAGAGAAACATCCCAAAATGACTGCTTTCCCGACACCAAAGGTGCCAAGGCAATGCTCCCCTTCCAAAGTGCAGCACTTTGAAGTGTTATTGTGTCTGCTTATTCAGGTGTCCAGGGCAAAATTCCTCCACCAAAGAAAAGCTTGTGCGTCTCATCGTGAAATTTTGCTGGGCACATATCTTCAAAGACTCTGCTAAGTACCTTGAAGTGTTTTCTAGGAGGCATCGTAAAGTGTCATGTAAATGCAAGTTTTCCTTTAACAACACAGTTAAACATCCAAATGGGAGCTGTAAACACTGCATTTTTTAAAAACAAGTGTTCCTTAATTGTATTATGAAGATTACTTGATTCAGTGAAATACACTACATGGATGATGGAATGATTTAGATTTCTGAATGTATTCAAATTGAATTCATTATGAAATTGAAAGAGATGGCAACAGCAGCATGGAGATGTGATCCTCTCTATTTGGATTGTTTACCTAAGCCACTTCTCAGCTTGATGCATTAATTGGAGAAAGTATAAAATAAAATTACATTTCTATTGCCCTAGCAATTTCTTCTTTTCCTATTCTGTGCATATTACATGATTTGAGTGAATAGTCTGGACTCAGAAGTCTCCACGATTACTGATATCATTAATGGGATTCATTTTTGGAAATGTAATCTCAAATTTTCATTTTGCATGTGGAATAGAAGTAATACTACACAGAAATGCTCACCACCCTTCTTAACCAAGTACAAGAAATAAAATAAGGTAATAATAGGATAATGCATTTGTTTCTTAACTATTTGCACCTGGTTAAATGACCAATTAGTTCCCCAACACCCTGCCTCCCACCACCCCATTCTCCATCTTAAGGGTGTCAGGCTGGATAGTTCTGATCTTGGTTTTTTAGATGGACAATTTCTGCAAATGACCTGGTTCAGACTGGCACTCTGATTGTGGAACAGTCAGTGGTGATGTGTGTTGTTATTGGCCATACAGTGTGTGCACCCTCGCTGGCTCTCAGGCCAGATTTCTTACATGAGCTGAGAGGACAAAGAAGAAGGCAAGAGAGAAATCATTGATTGATGACAATTAACCAATACTTGCAAATTAGATCTGTTCTTACCAAGAATTGAACAATTTGTTCCAACCTGAGTGTACTGGGTAAAACCTTAATCAACTCTGTGTTTAACTGGCTAATTACAGGCCCACCTTCAGGTATAGTACTTGTAGCAGCAGGAGGGTAATTACTGCCAGCCCCAGTAACTCCACTGCCACTTGCTGCATCCTGGTATCATTCTGATAGCATGAGCTCCGTTTGTCTTTGTCCTGCCAAAGTTCCCACTTGGGGGGAATGCGAACTATAAGAACCCAAAATCCCCACACCCTATGTTTAATCTTGTCACAATTCTCAGAGCTGATGATGGATGGGGTTTTATAGGTAATGACATTTAGGGTTTAATCCAAAGCAGCCCCAATTCTTATACTGGGAATCAACATGCGGTGAAGGACCCTAGTTTCTGGAATGATTTTTCTTTCCGGCACAAGCTGTTCTAACAGAGGGACAGTAGATAGTGCTGATGCCTCACGGCACGAGCGATCCAGTTTCAATTCTGATCTTGGATCCTGTCTGTGTGGAACTTAAAAGTTCTCCCTGTGACTACATGTATTTTCTCTGGGTGCTCCTGTTTTCTCACACATCCCAAAGATGTGCTGGTTGGTAGTTAATTGATAACAAGTAAATTGCCCTTAATGTAAATGGATGGTAGGAGAATCAATGTGGGCAAGTGAGCGAGAGAAAAGGTTATAGGAAAAAGGGTAATGAGATTAATAGGATTGAGAGCTGGTAGAGCCCTGAAAGGCTGAATAGCCTCCTTTGTTATAAGAAAATATGAAGAACAAGTGGTTTTCATATCAGCACATGCTGCTCTTATTCAGATAATCTAATACACAAAATGACAGCCACAGCTGCCCTGGGTTGATGTGAAGGCAATAAAAGGTGGCTGGTGCTCTTAGGAACCTTCAGCACAAAGCGCCAAAACTAATTGTTCAATTGTGACTAAACTTTGCAAGGTATTTGTTGCAAACACATTATTTACCCTCCCCTTGCCCATTTAGTTTCTTTTGCATTTTCAGTCCAAGCTCCATAACAGTTCAGGAAAAGGCTTGCAAAGTAAACCTTCAATATGGACTAATATAATACTGTATGAGACTAGAAGTGCAAGGAATTTGGCTTTGATTTGAAATTAATAGGAGGTGGTTTTGAATTGGCAGAATAGGTCAGTATTTGATCTTGAATTTCTCCTTCAGTTTAAACTCCAAGTTCTGAATTAATATGAATCTAAACTTCTGGTTATTTGTGAAGATTCAATTTTTGATTCCATTATTTCACATAATCATAAGAGGAGACATTTTGAGGAATCCTAAGAGGAGAAAAATCTGGTTAGTTCAAACACATGCTGACTCTGCAAATCCAGTTGATGGAATCTGTTTTCTAAAATGTTCCAAGAACATTCGATAGTTATGAGTGACTTTAATCTTTATATAGTTTGAACAAATCAAACACATGAGACCAGGTTTAAGACAGTTTCTTATAAGAATACCAGGCATCTGGTCATGCATGATGGTACTGGATTAATTAATGACCTCATTAAAAGTTGACTCTGAGGAAGCGTGATCATAACATAATGAATTTGATGTTCAGTTTGAGTGTGAGAAACCAACATCATGGTTAAGTAAGGCAATAACAAACATATGAAGGCACAGCTGGCTAAAGTAGACTGGGAAAAATGGATTGAAAGGTAATATAATAGATAAACAGTGATAGACATTTCATAATTCTCAACAAAAATCTATTTCAATGAGGATAATCCATTCATGAATAACAGTGATATCCGATTGGGGAGAAAAGGGCATACAATGTTTTGAAGATAAGTGTTTGTACAGAATTTAGAAAAAAATATTAGAAACCAGTAAAGGAAGATTAAAAGTGGGGAGGAAATATGTATGAGAATATGCTATCAAGAGATATAAAAATAGTCAGTAAAAGCTTCTACGTGTACATAAAAGAGAGCAGTCAAGGTAAACGTTGGTCCCTTCGAGAATGGCCGGGGAATTAATGGGTAATAAGGAAAGGGTAAGACTTTAAACAAGTATTTTGTATTTGTATTCATGGTAGAAGACAGTGGGAGCAAACCAGCAATAGTAGAAAATAAGGAATTAAAAGGAAAGGAGGTTAATCATTATTGCAAGAGAAAAAGTATGAGGCAAAGTAATGGGAGTAAAGGCGGATGTCCTCTTGACTTCATGTCCTGCATCTTAGGATCTCATCAGAAGTGGTTGGAAATGACGGATGCATTGGCTGTGACCTCCCAAATTTCCCTGGAATCTGGAAGTGTCCCAGCTAATTGGAATGCACAAAAGTGATGCCACTATTCAGGAAGACAAAGCAGGAAACTGCAAGACAATTAGCCTAACATCTTTCATTGGGAAAATGCTGGAATCCTATTATTAAGGAAGTAGTGGCAGGACTAATTAGGAAATCATAATGGAATTAAGCAAAATCAGCATAGGGAAAATGGGTTTATTTGAGTTATTTACTATGGATAAAAGGGAACCAGTAGGTGTCATGCATTTGGAGTTCCATAAGGTATTTGATTCAGTGCCAAGTAAAAGGTGATTGTATAAAGTAAGAGCTTTTGGCATTTGAGATAATATATGAGAATGGATAGAGGATTGGTTAACAAGCAGAAACCAGAGTGCTAGAACAAATGGGTTATTTTCGGGTTAGCAAGCAAGAACCTCGGGAATCAGTGCTAGACCTTCAACTACTTATCATATTAATGAGTTTGATGAAGTTACTGAGTGGATTTTAGCCAATTTACTGATAATACAGAGATGGCAAGAATAGGAATAGAATAATAGACCACATGTATATTATGAAGAGATGGTGAAGGGGGAGGAATTTAGATTTCTCCATCACTGGGATTGTTCCTGAGGAAGTTGGATCCTATCAGATGGGTTGCACAGAACCCGAACAAATCCAGAATCCTTGCAGGAATTTTAATTAATGTTACTGGGGAGGGTTTCAACTAATTTGACAATGGAGTGGAACACAAGAGCAGGACTTTAGAGGTTGAGAAATAGTCAAATATAGGCAGAAAATTAAATCAGTCCAGTAGGCACATGGGAGAGATGCAAGGAATCTGAGAAATAGGGCATAGAAATTGAGGGTGTTCATTAATACATAGGAAGACATGGTTGAAAGATGGGGAGGACTGGTACTCAACATTACAGAATATGGAATTTTCGAGCACGTCAAGGAGGATATAAAAGAGGAGATGGCACTACAATATTAATCATGAAATCCATTATTATAGCATGGAGGGAGGATATCCTGGAAGGTTCTTTGAATGAAGCTATCTGAGTAGAGCTTAAAAACAAAAAGGGGGCGATCACTTTTCTGGGGATGTACCACAGGTTTCCAAACTGTCAGTGTGACATAGAGGAGCAGGTATGTAGGTAAGTCACAGAACAGCCTAAAAGTAATAGGGTAATAGTTGTAAGGGATTTCAACTGTACCAGTACTAACTGGGGTTGCCTTAATCTGAGAGGTTTAGAGGAGGCAGAATTTTTAAACTGTATGGAACAAAGTTTTTTGAGCCAATACATAGAGAGCCTTACCAAAGAAGGGGCAGTACTGGATCTAATCATTGGAAAGTAGCTGGACAAGTGGAGGAGCAGTCAGAAGGAAAGACTTACAGAGATAGTAATAACAAGGGAAGTTTTAAGGTTGTTTATCGAAAAGGATAGAACACTTGGGAAATTAAGATCTTGTATTGGGAAAAGTTGATTGTAATATGTAAATATGAGACCAGGCAAAAGTGGACTGAGAGCAATGATTTGCAGGTAAGGCCCCCAGTGGAGGCAATTCACAGTTGATCTATTGAGAATTAAGGTCTAGTGTGAAAAGTAAGATCAACAATTTTGGAGCTACATGTTAGACCACTGCTGGAGTACTGTGTGCAGTTCTGGTCACCATACTATAGGAAGGATGCGATTGCACTGGAGATGGTGCAGAGCGGATTCACCAGAACGTTGCATATGAGATGGAAAGTTTCAGCTATGAGGAGAGGTTGGAATGGCTGGGTTTGTTTTCCTTTGAGTGGAGAAGACAGAGGGGGTCCTGATTTAGGTATGCACAGTTATAAGGGGTGAAGATAGTGAGATAGTTTTCTCCTTGGGTGTCTGCGATCAAAGGCTTACATTTAAATTAAAGGGTTGAAGATTTAGAAGGGATTTGAGGTAGAATTTTTTGACCTAGTGGATGGTTGAAATCTGGAATGAACTACCTGAGTGGGAGGTAGATACCCTCACAATAGGCATTTGAAATGCCTTGACAAGGAAGGCTGTGGACCAAGTGCTGGAAAATGGGATTGGTAGAGATGGGTTGGTGCTAGATAGGTTAACACATATGGCTTGTATGGACACGGTGGGCTGAAGTGCCTGCTTCCATGCTGTGTCACCCTCTGACTTTACACTATGAGTGAAAGCAGATTTGGTAAGAGTACTTGAAGAATTCTCTGCCCCCAAAAGCTATAAAAGCTGAATCAGTGAAGATAATCAAAGTTGAGAGAGATTTCAAGTCGATTTGAGTTTAGTGTCATTGTGCACAAGTACGGTGAAGTACAGGTACAATGAAAAACTTGCTTGCAGCAGCATCACAAGCATATAGATTCAGATAACAACACACAACATAAATTATACTAGACAATGAAGAAAAATACTGTGCAAAAATGAGACATTAGTGCAAAAAAAAATCAGAAACAACCATTGTAGTGCAAGAAGTGGTCTGTAGTTTTCCGTCACTGAGGTAGAGTTAGGGTAGAGCAGGTCCATTCAAGAACCTGATGGCTGCAGGAAAGCTGTTGTTCCTGAACCTGGTGGTGTGGGACCTCAGGCTTCTGTACCTCCTGCCTGGATGGTAGCAGCGAGAAGAGGGCATGGCCCAGATAGTGGAGATCCTTGATGATAGATACCACCTTAAGGCAGTGCCTACTGTATATGCTTTCAATGGTAAAATAAAAATTTTTAGTTTAAAGATGAGTCGAGGATTACGGGGAGCTGGCAGGAAAGTGAAGTTGAGGCTATGATTACATCAGCCATCATGTTGAATGGTGGATCTGACTTGAGGGCTCATATGGCCTCCTAATCTTTAATACCACTGAATTTGCCCATAGCATTGATTAGGCAATGACTGGATTCAGTGCACTTATACAAAGCAGTGTAATGCAGAAAGAACGATGGGCTTGCACTTGTATACAATATCCCTAAAGCATTTCATAGCCAATTAAGAACCTGGAGTGTCATTTCTTTTGTAATGTAGAATGCACCACAATGCAAGAGAAGCTAAGGGCAAAATTCATAAAATGAGAAGTAATTATGGCATCAAGATTATTGGGCAGAACATTTTCTGCTTCCATATAGGGTTTGGCTCTTTGAAAGAAAACTATCAAAGGCCCCCTACAAATGATCCTGAGGTGTGACTCCACAAATTCATGCTGCACAGTGGGATGGGTTAATGAGATTAAGGATAGACCAGCAGCCATCCAGGATCTGGATTAAAATTAAATCAGTAAACCACAAAATAGCTGCAGGTGAATAGAGGTATTTAATTATTGGTTGTGGAATAAGGCTAGTGATGGTGAACTTGAAAAACCTTGGCCAATTTAGGTTTTATAAAGTGAAAACTCATGATAGGGTTCCTATTGGTTAATAATGGAAGTGCAAGAAAGCAGTAACACCATTAAAATCAGCCACTGTATTACAGCTGAGGTTATGAAGGGACCCCGGGTACTGTTCAAGTAAAATAGCCCTGACTTTACCATATGCTGTGGTTTTGCTCCATGTTGGTCCCGGTGGACATTTGTCCTGTGCAATGTAAAAGTATTTCCTCACAGACCAAGAGAGGCAATAACTACCAAAAGGATCAACAACACAAATAATAGGAAAAAGCTTACAGAAAAAATATGTGCGCATGGATACTAAAGACAGCTTTGCCAGATGAATCACACTTGAAGAGAAAATGAATAAGTAACATGTAACAGGATAAAAATAATGCAAGCTGAACAATACTTGCAAAGAAAGAGCTGAAGAATCCAGGTTCTGAGTCTGAAAGGCAAGTTTGGAATGGACATGGGGACATTTTTCAGCTAATGGTTTCTCCAAAAGGTTTGGCCAACCCAGCACAGTGGTTTTATTTAAGACACTGCCTGCTGTTGTACTGGGAAGTTCAAATGACTGGAAAGGCAATCTTCTGTCTGCACTGCAAAAAGAAAATCATGCAGAAGGTGGAAATCTGAAATAAAAACTGAGAGTCCTAGGAGATCTGGAGGAATACTCAAGAGATCCGGCAACATCTGTGAAGAGAGAGACAAAGTTAATGTTCCAGTTTGGTGACCTTTCTGATATTTTACTGAAAGATCATTCATCTGAAATGTTAAGCCTTTCTCTCTCTCTATCTCTCTACAAATGCTGTCTGACTTCCTGCATATTTCCAGCATCTTCTGCATTTACTTTATCTGTGGTTTGTTTTTTCTCAATTATCAAGTGCCAGGCACAAGGTTAAGTCTGCCTCTAAGATGAGGAATAAATAAAACAGATCCCCTCATGAAGAGACTAAGGAAACAGAAAAAAATAAGCTACATGCAGTCAATGAAATGAGCATTTTCCAGAGCCATTTTTTTTCACTGCATCCAACTGGAATTTCATTCACCACGTGTCCCTAAGTCAGACACATTCCATAAATAAATACAACTCTTGTGAGAGAGCAACGCAACTCATTGCTGCATGCACCATGCATATGAGCACAGAATTTAGACCAGCATAGTAGTCTAGTACTTGGGAAGCAGTAGTGCTGAAATTGCTGTACCTCAATTGAAATGGAAATTGAAACCGTGTCTGCCTTTGTGTTCTTATCAATTCAACTTCAGCCAAAGAATTACCCAGTGACTTTCATCACCATGTTTCCATTATTACCTCTGATGTCCCCTAGTGATCTATATTTGGTCCCTTCCTGTTTCTCCTCTATATGCTATCCCACTTTGATGTTATCTGAAAACATGGCAGCTAGCCCTACCTCATTACTGACCCCTCCTTGGTCTCTGAATAGTAAAACTACTGACTGACATCCAGTGAAGAATGGCAGAATTTTCTCCAACTAAATAGTGAGAAGATTGAGGCCAACATCTTCACTCCAAATCACAAATTCCAGTTCCCGCACTTCACACGGCCACTCTCCAAAATGGAACTAAAGAGTTGCCTGTCTCAATGTCATATATGACCCTGTGATGAACTTAGGGTCCCTTTTCTCCATTACCATTTAAGAACATCTATCTTTATCTCCATAGAATCACCCAACTCCCATTCTTGTCTTTTATTACCAGTAAACTTAACCATTCCATCAAAATGCAAGCAGACCTTCCATACTTAACTCTCCATAAACTCATTGTAAACTCTGCTGCTTGTGTCCCAACTTGCACCACATTGTATTTATTCACTCAAGGAATATCGATATCACTGGAAATGTTGACATTTATTCTTCATCCCTACTTGCCTCTAACCTCAGGAGGCAGCTAAGAGTCAACCACATCGGTGAGTCTGGAATCACATATGGAGCTGACAAAGCAAGGACATAATTTTTCTGATGCACATTAGTGAATCAGTTGGGATTTGGTTTTATTGTTTCATGCTTATCATTATTGAGTCTAGTTTTCTTTTACCTTCCATATTTATTTAATTACTGAACTTAAATTCTGCCGCAGTGTTGGGATTTGAACTCTGGGTCAATGGTCCACAACTCTGGCTTTAGTCCAGAAACTTAATCACTGAGTTGCTGTACTCCTAACACTGTACCATGTTCACCTGTTGACCCTGTGCTTACCATGAAACATTGGTCCCAGTTAAAGCCTTATTTTCAAAATGCTCATCCTTTTGTTTTTAAATTCCTCTATGTGATGTCTTGTGATGTCTTATTCTCCTCAAGCCCGACAAATCCTGTGAGATATCTCCCTTCCACTTCCAGCTGCGCCATCATTCCTGACTGCGATCACTCCACCAATTGAATCATGCGCTCAGCTCCCAAAGCCTTCTGTTCCAAAGTTCCATCCCAGCTTCATCCCACCTATTGTCTTTATCCTTCTCTACCTCCCCATCTCCCTCTTATTACCTCGCTCTTTGGCTAACTTTTTGGACATCTGACCCAATCTCTCCTCATCTCTTTATACTCCTATGAATCACTGTGGGTATTTTGCTTTGTTAAAGGCACTAAATAAATGCAAGTTTCTCATATCTTCTCACCACACAGAAGACCATTCAGCCCATCTCAGCTCTGCCGGCTCTCAGAGCATTACTATCACTCCCATTCTCCTGCAATTTTCCTTGTAACCTGTTCCCTCTCATAAGTCAGGCAGCATCTGTGGAGGGAAATGGAGAGTCGATGTTTTGGGTCGAGAACCTTCATCTGAACTGAAAAGTAGAGGGGAGATAGCCAGTGTCGAGAGGTGAGGGGAAGGATGGAGCAAGAGCTGGCAAGCGATAGGTGGATCCATGTGAGGAGGGGTGATAGTCAGATGGAGGAGGGAAGAGTGGAAATAGCAATTCCCCTCCCCTTTATCTTTCAGTCCAGATAAAGGGACTTGACCTGAAGTGTCGACTGCCCAATTCCTTCCACAGATGTTGCTGGACCTGTTGAGTTCCTCTAGCAGTTTGTTTTTTTTGCTCCGGATTTCAGCATCTGCAGTCCCTTGTGTCCCTCTCACAAGCTGTTGTTTTATCAGGTAGATGTAATGGGCCGTATTAGCATTTCATATCCTGGAATACTGCAATCTTCTTATCATGAACCTCTCTTATGATGGCATTCAACAACTTCTGTAGATTATTCTCAATTTTTCACAATGAGCAGAGATACAGTATTTGTTTGTCAAGTAGAATGTAATTGGGGAATCAAGCAGCATATTGAAAAGGAAATCATTAAACCTTTTATTATTACTGTTTCTATTATTTCAATTGAGTGATGAGCCTGTTGCCAGACACAAAGAGCTACTGATGAATTCCAGTATATCAGCCATTATCTCTGCAGAGTATGTGTAGACTCTCAATTGCAGACAATGTACTGCATAGAATCTGGCCTTTCAATAATGTACCTTTATGCAAAAAGCCCAAACATTCTGGGAAAGGATTCATCAGACATTGCAAATACAGCTATGAATTTACATAAAGGAAAAGGCTGCATGTTTCAGTGAAAATGCAGACATATTAGGAGTGCAGAAGATTTTCACAATCCATGAATCCTCTCAATTTATAACTGAAAGCCAATTTTGTGATAAACAGTGTGATTAAATCCTTACCCATGGAGGAACTAGTACATATTGTAATGACAAATATCAATGGTTGCTACTGTCTGTATTGGATCATCTTGTCAGATTAATTGCTACTGAAGAATACAGACTGAGCAGATATGTGGTTGCATCTGATCTGATCATTATGTGGAAGCTAAACTTTGTATAATAAGGAAGAACTATTGATTTCAGAAATATTGATCCAGATAATAAGGGGGAATAAACAGATATTTGAAAAACATTCTAAATTCTTTATGTTCTTCAACAAGACCAAAAGATTTCAGAAATTATTATTGTCAGGTCCTGAAATAAATTTGTTAAAAAGTGCTTTTCAGTAGTTGCTAATTTAAAGGATGGTTTGTGCAAAAAGAATAATGTAATGTTAAAGTTCCTGTTCTTCTCAGGTCTCTACATTACCAGAATGACCACAGTTCAAGTAAATATTATTGCCAATAAATTGCTAAGGGCAGCCTGAGGCAGTTAAAAGTGCTTCTGGCTACAGTGAGGCATACGTTAGGATAGACTGAAGCAAATATTGTGCAGCTGGTATCAGTGATAGGTTAAGAAGCTAAGCGGGTGAATCTACTGCATCAGAGAGGAAATGGTCAAGTTTCAAACATTTTCTGACTTTCTTAACCGAATATATATTTAAACTTTTAAACTGTCCCCTGTTAAACTTCATTGAATCTAAAAGCAAAATACCTGGCGATTTGATGTGAAAACAGAGAATGCAAGAAATGCCCAGCACAACTGCAGAGAGTATTTCAGATTGTTGATCTTTCATCAGAAACATGGGTGATGTCCCACATTTTCAGATGTAAAGGAAGTGGGGGAAAGAGAAGGGAACAAAAGGGAGGGTTTGTTCTAGGGTGAAGACCAGGAGAGATTAAATGATAAAGGGGATAATGGTGCAATGGGAATGGGACAAATCAAATAAAGATTGATCTGGAGGGGATTTAAATCAGAAAGGCTGAAATTACAAAAGAAAAATATCACAGATATTAGAAATCTGAAATTTAAAAAAATTGTGCAAATGCTATTTACCTGAAATCATTGAAGTATCAGCTACCACCTTTGTTCTATCCCCTCCCCTACTGGCTCCATCTGCCCATCATCCCCTCCCTATCTGCTTCCACTTATCACCTACCAAGCTTAGTCGCAACCTCTGTCCCCCCCCCACCCCTTCGTACTACTATATCCTGGCAAACTACCCTCTTGGTTCTGAGGCAGGGTCTCGACCTGAAATGTCAACTTCCAGTGTTCTGTTTTCTGTTCATTGAATGAAGTGTTAAGTCCAGAAGGCTGCAATGTGCCTGGTTCAGAAGATGAGGTGCAGCTTCTTGAGCTTGGAGATGGTAGGGAGAGGTAGGAGGGAGGTCTGGAGCAGTGGGGAAGTGAGTTTGAGGAGGCAATGGGAGAGAGGGAAGAGGGCATAGGGGAGTATGAGTGGGGGCGCTGGTGGTAGCAGTGGTAGGAGGAGTGGACTGGGCCTTTTGTATTATGTGGTAATGTTAACCATGTGACTGAACTCAACAAATGGTAGAGCACGTTTCTGTGGTTCTCATTATCAACCGGACAAAGTCTGGTGCTTTTTTATTCATTCTGTGCTTCTGTTTCTATCAATTTGCTTTTGATTGTAACTGATTTTCTTCTGAGTTTCAAAGGTCATGTGTATAAGTTGGGCTCAAAAACTGACTGAAGGATGCAGCGTGGGAGGCTGGGGTCAGAGTACGTGGAGAAATAAAGTGAAAAACAACTGGAATCTCAAGGTCATGCGGACTGAATGGAGGTGTTCCATCAAACAGCTTCCCAGTTGGCCTTCGGTCTCTCCAGTGTAGAGGAGACAGTATTGAGCTGTGAATTCATTATGGTAAATTGAAAGAAGTACAAGTGAATTGGTGCTTCACCAAGAAAGTATGGTTGGGGCCTATAGCATCTGTTGGCTCTTCAATACTGTTGTTCTGAAAGGCAAGTAACAGGGATAAAGCAAACATCTTTTGTTGAAGGGAAACAATACTCAACTAACAGCAATAGCTGATACAGCAGACTATCAAAAGTAATACAACATAGTATACATAGTTCATAAAGTTATATACATGGCCAAGTTGCCATTGGACCCTACACAAAGAGGAGGTGTCACCAAAGACTCTTGAAAATTTCTACAGATGTACAGTGGAGAGCATTCTGACTGGTTGCATCACCGCCTGGTATGGAAGCTCCAATGCACAGGATTGAAAGAGGCTGCAGAGGGTTGCAGACTCAGCCAGCTCCATCACGGTCTCAACCTCCCCACAATCGAGGATGTCTTCAAGAAGTGGTGCCTCAAGGTGGCATCCATCATTAAGGACTCTCACCATCCAGGACATGCTCTCCTCTCGTTACCACCATTGGGGAGGAGGTACAGGAGCCTGAAGATCCACACTCAACGATTCAGAAACAACTTCTTCCCCTCTGTCTTCAGACTTCTGAACAGTCCATGAACACAACCTCATTATTCCTTTCCTTTTGCACTATTGATTTATTTTGTAATTTATAGTAACTTTATGCCTTTGCACTTTACTGCTGCTGCAAAACAACAAATCTCACAACGTATAACAGTGATAATAATTCTGACTCTGTGGTTCCGTGGGAAGGATGTGGTACTGGGAATATAGGAGTTCTAAACTTCAGTGGATACAACCCACGCCTGTCTAACCCACCTTCATAAGACAATCCATCCACCCGAGGGAATAGTCCAGTTAACCTTCTCTGAACTGTTTCCAATGCATTAAACATCCTTCCTTAAACAAGGAAATCAACACAACGTGGTACTACCGAGGTGGTCTTAACCATGGCCCGAAATAACTGAAGCATGATCTCTCGATTTTAATAGTCAATTCTACTGACTTTCCTAAATTCTTGCTATACCTGCATATTAGCCTTTTGCTGATCAAGCACTAAGACACACAGACCATTCAGCGCTCTGCAATCTCTCATCATTTAGATAATATGCTGCGTTTTTAATTTTCCTGCCAAATTGGACAATTTGACATTTTCCTACATTATACTCTGTTTGCCAGATCTTTTCCTGTGCATTTCTATCCATTGGTAGACTCCTTGTGTCTTCTTCACAACGTACTTTCCTGCCTATCTTGTGTCATTAACAAATTTATCAACCGTATCTTCAGTGCTTTCATCCAAATCATTCATATAAATTGTAAAAGTTAAGGTTCTAGCAGTGATCCCTGGTCTACGCCACTTGTAACATCTTGCCATGAATTAACAGACACATGAATTAACAGACTAAATCCTTCTGATATACAGAAGTCTATGCATTCAGCTCTATTTTCCATTTGCATGCAATTTTTGATGGAGTTTGATAGAGCACAGAGCTTTAGTCATTGGAACCCTTGTCTGAAATTTATCACTAATCTAAATATTCAAATTCTCAATGATCGTATCTGGCAGGTGAAGCTCGACATTCCTGGCATAAAACTGAGGGGCCAGATATGAAGTGCACCTACCTCCTCTACTCCATGATCTGTCTATCTGACAAAACTTACCTCTGACTTCTATGTTCCCACATACAGATACAAAGGTCAGAGATAAGCTGACCTGTAAGGAGGACATTTCTGGCAGTTCCCTCTGCATCTACTGCCAAAAGATAAATACATTTAGGGCCTAGGAAATAGTTTTCATCGAACAGTTTGGATAAAACACCAAGGCTCATTATACCACCCACAATCAAAGCTGAAAATACCAGATGGGAAATAAGTTGGTTTGCCTTGGTGACATTGAGCTAGACTTTAAAAAAGCCCTGTAAACTGAAGAAAGGAATATGACTAAGGGAGACAGAAAAAGATCCAGCTTTGAAATGTGGGAAATATTTGATTTATACAGAGAACTTTATTAGGTTCCTTTAATTTTAGTTTGGTATTGAGGAGTGGAGAAACAAAATGTATGTGGAACAGCGCTCATTTTGACTAATTACAACCTTAGTACTAGCGACGAAATGGAGAAAAGAGTAGTGATGTTCACAGTTTACAGTTGACTTCAGCCATGCTCATACATATATTAATGGAAAAAAGTTCATTGATTCAATCCAAACTCTGGGAATAGCTACCAGCACAGAGAGAGTGGTGTGACTGCAGTATGTCTCTCAACTGGGAGACCTAATGTTGGCTGAAGACTGAAGAACAAAATCAGAAGTGGTGCACAATGAGTTGCCAATTCCTCTGAATGTTATTTAGTGCTGATGTCACTGACCAATCTTTCTCCTCTTTATTTTCTTTCCAGCCACCCAACAACTGTACATTTTAGAAAAAAATAAAGTACTAGTGCAGTAAATTTGATAACTAAAATGATTTCATAATTTTTGACTAACTTGATCATTAATGTTTAAAATTATGGGAGGAAGAGATAAGGTGGATGGTGACAAGTCTTTTCTTCAGGGTAGGAGAGTCCAAAACTAGGAGGCACAGATTTAGGATGAGAGGGGAAAGATTTAAGAGACCTGAGGGGCAACTTTTTCATGCAGAGGGTGGTGAGTACATGGAGTGAGCTGCCAGAGGAAATGGTTGAGGCAGGTACAATAGAATCATTTAAGAAGCACTTGGATAAGTACATGGAGTGGCGGGGCTTGGAGGGATATGGGCCGAACGGAGGAAATTGGGACTAGCTGGATGGACAATGTGTTCGGCGTGGACTCGTTGGGCTGAAGGGCCTGTATCTGTGCTGTATTGCTCTATGACTAATAGTATTCATACAAAAATGGGCTTTAACAACACCAATGTAACTGATGTTTCATGACCTTGATTGCAAAGTGTCACGGTGAAAAATAATAAATCGGCTCCACGTTGTTAAGGGGCATTTTGGTGTTTGTGCTGTGCTGCTGTCATTCTTTGCCAAAGACTAACATTGTCTCTAAACCCTACATGTGACTTGTATCCACAATCATGGCAATCATTTCCAGCAATAGTGACAAAACAAGTCAGCACTTTGTGGAGTCTTTCTACTGTCTCCAAAAATGCCAATCTAACTAGACCCTACCTTTTGACCTCTTACCTTCTTCTGATCTATACATTACTAACCACCAGCACAACACTGACTGTCCCAACTTTTCCATTGCCCATACTCACCCTAACCTATCCTCCTCCAAACTTGTAGCATTCACTCGTAAAGACTACCTCTGACATCATGATCAGACCTAATAAGGGCAGTGCTATTGTGCTACAGTGAATTGACTCCTGCCTCACAGAAGCTGAAAGTCAACTCTCTAACATCTCCTTGTGGCTTCCACAGGACTGTGACCCCACAATTGAGCATCAGGCATTATCTCCCAGACAGTCAGTGACCTCACTTCCTCAGGAGATCATCCTTCCACAGCTTCCAACCCCACAGAAACTGCTTCTACCTCCTCCCCAAGATCCACAAGTAGGGCTGTCCTGGTGGACTGCTTCAGCCTGTTTTCACTCTGCGGAACTCATTGCTTCCTGCCTTAATTCTATTCTTTCTTCCTTTTCTAATTTCTTTCCACTTATTTCTGTGCACCTCTGATATCCTCCACCACTTTGACATTTTCCTAGCCCCAACAGGTTTATCTCCACCTGGACATCCAATCCCTCTGGAACTTCATCCCACACCAGGATTGTCTGAGGGTCCTTCACTTCTTCGATGAATAGAGGCCCAAATAGTTCCCTTCCACCACCTCTCCTTCACCTAGCTGAACTCACTCTCACACGGAACAATTTTTCCTTCCATTCCACTTACTTTCTCTGTCAAATGTGTAGCTATGGGAACACTCATGGTCTAATCTCTGCCTATCTTTAGCTTAATGGAACAGTCCTAGTTCAGTCTTATTCAGGACCCCTCCCCCAATTCTCTTCTCATTACATTGACGACTATATTGGTGCTGCTTCCCGTACTCAAAAGAACTCTAAAATGTCATTATTGTTGCTGCCAATTTCCCACCCTCCTCTCACTTTCACATGAACCATATCGGACTCTTCCCTTTCTTGTCAACTCTGTCTTCATCTCATGAGGTAGATTAGCTAACGATATTCACTACAAGCTCACAGACTTCCATAGCTGCAGCAACTGCACCTCCTCCCACGCTGCTTCCACTCCAATCTCCCAATTTCAACATCTCCGTTATATTTTGTCAGATGATCACTTTACGATGTCTTACTTTTCCCTATGGCGAACCGTTGCTTCTCCTCTACCATTGTTGATAGGAACCCCAGTCGTGTCTCCTCTATTTCCCACACTTCTGTTCTGTCTCCCACTTGTAGTCGGAGCAAGGATAGGGCTTCCTTCCACCTCACCAATTTCCACGTGCAATGGATCATCCTCCATAATTTCTGTCACTTTCAAAAGGAACCTACCTCAAATACATCCTCCCCTCCCCTTTCAGTATTCCGTAGGGGCTGCTTCCTCTGCAATTCCCTGATCTGGTTTTCCACCTCCACTGAAGGATTTTCAATAGCTGCCCTCTTACCTCATCTCTCCCCACCATCCAGTGACTCAGACAGACCTGGAGCCACATAACACAGACACCGGCTTTTCGGCCCATTGAATCCATGCCGAACATCAAATATCCATCTTCACTAATTTTTTTAAATTATTATTTTCCCCACATCCCCATCAACTCCCCCCAGATGCTACCACTCACCAACACACTAGGGAAAATTTACTGTGGCCCATTAACCCATGGGATGTGAGAGGAAACCCATGTGGTCACAAGAAGAACATACAAACTCCATACAGACAGCACCTGAGGTCAGGATTGAACCTGGGTCACTGGAGCTGTGAGGCAGCAGCTCTATTAGCTGTGCCACTGTGCTGCCTACAGAAGCAACAATTCACTTGCATTTTTTCCAGTTTAGTGTATTGCATTTGGTACTCCTGATGCAGTGGATCTTACACTGGAGAAACCCAACACCGATTGATCAGAACACCTCTGATCAATCCGTGACAGTGACCCTGAACTTCCAGTTTCCTATCTTTATAAATATCCTTCTTGCTCTCACTCTGACCTCTCTATTTATGGACTCTTGCACTACTCTGAAGGCACTCAACATAAGCTTGAGTAACAGTACTTCATCTTTAATTAAGTCAAGTTGCAGTCCTCTGGACTAAATATTGAATTCATCAATTTCAGGCAACTATCCTTCATTCACTCTCTCCACAGACGTGACGATACCTTCTTGTTTCGATTTATTTTTTTCTCTCTTCTGTCTCCAACTACCAGCTTTTAAAGCAATCATTACTTTAACACCTTTGGTTTACTCCTTATTACAGACATTCTATCAGTTCTCTCCACCCCTTCCTCTCTCAGCAACTTAAAACATCCTTGTTTTCTTACAATTCCAATTCTGATGAAGGGTCCTTAACCTGAAAAGCTGACTGTTTGTCTCCTCACAGATACTGCCTGACCTGCTGAGTGCTTCCAGCATCTTATGTTTTTGATTTAACATTCTGGTATCTGCAGGTCTTTGCTCCAAATGCCACAGTCATGTTTGATACCATATGGCAAAAGAAGAAAGACTGCAAACCTCCAGCCACAGGAACAGACACCCTTTCCCCAGCTTCAGACAGGCTTTTCTGCCATGTTTACTCCCCACTCACCAGATGTCTTTTTCCTTGTTTCAGAAACTGTTGTTGCTGCTTATTCCTGCCAGGGCTCATTAATTAGGTCACGTGTGATTCCAAACAATACTTACATTTAATTTTGTGCCCATTTGAGCCAAAATGTAAAGAGTTCCCACTTTGTGCTGCACTTCTATAATTGAATCTCAGTGAACATTTGGAATTATCCAAAATTAGTTGAGTGGAACCACATTATGTTCAGGTTATAAATGCAGGAATACCTTTGATAAAGTGATTGAAAGCCTTCAATATATTGGCACCCACATTCATGTTAAATACTTAAAACTATGTTACTGTACCCTGCTGGTTCTTCTTGATGTTATAGCTGGCTGCTCTGTTGACATCTCACCAGACCCTTGCTTTGACCAATCTCCCCAAGCTTCCTTAATTTGGTTTGGTTCCATGAGGGACTGTGTACAGTCAAAGTTGAGTTTATTGTCACATGCACAAGTACATGTGTGCACAGGTACAATGAAAAACTTACTTGCAGCAGCGTCACAGACAAATAGTGTCATATAAGTAGGATTCACAGGAAAAATATAAATTAAACATAAATTTTTCACAATTTTTACAAGAAAACACAATTAGAACAAAAAAAACAAAGTCCATTTTAGTGCAAAGTTGTCATAGTGTTGGTAAACTCTACAGTGTTGATTCCCACAGTGAACATCACACAGGACCAGAGGGACTCCTGATCTGGACTGAGTCTTCAACTTCTCTACTTCTGCCTCTTTTAGGATGTAGTCAGGTGACAGTCTCAGTAAACATGAGCCAGCATGATTTTTAACTGGGCTGGAACACCTGACCCGCTGTTTGCCAGCTTCTTCCTTGAGAGAAGTGGCTGTAATTCTGAACCGTACCCACTCTGCTGTATCTCCCACCAGCAATCCTGTGCCACACATCGTTTCACAGTGGCCCTCATGCAGACAGATGACACTGGCTTTATCCACAAATACTTCCCCAAAAAGGCTTTTGTCAGCTCCCATGCTTTTAATTTTAGATTTTCTGTGTGGACGCATGTATTCAACCCCATCCATTTCTACGTAAACAGAGAGAAATCCAGGTAAACCACCTACCTTGGCTCAGGATCCTCCCTGTCTGATGTTCCTCTACTTACCAGTTGCTCATCCACATCAACCTTTGGTGCCAGCTATGTCACCAGTCTGTGGTCCCTGCCTTTTCTCACAGCTCATCCTTGGACAGTGATCCCAGAGCTCCTGTCCTGGCTTCAAGTAGATAATAAGTGTGTAGTCTCCCACACAACCTATTTATTTCATGTGGCTTTTATAGTGAAGTAATCACAGTAATGGAAGTGCATGGGTAATATTCTAACTGAGCAGAGGGGTATTAGTTTTATGCATCCTCAAAGGCTTGGTAAATGAGGCATTTCCAGTTATTACTATCATTAATGAGCCTTACTTTTGTTTCAGAAGCTTACCTCTACCCTATCTTCAGCTGTCTTTGTGTTGTGTCAGTGCCTCTGGTCCCTGACAGATGGGGCACATGCAAGCAGTGGCAGATTCAGACCTGGTGCCTGGGAAGATCTGTTGAAAATAGTCCACCTGCCTTTTGGGACTTGTAAATTTGATGTTCAACATGTTCTTTGGGGGCAGCAGTGGCTCAGGAGACTGAGGTCCACAGAAACACCTGAAGTTTACTCTGCACTACAGCAGCCCCTGTGTACTCAGCTTCACACAAACAGCAGCCAGAGAGAGGGCCACAAATATTGCTTGCAGAATCTGATGCATCAGCCCCAAGGAAACAGATACCTGGTGAGAGGGGACCATTGTATTCAAACAGTACAGAAAAGTCTGTCTGACGCAGGGAAAGGATATCTGTTTCCATGGTTGGAGCTTTGCATTTTCCTTCTTTTTCTCTGCAAGCATCAAATATGACCAGAGCTAAAAAACTGCAGATGCCGGAAAGCTGAAACAAAATAAACAGACGTAATTACCAGCTCAGGAGGCATCTGTTGGGGGAGAAACAGAGAATATGGGCCCTAAGAGCTGCTGCACTGATCACCCAGGCTGGTGGGAGCTTGCTGTGTAGTGTGGACAGAATTCAAACTGGACATTTGACAGATGGGCTGAACTGGAAGGATTAAACTTGGAGAATCTATCAAGATTGTCTGATACTGACTGAAGAACCAAAACCTGCCTCACACCACTCTATGGTGAATTTAATGGTGGTGTGGTAGTTTAAATTGTTGAACTAGTAGCCAAGGTTCTGGGCCAATGATCAGCTGCTGTAAGTTTGAATACCACCACCTGAGCAGTTCTAGTGATTAAATTCTCACATCTCATGTTTAGAGCAGCACTGTGGTGCAGCTGCTAAAGCTGTTCCTCACAGCTCCAGTGCCCTGGGTTCAACCCTGACCTTGGCTTCTGTCTGTGTGGACTCTGCATGCTCTCTCTGTGACCATGTGGGTTTCCTCTGTGTGTTTTGGTTTCCTGTTACATCCCAAGGACAGGGAGGTTGGTAGGTTAACTCGCCACTGCAAATTGCCCCTAGTATGTAGGTCAGTGGTAGAAACTGGCAGGACATAAATGGGAATGTGGAGACAATAGGTTATAGGGAAAATTAGTGGTGGAAGGAGCCGACACAGACTCAATGGGTTGAAGTGGCCTCCTATATCGTATGGAATTATGGAAAATAAAGAGTCAGGAACAATAACAACATTTAAAAGACATTTGGACAGGTCCATGGATAGGAAAGGTTTAGAGAGAAATGGGCCAAATGTGAGCCAATGGGACCAGCTCAAATGGGCAATGTGGTCAGAATTGGGCCGAAGGGCCTGTTTCCATGCTATATAACTCTATGAATTTATGACTCTACAACACTGCAGTTACTTTGTGTACATTTCAGCCATTGTCAGTGTGTTAATAAGAGCAAGTTGAGGGACAGTTTTACAGCACCACCCTCATCCCTCTCTCAGAATCCCAGACTTTGTCAGAGAGCCCCATTCCCTTTCCGGGTTCTCACTCTCTGGAGGTCCCCGTCACTCAGCACTGGAGCTAGGCTGAAAAATCTCGGTGCAGGCTGGATTGCTGCTGGCACGGACCACCCACTGACGCAAGGACAGGGAGGATCCTTGCTGCCAGCAGGTGGGCATGGGCAGTCAGGGAGTCAGTAGTCAGGCAACAGACAAATAACTCTGCCAACCTAGCCACTTTCCTGGTGGATATCAAAGTAACTACCGGTATTTTCTAGGTGGTCAGAGGATGGGAACTGTGAATGAGCTCATGGACTTGGGGGGCTGTGCACTGAAATCACTAAACACTCATGGAAATGCATAGAAATAATTGTGGGATTTACAGTGAAAAATTCACATAGGAACAGGGTCTGGTGCATCAAAGTAACTCTCAAAAAATCAGAATAATCTTCAACCAGAATGAAGATGATTCGGTAACTCTCCTGTCAATCAATCCCTGTGACCTTTCTGCTGCAAGTGACCGAATGATTTTATACACATTTTTGTACAGCACATTTATCGGCATCCAATAATTTGACAATGGGGCAGGACAACTGATTCTGAGTAAAAAGGATACAGTTTACTCTCAGCCATGGCATTCATAGGGAATGGAGGATGCTGGTTGCACGAGAATTACTCAAAGAATTACTGTACATCGCACATTATTATACTATGCATAAACCTTTAAATAAATTGCTGAATGATATGTTGTCTCCTTACCCTTTTAAATAACAATGCTTTACACTGCAAGACTAAACAGTATTAAAGTAAAATACACCAAAAATAAACAAAATGAATTCTAGTTGTATGGGAATTCCAGGTACATAAATACCAAGAGTTTACTGTAAGGTCAGTTTACTCAGAAAGCAGTTTATTTAAAGAGTGTTGGAAATGGAAACTGCAGCAAATTCATCCAATAAAAGCAAGAGAATTTCTCCAGAAAAATGCAGTGACTGTGTGATAGTTGTACACAAATAATGTGCATAGAATTAATCTCAGTATGGTCACCAAGCTTGGTCAACAGGAATACACAGTCATCTCGAGAGACATAAGAGGCTGCAGATGCTGGAGTCCGGAGCAAAAAACAAGATGCTGGAGGAACTCAGCAGGTCAGGCAGCATCTGTGAAGGGAAATGGATAGTCGGCGTTTCGGGTCAAGACCCTTCATCTGGACAAAAAGATAGAGGGGAGGTAGCCTGTATAAAATGGTGAAGGGCAGGGGTGGAGCAAGAGCTTGCAAGCGATAGGTGGATCCAGGTGAGGCGGGGGGTGGGGGTGGGTGGGTGTGATAGGCAGTGGAAATAGTGACAGAGGCTGGGAGGTGATAGGTGGAGGCAACAAAGAGCTACAGGTGATGGAATCTGATAGGAGAGGAAGGTGGAGCACGGGATCGAGGGAGGGAGGTGGGGAGGGGAGCACGGGACCGAGGGAGGGAGGTGGGGAGGGGAGCACGGGACCGAGGGAGGGAGGTGGGGAGGGCAGATGGGAACAGTGGGGGAGCAGAATCAGTGGGCAGAGTGGGGGGGCGATGGGCAGAAGGAGTGGGCGGAAGAGGGAAAAGAAACAGGGTGATGGGGCTGGACTGGGTGCAGGAAGAACTGGGCAGATCAGGAGGAGAGAGAAAAGGGACAGAAGGAGGGCAGTTTTCCTGAAATTGTAGAATTCAATGTTCATGCCATCGGGTTGTAGAATACCCAGTCATCCCTGGTCTGACTAGTTATTTTGTTATTGCTTTATACAGCAATCACAAGATCAAAGCCAGGGAATCGGTTATAAGAGACAGGGAATCAAAGCGAGAGCTCGTTCATAGTTGAATGGCAGATAAGATTTGAGGGTCTGAGTTGCCCCCTCCTGTTCCTATGAATCACGGGCTCTCAATCTGTTCCACCTCTGATGTTCTCTTACCTAACCTGCCATTAGGAGATGTAGAGATTCTCTGAGATAATAGCACTTGGTATTTTGCAATTCTCTAACGTGGGTTAGACCTAGTGCCTTGCTCTCATCAGAAAGAACATTGCTGCATGCCTTAATTAATAACATTATAACCTCCTCCTGTTATTCCTTAATGACTTTCCTTATCAGCTGTGTGAACATGTCTCAGTTTCAAGTTCAGGCTTGCCTTGGACTGGATGTGGGATGGGCTGACTGCAAGTCCCTACACACAGCTCACAATCACCAATTGCCCACTCAGCTCCCCTGCTGAATCTGGCAGCCCAGCTCTGTGTGGGGAGGTTGCACCAAGAACCTGCCTCGCATGATAAACACTTCACTTTGTCTGGCACACTAACCCTGCTCGGTCTAATTATTTAAGGATCACAGGGAGATTCCAAATGGAAAACAACTAAGGAAAGAAAATCAAACTGAAATGTGCCAATGATCACTGTACTTGCACAATGTCTCTCTTACCTTTCTGTAATTTATAGAGGAGTTTGGGACTTCAGTTTACTGAGAGTTACATTAATACATAGATATTGTTCTACACTTAGAGTGACAAATAGATTTATTTTTAGTTAAGGGACCTATAGAACCGTGAGCAAATTATTTTGCTATGAGACACACGGGTGCAGCGAGTAAGTGACAATCATATTCTCAGCTGAAGAACCCTGCTGCTTCATTACAGAGGGATGGTCGATGTACCGCAAATAAACTGGAGTAATGGAAAAGAGTTGTAGGCAGCACTAACCTGGGAAATAAATCAGAAGCTCCTCATAACCATAGTATAAAGGTGCAATTAGTGAGAGCATAAAGAATAAACTGAGGGTTAACAAGGACCAGTACTTTGTTTCCTTTGGGGGATTTGAAGGAATGTAAGAGGCAATTAGTCTCTTTTGATGAATAGCTTTAGAATGCGGCTGGATTCCACCAGAGAACCTGCGCTGTATTTTCTCTTGACTTGCACACCACTCTGTTCTTGCCTGGCTCACTTTAGAGTCTCCTTTAAAAGCAAAAAAAATACTAGAACAAAATAAATGTTCTTATTCTGTAACTGTGAAAAAAAGAGAATGGGACTAGGTGGGGAATTTGGGAACCTTTTTAAGTTGAGTGGGTCATATCGGGGCCACTTTAAGCTCAACAAAGCTAATGGAAAGAAACTGCGTGTTTAAGGGCCTGCCACCCCTACCCCGATCTCTTCGCCTATTTCTCTCAATAATTCTAAAGCTTTATAATTTTAACCCATGTTGTATCCCCATCTGTAATGATTCTGGCAGCATTGACATTTTTGAAGTTCTGATGAAATTCAGTCTCGAGGGCAAGGAAATTTTTGACCAGATTGCGTGGATGATAGTTGTACACTTGCTATTACAGTGGGAATAATCAACTTGGGATGCATTGAACAGTTAAACTCAGAAATCTGGAAGCTATGCTCCTTACTGGTGTGCAGCACTTATCTTTTCTGATGGACACAGCAATAAAACACTTTAATGATAAACCTGGGAACTTACCAACTTAAAAACCACTAAAAGCAACTGAACATACAATAGTGGTAAAAACATTTTTAACTTTGTGATTAGTAACAATAAGTGTTGCACAACATCTTTGGCTCTGAAAATTTAATTTTACAAATGTGAAGTTCCATTGCCAAGAACTTTAATACTTAAAAAGAAAAGAATATACCTTTTTTTTATGGTCTTTCTCTTTCTTATTTCCCACCCTTAATTCAAACATAGAATCATAGAGTCATAGATCAACACAGCACGGAAACAGGCCCTTTGGTCTAACTGGTCCAAGTTGCCTACCTGAGCGAGTTCCATTTGCTCACTTTTGGCCCATATCCCTCTAAACCTTTCCTATCCATGTAGCTGTCCAAATGCCTTTCAAACGTCAAAATAATGATTTCCAGCTTTTATTTCACTTCCTATGCATTGTTTAAAACTACTTTAAATTTCCTACTTTAGATTGTATATTGTAATGAGGATGCTTCATCTCTTGGTTCAGGGCTCTTGCTGTGCCTTTCTGCTCTAACACAATTCTTTTAACGAAGGTCTCCAGTGTAGCAACTCGTGCATTGTTCTTTTTCATGGGGTCCTAGACTCACAGATTGAGCTACCACTTATTGTCCATTCATAAGTACATCAGAAATGGAGGCAGGATTTGGCGATTGACCCTTTATGCTTATTCTGCCATAAAATAAGATTAGGCCTGCTTTTTTACCTCAGTGTCACTTCCCCAAATCCTTGATTCCCTTTATATCTAAAAACCTATCAATGTCATGAACGTAACTAGTGACTGAGCCTCCAAAGCCCAAAGATGTGCTGGTTGACAGGTTAATTGGCCACTGTAAGTTGGCTCTAGAACATAGAAGGATGTGAGGAGAAATAGGGGTGGGAGTGTTAATGGATGTGAGTGAGAAATAGGTTACAAGGAAAATCAGTTGGGGAATGGGACTGAGGGATTGTTCTCAGAACTGACAGGCTTTGTGGGCTGAATAGCCTCCTTCTGTTTCAGAGGGAAATACGAACTTCCTGAACTTCCACGGGGCTGCTTGCCAGGAATTCCTCTCGTGTTCTCCAACGTTGAACTAGCCCACTGGTGGAATGTGAAGGTGAACCTGCACAGACTATTAGTCAGATTGGCTGAGATATCTGCCAACTGGTTGGTGCAGAAAGAGTGAACACATTCACCTGAATGGGGAGAAGTGACTACACGGTAAGTGTCAGGTGATTTTATCTATTTTTACTTGTTAATGTGTTTAATTTAAGTGTCAAAAGGTACTTATTAATGGTTTTAATTATTTTACATTTTTGAAAGAATTTTTAATTTTTTCTGAATGTTTCAAGCTCCTTGACAGCTTTGACAGCTGCCAGGCCTGGGGTGTGCCTTCACTGGCTGTCTATGCAACTCTGTGGGTGTAGCTTGCCACTTCCAATTGGAAAGACCCTGCATTGCCCTGTGCTGGATTACCAACCAGGTCAGAGCCAGTTTACTGAGGAAATCTGAGCTGGGGGAATCTGCTCTAGGTAAGACCAAACTGAGTGGACAGGTACCCGATGAGTGTGGGTCACTGTGGAGGAGAGTGGGCCACTCCTAAGATTTGAGCTGATAACTCACTGATTGCTGGTATAAATTAGGGAAATAGAGTGTTGAACATTCTCAGTTCATATTTGCCTTGTCAATTATAGAGTTGGTTTAGCAACGAAAATGATTCATGATCTGCTGCAAAACTTTGTTACTAAAGTAAACATTCACTGGAGGTGAGTTCCATTGGCCACATTTTTTGTCCATTTTTGCATCTTATCACAGTATCCCTCCGCAGATTCCAAGTCTGGAATCTGTTTCCTGACCATGCAGCCCACACCCACTGTGTCTGTCCTTCTGCCATATTTACCACTTGCAATGGGTTTGTGAAGCCCTTGCATTCTCCGGCAGAGATCACTACCTTGCGATCAGGACTAGTAGTCCTGGTGCTATTCCTCCTCCTTAATCTAATGTCACACCCCAGTTCAACTAGTTGTCCCAGAATAACCTTTCTGTTGTGTGCTGATGAAATTTCAGCCCCTTGAGTATCCTCATCTTTACTCTCAGTTTCTTGTTTGTGTGCTGGGAAGATTTACTGCTATGGTGTGTAATATGTAAACACTTTTTTGCAAACTCCTCTAGTTTTCTTCCTTCCAAAGTGTTCCCCCTCATGTATTTCGTAACCATGCAGCTTACTTTGCTGATCCATTTTGTGTCACGTTGATCTAAGCCTGCATGATCATCATTATGCCTTGAAAGGTACTCCATCAAAACTCAATGACTGGTTCTTTAATTATTTTCCTGACGTATCAATGTACTTCAGCTATTGCTATATTCTCTTCAGCATGTAAAAAAAACTACAAACCTGGTCATTAGTTGTGTAGATTCATTGACTGTATTGAACGTTTTCAAGTTGTTGTTAATATCACAAGGGGTTTTAGAATTTCTAATTCCTGAATTCAATCTGGGTCATTTGCCAAATGCAGCAGATCATGAATCATTTTCGTTGCTAATCTGACTCTATACTTGACAAGGCAGATATGAACTGAAAATGTTCAACCCCCTATTTTCCTAATCTCATTTACACTAGCAGTCAGTAAGTCATGGGCCCAAATCTTCTACAGTAGCCCACACACCTCCATGGTGACCTGCACTCATCAGGTACCTGCCCAGTAAATTTGCTCTCATGTGTGGTTTACTTCAGTGAAGGTGCCTGCTGCGTTGTCCTTCTAGACAGTACAGACTGTGCGTTTGACAGGTCCTGTTAGTGAGATTCTGCAGTGCATTTTCTAGGTTAGTACAGCTTGCAGTCACGGTGTACCAGTTGTGGAGGGAGTGAATATTAGGGGTGATGGATGGACTGCTGAACAAGAGGACTGCTTTGCCCTTGATGGAACTGCACCTTATGAGTTTTGTTGAAGCTGAACTCACCCAGGCAAGTGGTGAGTATTCCATCAACTTCCTGACGTGTAGAAGATGGAAAGGCTTTAGGGTGTCAGGTGAGACACTTGTCATAGGCAGCCAGCCTTAGACCTGTTCTGGTAGCCAGTGTTTCTATGGCTGCGTCAGTCAAGTTCTGGTCAATGGTAATGGCTAGAAAATAGATGATGGGTCTCAACAATGGAAGTGCTGTTGGCTATGAAGAGATACTGTGTTGTGGATGGCCGTGGGATGACACTTGTATGATGTGAATATTACTAACCAACTTTCAGCCCAGGCCTGATTATTACTTAGGTCTGCTGCATGCAACCATTGTCTGAACATTGTGCAATTATCAGGAAAGACCACCACTTCTTAAAGGAAGGAAGGAACTGGTTGGTCATCAGACTGGCCTCAGGAAATCCTGCATTGCTGCCATAGAGCTGAGATAATTGACCTCCAATGACCTTTGTGACACCAGCTAGTTGAGCACTTCCTCCTTGATTTCCATGTTGTACAGTTTTACTGCAGGCATGACAAAAACTGCCTTGACACCATCAGCAGTCAGCCTCACCTTGTGCCTAGAATTCAGCTGGGTTAGGTCAAGAATGTCCTGAAGCCTGGAACCAAGCGATCCTGGGGACATCCAAATGAAAATCAATGAGTTACTTAATGGTAGCCAAGCGCCGATTGAAAGCAGTCTGCTGAGGATAACGTGTAGACCAATGTGCTGTGAATAACTGCATTTGACTGTTCCTGCTTTTTGTAGACAGGGTATATACATTGGCTTTATTTGTAGTTCTGCAGCCTTGGTATCTTGCTCACCTGATGTTCCCAGGAATGAGAGTACAAATCGAATTGGTGCTAGAAGGTATCTTTATAGCATTATATTGAGAGAGCTGTGTTACGGAGACCACTTCTTGGGACCTAGCACGAACTCGCGCCGTCCCCACCACTGTGCCAGGAACTTGGTCGTGAACTGACATCGTGGGCCGAAGAGCCTGTTCCTGTGCTGTACCATTCTTTGTTCTGGTTGAGGGCTCAGTCCTCCCCCGATGCTCTGTAGCAATGAAATGGTTAAAGTAAACTCATTGCCCCTAGCTGGAGGTGCTTGACCAGGGGCTGCTTTGGAGAGCCGGCTGAGGCAAACACTACAAGGGCTCACAGCTGGGTTGTGAGACTCAAGGGCTGCCATACTGAGTGTGGATAGCTGGTGTAAGGAGTGTGGACCATTGCTGGGGATTGGCAGTACCTGCTGCACGTGTTGGCAGTTAGCTCTGATCTGCCTCAGTCTCCCTAATCCCCACCATTGAGCTTGTAGGATGCAGATGGCTAGTCCACCCATGAGCTGGTGCTGCCGGTCCCCAGCAGTGCCCATACAAACCGTGCCAGCCAGGCTGCAGGCCCTGAGCCCCAAATCTCAGCGCCTGAGCCACACCACTCAGCCCATCCCACCCAACTCCTGCCCTCTCGGCAGCCTCTGCATATTCACTCTACACCAAGCAGGGCAGCAGTGAGATCTCCACTTAGGTAACAAGGTAATGTGCCTCAATGACTACTGACCAGTGGCTCTGACATCAACCACCATGAAGTGCTTTGAGAGGCTGGTCATGGCACGCATCAACTCCAGCCTCCCAGACAACCTCAACCCACTGCAGTTCGCCTACCACCGTAACAGGTCTACAGTAGATGCATCTCCCTGACCCTACACTCAGCTCTGGAGCATCTGGACAGTAAAGACACCAATGTTAGACTATTGTTTATTGACTACAGCTCCACCTTCAATACTGTAATTCCAAGCAAACTCATCACCAAACTCCGAGACCTGGGACTCAACACCTCCCTCTGCAACTGGATCCTTGACTTTCTGACCAACAGACCGCAATCAGTGAGGATAGGCAGCAATACCTCCAGTGCAATTATTCTCAACACTGGTGCTCCACAAGGCTGCGTCCTCAGCCCCCTACTCTACTCCCTATATACTCATGACTGCATGGTCAGATTCTGCTCTAACTCCATCTACAAGTTTGTAGATGATACCATCGTAGTGGGCCATATCTCAAATAAGGATGCGTTGAAGGAGGCAGAGAGCTTAGTGACATGGTGTCATGACAACAACCTTTCCCCCAATGTCAACAAAACAAAAGAGCTGGTGATTGACTTCAGCAAAGGGGGCAGGGTACATGCACCTGTCTACATCAATGGTGCTGAGGTCACGAGGGTTGAGAGCTTCAAGTTCCTTAGGAGTGAACATCACCAACAGCCTGTCCTGGTCAAACCACATAGATGCCACAGCCAAGAAAACTCACCAGCAGCTCTACTTCCTCAGGAGGCTAAAGAAATTTGGCATGTCCCCTTTGACACTCACCAATTTTTATTGATGCACCATAGAAAGCATCCTATCTGGATGCATCATGGCTTGGTACGGCAACTGCTCTGCCCAGGACCGCAAGAAACTGCAGAGAGTTGTGGACACAGCCCAGTGCATCACAGAAACCAGCCTCCACTCCATGGACTCTGTTTATACCTCTCGCTGCCTTGGTGAAGCAGCCAGCATAATCAAAGACCCCACCCATCTGGGTCATTCTCTCTTCTCTCCTCTCCATCAAACAGAAGATACAGGAGCCTGAGGGCACATACCACCAGACTTAAGGACAGCTTCTATCCTATGGTGATAAGACTATTGAACAGTTCCCTTATACGATGAGATGGACTCTTGACCTCACAATCTACCTTGTTTGACCTTGCACCTTATTGTCTACCTGCAATGCACTTCCTTGTAGCTCTGACACTTTACTCCATATTCTATTATTGTTTTTACGCTGTACAACCTCAATGCACTGTGTAACAATTGATCTGTACGAACGGTATGCAAGACAAGTTTTTCACAGTAGCTTACTACAAGTGACAATAATAAACCAATACCAATACCAGTTGCTGTGGGACACCAGGTTTCTGGCACAGCAGCACGCAATCCAAGATGGTTTTTGTTTAAAGTACCAGTGTTTGGATTCCAGGACCTAGCATGCTGAAATGAATGAATGCTTTGCAGAGTAACATTAAGCTGGGTACTTGTGTATGGTGCCCATACTGAAATCTGATTGGGACTCTAGGAGAAGACAGGGCCAAATCATTTACCTGTTGCTTCTGGCTGAAAACTGCTGGAATTGCCTTTCATGACATTGTTTACTGTGAACAGTCCTGGTCTGTAACCAAGCATTGTTTAACTAATGTTCAGTGCACGTTTAAAGCAACTCCCCTGCTTTACAGCCTTGTTCTTGATACATGCGGCTGACTCCATCGTTACAGAAGATAAGATATTCGTGGACCCTCCTTCTCTTCTTAGTTGTTTAATTAACCACTGCCATTGTAATTACTTGTGTCAGGATTACAGAGCCATTAAATGATCCACAGGTAGTTGGATCACAATTTTCCCTGCTGCATGGCTGATTCACTGATTAATCTATAATCCTGTGTTGCAGCTCACCACTCTGTCACTTCATTTTTAGGTCGATCTGCTACTGCTTCTGGCACAATCTTCTGCACACCTCATGAAATCAGTCGTGACAACCTGGCTTGATAAGAGTGAGGGCTATGTTGAGCCATGAAGTTGCAGATGGTTACGGGGTATATTTGTGCAGCTGCTAATGGCCCAGTTTGGGCTCATGCATGCCCAGCTTTGAGTTTCTGTTTCTATTCTATCCCATGTAGCACAAGAGTAGTGCCACACGACACAAAGGAGGAAGTTCTGGTGTGAAGGTGACTCTTTGTCTCTGCAGGGACTGTGGTGATCATTCCAACCGGGGCTCATAACATTCACACACCTTGTTCCCACAGAAGAATCTTGGACAAGTGCCTGTGTCACTTGCTATCTGGTGATGCCTTCCAAGCCTGTTTGGCTTTTACTTAAATTTCTGTATTTCCTTGCAACATAGAAGGAGGCCATTCAACCCATCATATCTATGCTGGCTCACAGAGCAATCCCATTCCTCCCACTACTTTTCCCTGTTACCTATTCCCATCAACTCTCCAGATTCTACCTCTCACCTAACACACTAGGGGCAAATTACAGTGGCCAATAAATCTACCAACCCACACTTTTTCGGGCTGTGGGATGAAGCTGGAGCACCTGGGGGAAACCCAGTTACAAGGAGAATGTGAAAACTTCACACAAGTATCACCGGAGGTCAGAATTGGACCAGGTCACTGGAACTGTGAGGCAGTGCTTTGACGAGCTACAGCACAGTGCTGTCCTGTATGCCTATCACATTTCTGGACAGGCACTGCTGGAGACAAAGTACCTGACCAGACTTAACAACTGGATTTTTAATAAGAACTCAATCACACAGAATTTCTAGGCCAGTGTGGGAGAAACCTGAACCGGGAGGCATATATATCAAGCAGTCAGTAATAAATCTGAGTGAGAATTTAGGAGAATTGTGAACTGTGCTGGGATTGAAGAGCTCACACACAGAGTAGTTGAGGTGAAAAGGATTAATTTAAGGGGAAGCTGGATAAACACACAAGGGAGAAAAGAATAGAAAACAGTGAAGGGGTTGGATGAAATAAATGGCAGGAGACTCAAGTGGAAAAGAAAGATGAGTATGGACCAGTTGGGCTGAATGGCCTCTCTCTAGTTTGTAGACTTGACATAATCCACATACTCTGTTGCAAATCTATTCCTGGTTTACTTGTCCAGGTCATGCTGAGTGATTTTATTTCCAGGCAACTGTTTACTTTTGTGAAACGCATAAATTTATTGAAACCTTTTGAGATGATTAGTGAGCGGCTGATAAAATTGGCCTCAAAATAAAGAGTTTCCAAGTGAATTGTTTCTTCTGCATTTGATTCAACTGTTGGTTCAAGTCCTATATTGGGTAAATGATCCCAGGATTTTGCTGCACACGTTGTCCTTGAGTTTTAATCCTGATTTAATGATGTAACTCCACAGGAAACACAGTGGAAAATGGAAATCAGTCCTGAACTGAACCTTCAAGACCCTGAATTTACGTATTCTTCACAGCAGTACTGCTCCATCCCTGATTGTCTGCGAGATCTCAGACACTTTCAGATGGGAATGAAAAGCTACTTCGCTTTGTGCTGAACTATTCTCTCTCAAATTTGATATCCAACAGCAGGTTTTGCTCTTAGCTGTGATCCATAATTTTATCTGAAGATTTCTCAAGCATCCTTTGATTTACCAGATGAGTAATGATAAATCCAAGCAGAGTAAACCCATGACCGGCCAGGTAGCCTCCTGTGTGGTTAAAGTAGTAAGTGCAATAGTGACTTTGCCGCTCCAGTGCACAAACTACAGTAAAACTCCAATAATTCGCTGTGTGACTGTTCAGAAATCCGATATTTTGGCACCTGGCTCACCAGGTAATGTCCCTTCCAACTTGCCAGGATCCCAGTTCCTGTGCACCAATTCAACTCACTGAGGCCCCATTTCTTGTGTACCCGTTCATCTCACAGGGGGCCTTGTTCCTGTGCTCCCTTTGATACAGAGGCATCCTGTTTCCCATACTCTCTTCAAACTGACCAAGTTCATTGGTAAAGTTATTATCATATTGTGTAACATTTAAAAAAATGTGTATTGGTTTATTAATAGGGAATAATATCCAGTAGTCTGGAAAATCTGCTGGTCCGACACCATGAAGTCCCAAGGGTGCCAGATTATCTGAGTTTTACTTCTAACCTGGAACTTGCTGCTGTTCTTTGAGCACAGAATCACATGGAGTAGAAGCACAGTGTTCTTACAGTAGAGTTGGTGGCGATTCAGCCTTCGGACTATCAGCCTGTGTCAGTGATTTATAATTGAGATCTAGCTGATCCATTCCCTGGTGTTTCCCCATGGTCCTAAGTTTCCTTTTTCATGTTCTTGTTCAATTCCCTCTGGAAGGCAAGACTGAATCTAGTTCCAGCACTAAGGTGGATGCAACCTAGTGATTCAACACAGCTATCTTGTTTTAGTACATCTTGACTCTATTTATAAAGTTCAAAATCCCCTCTGGTTTTATAACCACTTTTTTAGTCTTCTGCTGCCTTTGAAGATTTGAGCACACATACACTCAAATCTCTCTGTTCCTCAACCCCTTTAGAATTGCACCAGGCATTAGAAATGTACAATTTAACAGGATTCATCTGCAAATTTTGATGTGGTGTCCTTCACCTTGTGGCCCTAGTTACTAATCTACATCAACGGAAGCAATGGTCCTAGCAACGATTCTCGGGAAACACCACTGGATGCCTTGCCCCAGCTTTGGAGCCACTGTCTCTTTGTCACTTTTATATTCAAGCTGCCACT